>NW_004443985.1:3416352-3431381 GCF_000243295.1 Trichechus manatus latirostris
CAGAGTAGAACTGCCCCATAGGGTTTCCAAGGAGTGGCTGGTGGATTTGAACTGCTGACCTTTTTGTTAGCAGCCGAACTCTTAACCACTGCACCACCAGGAAGTTTCAATTAGTGCTCATTTTGAATTTGCCATGATAGAACAACATGATAGAGTCCAAGTCTAGAGCACTGGGCGTAAGGGGTAGGGCATAACTGGCCTGGTCTAGTTAGATTTGCATCATCCCTAAGCTGGGAGCAGTGGCAGGAGGTGGCAGACACACGATTGTTCCCTCACATTTTGAAAAATATTCCCATAGGACCATCTTTTTTTCTTCTTCTTCATATTAACATGTACCTTTCATCCCCTGACACTTCACCAGAGCCCATGTCCTGAGGTCTTCACTTCATCTCCATTCTCATATGGTGGCCCTTTCTCCAGCCTTTTCTTGAGTCTTGGAAACCTTCAGGGCTTTGTTCTTGTCATTTCTACAAATGGGCAAGAGGAAGAGAAAAGCTCTCGCTCCTAAAATCTATGTGTGTGGAGAAGAATCCTTGGCAATCTGTGCTATGAGGAGCAGCTTGCTTTCTTCCTTCAGTCTGGATAACTCCAGATCTCTAGGGAACAGCAGACAGCCTACACTTGGAGGTTTAATCGCCTGCCAATGCTTGATGCTTGCAAAGCTTTTGGACCACGTTGTTCAGAAAGAACATCTTTCTCCTTTCTCACATTGGCTCAAATTACAAGCCCCTGTTCCAGTTATCTATTGCTGTATGACAAATCAATCCACAACTTTGTGACTTAAAAAAAACACATACATTTATCTCACTCATAAATTTGCAGTTTGAATAGGGCTCAGTGGGGACGACTCATCTCTGCTCCATGATATGAGACCTCAGCTGCCGAAATGTGTGGTCTCCCCGCTGGGTCTCTCCAGTATGGTAGCCCCAGCATAGATGGACTTCTTCTATGGTGGCTCCGGGACCCAAGGGTAAGTGTTCCAAGAGATGAAGAAAGAGTTGCAAGGACTTTTTTGATTGTAGCATCAGACCCACTGGATTCTGTTGGTCAGATAGGATCAGCCCTGATTCAGTGTGGTAGTGGCTACACAACAGCAAGAACACCACAAGGCAAGGGTCCCTGGTGAACCACCTTAGAGACTGGCTACCATAGCCCCCTTCTATATAACTTCAAAAAGCAAGCTAATTTTTTTTTTTTTTTAATGCAACGGACATGGGGTAATGGTTTTGGCCACATATTTAACATCTTATTTTGTCCTCTCAGCCACCCAGTGAGTGTAGATTATTATTCTTTTCAGTATACAGATTAGGAAAGTGAGATGCAGGGCAGCCAAGAAATCTCTTAACATCACCCAACTGGCAAGTGATGGACTTTATCATTCAAATCCAGGTCCACGCTTATCGTTACTTCACTGTGTGCTTTTGGATACTTCTGGAGTGCAAGAAAATATTTTTAAAAGAATTATAATCATGGAAAAGGCATGGAATGAACACTTACTGGTTGAAATCCTTTTTCTGAAATGCATGAACAAATTGCACGTAAAAGCCCATTTACTTTCCATGGAAGTTTTCTTTGAAATCATCTACTCAGTCACGGAAATTCAAGACCTTTCTATCGAGTCCCTGCTAGACGCCAGTCCCGATTCTTGTTTTGGAAAGATAATTCAGACATCATCCCTTTGCTCCACAAGCTACCGCTTTAGTGGGAAATAGAATCGTATGATAGTCAAATTTAATCAGTTAGAGATAACCTCTGCTGGGGTTAAGCTTCAGGTGGTCTTGGGTGTTAGTGAAGCACAGAGAATAGGAACAATAACGTTCATTGGCTTCAGCATGGTGGATATCAGTAGGACCCACAGTCTTTTAAAGGTGGGTTACTGGGTCAGGAAGGTGGTCCCTTACCACGTGATGTGGATTACTTTTGAAGTCACTGTTCTGGTGACTGGGAGCAGGCAGTGGCCACTTTTCTGGGCCTCCTTATATTTTTCATGGCAACCTCTATTTGTTCTTTGCAACCTGCCAGTCTTGGAAATAGTGCACTGATACTCTCTTCTCTACCATTTACTCATAGCAAATATGTTATGGTTAGTTGCCGTCATGTCAGCTGCTACTCGTGGTAACACCATGTACAAAAGAATGGAATGTTGCTGTGTCCTGTGATATCTTCCAGACTGTTGGTATGCTCAAGTTCATTGTTGTGGCCACTGTGTATTTTGAGTGCTTTCCAATGTAGAGGGCTCAGTTTCCAGCACTCTGCTGTTGTTAGGTGCCATTGAGTCAGTTCTGACTCATAGCGACCCTATGTACGACTGAACAAAACACTGCCTGGCCCTGTGCCATCCTCACAATCGTTATGTTTGAGCCCAGTTTGCAGCCACTGTGTCAATCCATCTCGTTGAGGTGGTTCTTCTTTTTTGCTCACCGTCTACTTTACAAAGCATGACGTCTTTCTCCAGGGACTGCTCCCTTCTGAATAGATAACATGTCCAAAGTATGTGAGATGAAGTCTCGCCATTTTGACATCTAAGGAGAATTCTGGCAGTAATTCTTCTAAGACAGGTTTGTTCATTCTTCTGGAAGTCCCTGGTATATTCAATATTCTTTGCCAACAACATAATTCAAAGGCATCAATTCTTATTTGGTCTTCCTTATTCATTGTCTAGCTTTTGCATGTATATAATATTCCTAATTCCATGTCCTCTTCTGAATCCGGCTTCCAACACTATAAGGAACAACATTCTGTTGTGATCTAGAGGGTTTTCATTGGCTAATTCTTGGGAGTAGATCATCAGGCTTTTCTTCCTAGTCTGTCTTAGTCTGGAAGCTCCATTGAAACTTGTCCACCTTGGGTGACCCTGCTGGTATTTGAAATACTGGTGGCATAACTCCCAGCATCACAGCAATACGCAAGCCACCACAGTACAACAAACTGTGACAGATGGGTGGCAAGTAAAGACAGGGCCAAAAGGGGAATTGAGAAAGTGCCAAAACAGTTAATGAAAGGCTGAAAAGAGGCCATAGTTTTGTCAGAAAAATGGAGTTAGCTGTGACTTGCCAGTTTAATCAAAGCACACTTTGGGAGGCTAGTTTGTCTAACACTGCCAAGCAGACAAGGCATTGTGTATCCAGTGAACATGGCACTTCATTCCTGAGCAGTGTTGGGATGGACGCTGCTCACTGCCTCTGAGACTTGTCCATCCTCTGAGGAAGACGCTGTTCGATTGGTCAATATCATTGAGCAGATATTGTGGACTTGGAGTCAGTCTGTTCCCTTAAGGGGCATTGCACATCATTTGATTTACTAGGATATGATCTTATACTTTAAGTCACTGGGGGCCATCTTACACCCCAGGCTTGATTGAGGGCACCTCGCTAGTTACCCAAGTTCCACCTATACAAGTCAGTTAGGAAGGGGAAAGAACAACTCAATACATTCGTCAAATATTGACTGAGCGTCCACTGGGCGCCATTCATTGCATTATGAGCTGGAGGTAAGCTTTGCTTGGATTAGAAAATAAACAATGTATGTTCTTTGTCTTTAAGAAGTTTTAATATAATGCGGGAAAGATAAACAAGTAATAGAATAAGTCGGCTCAAAATAATGTGAAAGAGATGGTGGAAAAAAGGACTATTAAGCAAGAAATATTGTGCTATAAAATCTATACCATGAAATACTAGGGTGAGGACCCAAACCAAAGACCAAACCCATTGCCATCGAGTCAATTTTGACTCATAGCGACCCAATACAACAGAGTAGAACTGCCCCATAGGGATTGCAAGGAGCGGCTGGTAGTTTCGAACCGCTGACATTTTAGTTAGCAGCCGAGCTCTTAACCACTGTGCTTTGTAGTGAATAAGGCATGTGCCTACAACTTGGGAAGAATTCTAAGACATTTAATGAAGTAAATCCCTCCTACCCTCCCCAAAACAACAACCACAAATTGCAGAACAGTGCATGAGGTATGATTTCATCCATTTAAAACTATTATATATGTAAATATGTATACAAGTGAAAAGAAAATGATGTGGAAATTTACACAGTAGGTATGTCTGTGGACAGGAGCCCTGGTGTGCAATGGTTAAGCTACTAACTGAAAGGTTGGTGGTTCAAACCCACCAGATACTCTGTGGGAGAAAAGACCTGGCGATCTGCTTCCGTAAAGATTACAGCCTAGGAAACCCTATGGGGCAGTTCTCCTCTGTCACTCGGGGTCACTGTGAGTTGGAATCAACTTGATGGCACACAGTAACAACATGTCTGTGGATGGAAATGTTGTTGTTGGTTGCCCTTGAGTTGATTCCAACTCATGGCGACCCCACGTGTGCAGAGTAGAAAGAACTGCTCTATAGGGTTTTTAAGGCTGTGACACTGTGGAAGCAGCTCGCTAGGCCTGTCTTCCAAGGTGCCTCTGGGTGGGTTCGAACCACCAACCTTTTGGCTAGTAGTCCAGTGCTTAACTGTTGGTGCCGTCCGGGGGCTCCCAGGAATGAAAATAGGATTATGTAATTAAAAATGAAAAAAAAAATGTTGGATGGTTTGAAGCAGAGAAACAAGTTTCCCCAAACCTTAGTTGTTCTATTTCCAGAAAGTATTTGCAACCAACTCTGTGTGTACACAGACATTACCATTTTGTTTGTCTGTAAGGATTTAGACTAAGATGGTGAAAACCTACATCTTGTTGTTGTGGTTTTTGTTAGGTGCCATGTAGTCTGTTCTGACTCATAGCGACCCTATAGGACAGAGTAGAACTGTCCCGTAGGGTTTCCAAGGAGCGGCTGATGGATTTGAACTGCTGACCTTTTGGTCAGCAGCTGAGCTATTAACCACTGTGCCACCAGGGCTCCAACCTACATCTTAGAAGGGTGAAATCTCAGAACCAAAATGGCCTTGGTGGTCATCTCGTCCTGATCTTCTCCCCAGACAGGCACTCAGACCTGTCAGGTGGCCCCAGGGTCTTCCTAGCTCAGCTCCTGATGGGTCTGTTTCCTATAGACTCTGGAATTCTGTAGCAGATTTCATTTTTCATGGAGTGCTCCTTAGGGAAGAGTAGCTCATGGCCTTTGTCACTCCATCACATGGCTGGGAAAGTTGTCTCCATTGAGTAGACATCCTACTAGCTGACAGTGGCCCTCCAGGGGTCTTGGTTGTGTTTAGAAGTTCCTAGAAACCACTTTATCTTCTGCCACATATCCCTTCCCAACCTTATCCTCTTTTCCCTTTTTCTTTCATAGAACAGATTTTCAGTAACTACGATTCCCTTTTTTGCCTTCTTGTGTTATTTCAGTGAAAGATGCCTTAACCATTGCTGAGCACTTGGTTGGGAGTGGTGAATGAAGGATGGGAAGCCAGACGAGAGCGTGGCAACAGGCATACAACAGAGTCAAATCTTATTATGGGCTAAGACCAAAAGATAGCAGGTAAGGCAAAAATAATTCATACACGAAACTCCTTTGAAAATCCCCTAAATTATCCTTCACAATTCGGGACTTGGGCCCTTGGGAGCTCAAAAGCCGATAATTAATTTATTCTGTTTCTCTTTGCTTGTTGGCTATGGCCCCCCTTTCTTTGAGGTCGTGGAGGTTAAGATATCGTTGGAAAGGACAGAGGGGATGCGAGGACAAATTCAAATAGAAAATCAGAGGTTTTCATTCTCCCTGATGAAAATAAGGCAAGAAGCGTCCCTCGCTCCACACCCTGTTCTTTCGGAATTCCCTTTAAGTAACTTGTAAATTCTTTCTCTGGCTCTTTGAAAAGTGTACAAATCTAAGGTGCTAACTCAGGGGCCTAGCAGCCACTTCTTTAAAATGTAATTTCAGATAATCCTCTTCTACCTCCCCTCCCCCCACATCTTATGGAAGGAGATTAGTATAACCTAAGGTAACTTGCCATAAAGATACTAGAAAATCAGCAATTTTATCTGGAAAACATGAATAATGGGTTGTACCCACGCTGCTACAGAAAGGGTAAGATTTCTTTCTGTCTTTGCAATCTCTTTAGTGGATTGCCTGCGATGCACATCACATTCTGGTTTAATGCTTATTCAATAATAAAACTTCTCTTTCTCTTACATTTTTGTGGAGAGGTTGTCTGGGTTGGCAATAGATTTTTTTTTTTAATTGTATTTCCCCAACAGGGAGTAAATAAAGGAAATTTTCTGTTTGCTGGACACATAAAATTGCATTTGTGCAAATTAAATGTGCATAGATATGATATCACCGTACCCAACACTTTCATGGATATCCCACCAGAGAGAAGAGATCAGGACACATTATTCTATGCTCCTTCCAGCCACTGTGTTGTCTTTATTAAATGGAATATTGAATTTGAGGCAAAGAGCATTTGCACTCCAGCATTCAATTGAGAAAGGCAGTCATATCATCCACATTAGCTCTCAAAGAATCCATCTTGACTTTGTACACCTGGTTTTGCATGTTGTATCACAGGGAGGGAGGCCCTTCTGTTTGCTGGCTTTAAATTGAGAATAAGGCATCCAAACTACTGTGAAACCACCAGCCATCCTGTCTCAGCTCCTGCCTTCATGCTGAGCATTAACACAAGAAGCAAATGGAAACTCAGGATGCTTTGGTTTGGAAAATAATGCTTACGTGCGCAGGATGCATCCATTTAAGTCTTTTTAGAAACCAATTGCGCTAGTGATTTTATTGCTCTGTAACAAGATAAACCAAACTGACATTGATTCCAAGGTCATTGTGAACTGAAATTTAACCATATTAATGACTAACAGGATGCAAGTTAGAATGCTAGGAGGAGGCTCGAGGAGGAAGGCATCACAGTATATTGTATTCCTGTAAACATTAGGACAAGTACAGAGTAATACGGATTCCTCTAGTTGGTGCTAAATAGGCCCCAAGTCCCTCTGCTTGAAGCATTAAGGATTCTTTTCCATTTTACATCTGCTGGGGTATAACATACTGCTCTACAGAAGAATGGAATCCAATTTGGTTACATTTCTTCTAAGATGCTATTGTTGGTTCTTCTCTGTGTTCCTGGTTCCTTGCAAGATGGGTTCAGCCTCTAGCAGGGAGTCCTGCAGGATGGCATGAGGGAAAAATGCTGCCCCAAATACAGAGGTTGTAATATGAAAAGGAGCTTACGAGTGAGACTTTTGCCACATTATCTTCCCCAGCTCCCTCTCCTTTAGGCATGGCTCCATGGCCTTTGTGTGTTGACTGACAGAACACATCTGAAAGGATCTTATATGAGTCAATAAATAAGGACTCTTTGCCCACCGTATTCCCACCTGCCCCCCTCATCGCTTATATCTATGAATAATGGGTTGCATCCACGCTGCCTGGTATCCTACTCTGTGGTCTCTGTCAGTAAATACAACAGCAGGAAGGACTGCCAACGGCAATCTTTGGGAAGGTCAGGTCTCCCCAGTCAGTGCCGTGTCAACTTGGCCTGCCACTGTGGACAGCAGAGTCGCAAAGTGAGGGGGCCCTGGGGAACCCTGGAATTTTGGAGGCTAGAAAGTAGGCCTTTTGAATGCCCTTCAGAGAGACTGCTCAGGGTCTGAAATGTAATGATGCTGATTGACTGGGATGGGGGACGAAGGTTTAGAACCAGAATCACACTTGGCTGCATGTATCTGAGCCTCTCACTGGGGCCACACTGCACACTGGGACACACTCCAGTGGGTTAGCTTACTCCACATGGACAGAGAGGAAGGTGAGTCCTGGAGGACAGCAGTGGGTTACAGCCCTGCTACTGCTGTCAGCTGTGGAACTCAGCTTTGCTGGCAGACTCCCCTCAGCCTCGTCCCCACCCTGGAGGTGCCGACTGATGGACCCTCTGTTTTGTTGCTGTTACTCCACAGTCTCTCAGTTCCTCCAGTCTTGTCTCACTGTTTCCTGGGTGGCAGGGTCAGTGTGACAACTCCTTGGGGCTGACACAGTGTGAGATGAGGCAGACAGCACAAGGAGAAGGGGCCAGCAGTCAGATATTCTCTAGGGCATCGAGGGGGACGAGGCCTCTCTTCTTTCCACTGAGAACTCTGATAAAGCCATCTTGTTCTTCTTCAGAAGTCACACAGATCTGAGTGCCGAGGAAGAAAATGAAAAGACTTTAGTGTCAACAAGAAAGAGCTAGAACCTAGAGCTTGAATCATTGCTGACTGAGGTCACAGGAGCACTGAACCGGAAAAGGGAGAGCAATTTTAGGGTGGGGAATTATAGTGTTGTAAGCAGGGCTTCAAATTCGTTCCTTCTGGTTCAGTCATGGCTGAGGAAATGACACTAGAACAGACTCGAATTTTTAAAATTTGAATGAACTGGAAGCATAACTGGGATGGGAAAAATTATCAGTTGAAGCCCTGCTGGACACTTAATCTCCATCATAGAAAACAAAGGCAGCATACCCGTTGCATAGCAACCAAGTCTCTTGCCTGTTGGCTTTTGTGCAGAGTTGGAAACAGCAGTGCCCTGCTCAAACATGGCTGCTGACCCAAACTGCTTTGAATGTGTGTCGCTTTCCACAGTCCTGGCAATAATCCAGTATCATGCATCAGGCTCCTGAAAGGGCTCACTATGCCTCTTCCAAGTCTCCTATTCCAGGGCTTGGATATGTAACTTCTTCTGTTCTGGTTATGGTTCCAGGTCACCCAAATTTTTAAAATTCGGGTCTGTTCTGGTTTCACTGCATTCACCATGACTGAACTGGTTCAAACTGGTTCGAAGCCCTGGTTATAAGAAAGAGACTTGATAAAGAATTAGGCAGACCTGGGTTTGGAACTAGGCCCAGGCATTGAATAGCTTCTGAGATCCAGCTTTATGAATGAGGATCAATAAAATGAGATTAATAACACTATATCCTCTAAAGCATCACTGTGAAGACAGAATGAGAGAATGCTTATCAGTGAAGCAGCTCCTGTTCTACCAAGGGAGGTTCAGTGGAGAAGAGGGGGCAGCTGTGAGTTGTTAGCAGCCAACAAAGCACTGGGGGATGAGCACACCCACCTAGCAAAAGGGATGTGGGCAGGGCACCAAGCACAACCACCACAGGGGGCTCTTCTTTCACACAGAATAAGGGAGTTTAATCCAGCACTGAAAGAGCTTGATTGTGACCCCTGGGGCTTCAGGCATTCAGTGGACTGGTATTTTATTCACGCTTGAAAAATCTCGGTGAAAAACCTGACTGGAAAAGTAGCTCAGACAGTGAAGAGGAGTGCTATGGATTGAACTGTGTGCCCCCAAAATGTGTGTAAACTTGACTAGCTCATGATTCCCAGTATTGTGTGACTGTCCACCATTTTGTTATCTGATGTGATTTTCTTATGTGCTATAAATCCTGCCTCTATGATGTTAATAAAGGTGGGATTAGTGGCAATTATGTTAATGAGGCAGGACTCAATCTACAAGATTAGGTTTTGTCTTAAACCAATCTCTTTTGAGATATAAAAGAGAGAAGTGAGCAGAGAGACAGGGAGACCTCATACCACCAAGAAACAAGAGCCAGGAGAATAGCACATCCTTTGGTCCTGGGGTCCCTGTGCTAAGAATCTCCTCAACCGGGGAAGACTGATGACAAGGACCTCCCCCCAGAGCCAACAGAGAGAGAAAGACTTCCCCTGGAGCTGGCACCCTGAATTCAGACTTCTAGCCTCCTACACTGTAAGAGAAAAAATTTCTCTTTGTTAAAGCCGTCTACTTGTGGTATTTCTGTTATAGCAGCACTAGATGACTAAGACAAGGAGCTAATTTTTAAGAGGAGCCCCTGGATGGTGCAAATAGTTAACTGTGCTGGGCTGCTAACTAGAAGGTTGGCAGTTGGGGTGCACCTAGAGGAGCCTCAGAAGAAAGGGCTGGTGATCAACTTCCAAAAAATCAGTCACTGAGAACTCTACGGAGCACAGTTCTACTCTAACACATGCAAGGTCACCATGGGTCACAGTCAACTCCAAGGCAACTAGTTTTTAATGTTTAGAGCGGAGGGTGTGTTGACTGTTACGTGAAGACTAGATGTGGGTCACTTGTGAGAGGGAAGTAGCCCAGGGGTCAGTTAGATCCTGTGAAAGCCTGATGAGTAAGGTGACCCCAAAAGAAGAGCGGGCCACCTGATTTCCAAAAGCTGAGAACAAACAGAACGGAAATAAGGAGAACGTTGCCACACCGTGAAAACTGTCGTCAATGTCACAGGACAATCTGTATAAAAATTGTTAAATGGGAACCTAATTTGCTGGGCCAACTTTCACCTAAAACACAATAAAATATTTTAAAAAGTAAAAATTGTGTTTTGATGAATGTTTAGTGACTAAGCTGAAAGAAAAAAGGTTGGGAAACTAAATAGGATACGAATGGAAAGAAGTCTGGTAGAAATTACATCAAAGTGGTTGGGTTGATCACAGCTTGATAGCCGAATTACCTGAGATCTGTATTTTCTTCTTTATACTTTATTTTTATTATTTTCCAAATTTTCTCCATAATAATGTATTTTACTTTTATATTTTAAAAGTAATTTGTGTTGTTTAAATTTTGGATAGAAAATAAGAAACAAATGAAAATAGTTTTTTAGGGACAATAGAACTATCAGGGAATTTAAAGAAATATTTTTATGGTGTTTAAAGTTGAATAAGGATTTTTAAAAAATATTTTAAAAACAAAGAAAACATACTCTTGTGTCAATGCAACCTTTAGCTGTGTTCACAACAAATGAATAACTTAATCCTATTTGGAAAGAAGAGCTCTGTGAAAGTATAATATAATAATTGTGAGAGAAATTAACCCCAGAGGCAGAAATGTGATTTAATCATAAAGAGATGCATTGCGTTTATTCTCAGAATCAATTTTCTTCCATTTCCCTGCTAAGTGATCATTTGTCTTATTATAGTTCAGAGTTATAAATATCATACTGGCTATTTTCTGGTGGCTGCGGGGTAATCTGAGGTGTCATTGGCCATCACGGCTGTATACCCTATTTAGGCTTTGCTCTGAATGGTGATGGTGGAAAGGGAAATAACTTTTACTAAACACCCATGGTGTTCCAGGCACTGCCCTGGGGCTCGACACGGGTATTCTCATTTAACCCTCACATCCAGTTCAAGGGGGAAATGAGAATTTTGACAGTCAGAGATGACTTTGCCAAAACCGCACAGAATTTGGATCTATTTCTGTATAACACTAGAATCCACGTTCTTTTCAATACATTATAATCCAGTTGCCCCAGATCGCAGCTCATGGCGACCCCACGTGTATCAGAGTGGAACTGTGCTCCATAGCATTTTCAATGGCTGATTTTTTGGAAGTAGATCACCAGGCCTTTCTTCCTAGGTGCCTCCTGGGTAGACTCAAACCTCCAACCTTTTGGTTAGCAGCCGAGTGTGTTAACCATTCGCACCAGGGACTCTCACTACATTATGCCCCTCCCCCCATTTATAAACAGTTTTTGAAATTTTACACTGATAGAATTTAAGACACTAAGTGGAGACTAATTTTGAAACGTCTTAATAGAAGATCTTTTAAATGTAAATTTTCTTTCAAGTGGCTGACATTTTTCAAAACTTGGTTGGGACCCTGATGATAAAGATTGAAAATAGAAAATTTGTGTGGGGGTAGAGACCACAGTGCCTTCTGCTGATCCGTGTCTAGTCGGAAATAAAATGTCTTTAGTTGTCACAGAACGACTAGAGGACTTACAGTGAGGTAATGAAATGAAGGTCATTCTCAAACTTCAGCTTTGATCAGAACATCTGGGCAGTTTGTAAAATGTACCGATGCCCTGCCTTTACCCTAAGAGGCTCTGATTCAGCGAGTCTGGGGTGGGGTCCAGGCATCTGCATGTTTAACAAGCTCTCAGGTAACCCTGACTCAGGTGGTCCAAAGACCACACTTTGTGAGGCACTTGGCTGGACAAATGTTGAGGGTTATGGTGTCCTCCTAAACAGTTACGGGCAGACCCTATAGGTTCTGGGTTCAGGCATGTTGTGTCTTGAACACGTCTGGTTGTGGAGGCTAGGTTGCTTGCCTCATCCGCCCCCACCCCCCAGCAGATTGTCAGTCCAACCACGAGGGTGGAGAATTCAGGGTGTGAGGCCCATTTCCAGAATAGGTTTTCCTTGGGGAATGAGGCCAAAGAGTTGGTAGGAGTCGTTGAGCAGCTGCTCTGTTTCTGGAAATTGATCAACCTGAGCAAATTTTAATTTGCTATCTGGTTTCACTGATTCGTATTTTAATAACACGCAAAGAATGTTGAATCTCAAATAGGGAAGCACAAGATTATTCCGAGAAAAATAAATCAAACTTGCTAGCAAGATTATTTAATAACACTTGGCCAAGAAAGATGATCATCCTTTCCAAATTTATTTCACTCAAAGACTTTCCATATTTTTGGAACAGAAAGGATACAGTGGGGTAAACTTAGAGAAATTCAAAGTGTTGGCATGGAATCAAGCTGCGATAAAGCACTCATTTGCTTTGTGAGGTGTGTGTGGCATTAGAGGCAGGGTCTCAGTCTGATGGTGGCGATTCAATTGCCTGGACTCAAAAATGACTCAGTAGAGAGACCACGTGCACAAGAATCTGCTTTCAAAGCGTCCGTCTCGTCCTAGGAAGGACCCCTTTATGACGCTTGTCTTCCCTGGGAGTCAAGCTATGTAAACGCTTGTTGCCTGTTCAGTTTGTGCAGTATTGCCCAGGGACCATGACTCAGCTGAAGGCATTGACTTGGAGTTTGCAGACCTGTGTTTAAATCCCAGTCTGGCCACTTGGCAGGCTTTTGCCCATTGAGCAAGGCACGACCTCTATAAGTCTTTGTTTCTTCATTTATAAAATGAAGGTCACCCACAATTTTATTTTAGAAATACCAATAATGTAGAAAATTCATAGGGCAGCTGTGGGACCTCAAATACAATGTTGTAGGTATGTAAGCTTTATAAATGTAATATAATATGCATGTATGACATTATAGGACCTCTGGTCACACAGTGGTTATGAGCTTGGCTGCTAACCAAAAGGTCGGCAGTTCGAATCCACCAACCGCTCCTTGGAAACCCGATGGGGCAGTACTACTCTGTCCTATAAGGTCGCTATGAGTCGGAATCGACTTCATGGCAACGAGTTTGGTTTTTAGTTTGGATGACATTATAAAATAACGATTAGTAATAATGATCGTATGTATAATAACTATTTTTGCAACAAGGTCCAAGACAGTATTGATTTATTCTTTCTTTCTCTGTGAGCCAAGGGCTGGAGGTAAAAGGTTCTCTCTCAAGGAACAGACCCCCAAACAGAACATCACAATCCAACGAATAATAGCACATGTTTTCATGGGAGACAGAGAGGTGTGTGCAATTTTTCAGGGATGGGGGAGTGGTGGGGTTCCCCAGGGGTGCTGTCATTAAAGGGGACTGACTCTTCATAGGCAGATTGTGGCTTTGCTTTGCCTCTTGAGGGAACATGCTGGTCAACAATGAGTTGGGTAACACGAGATCCAGGGAGAATGAGAAACTCTGAGTGGGAAGTGAAGGATTAGGAGATTTTAGGTAAAGGATGCTCAAGCCAGCACACTGATGGCCACTGATCTGTTCACGAGAGAAGAGATAAAGGAGAAGGTTGTGTGATTTACAAAACGTAGTCTGTCCTAAAGTGGGAGTATCATGTAAGTGTTATAAAAGGGAAAAATGCCAATTTCAAGTAATCAAAATTAAACAACAACATAAAAACCCTGTAAAAAGGAGGGGAAAACCATAGAGTGCAGTGACTCCATTTCCTAAGGATATTGGAGATTTTAATAATAAAAAAATCATTAGATGGCATATACCTCTGAGGGTACTTGCATTTATATAAGCAGTATTTACTGTAGTTAGATGCTGTATATAGATACAGCAATAGTGAGATGTGATGATGTCCTTGTGTGTGAGCATGTGTGTGTGTGTGTGTGTGTGTGTGTGTGTGTGCGCAAATGTAAGCAGAGACCCAGAAAAAACACAGCAACACGATGTACCTTTAAATATTACCTTCAAAAGATTAAGTATTTTTAACTTTACTTCTTTAAAAAAAAATGTTTTTTTTTTTAATATTACGGAAATCATGTAACCCTTTCAAGACCGGATTATTTTCTACTTTGAATTTTTTGTTGATACCATATGTTTTCAGTAGTGGAATGCATGCTGAGTCATTGAGTGTGTTTAAGTTTTTGGTTGGTAATATAGATTTTAAGGAATGTTACGTGAAAATACATGATATGTGGGAGCCTGTCTGGCCCATCAGTCTTGCGTAGCAGGCTTTATTGTGGATGCCTTCCATTTGGGTACATGGGGCACCTCTGGTTTTGCCTAATACCCCAGCTTTTTTGCTTCAATGAACATTCTTTCACCATTACACAAGTCCCCACTGGAGGGAAGCAAATACTTTCAGCAGGAAATGTATACTCCCAAAAAACCACAGAGGCATGAAAAGTGGGTGGGATACCATCCGTTCTACAAGTCATGAAAGGGTTAAATGGAGAAGGGGTGGCAGGGGAAGCCCTTAAACTAAAGCCTTCCAATTGCTTTCTTTTCTCTCTTCCATTTATATCAATTTTCACTACGCTAAATCATCAACGTTTAACTTATTCCCTCATTGTTTATAAAACTGTCATATAAGATGGCAACATAATATTTGAAGATCTCTGCCCCTTTCTCCTAATTCTCTCCTCACTTCCCCAAAGGGAAGAAATCTGATTGGGCTGCATGTGTCAGGGGTATTGTCACTGGCTGTTATACATACGGTCTCCATGAGTCAGAGCCAACTTGATGGTAACTAGCAACAATAACATTCAAGCTTCCTACTTCCTCCCTCCTTTCTGGTCTGTTGCTCTCCCGTGGGCCATCGGGGTGCGGTAGGATCCTGAGAATCAGACTGGCTCTTAGCAGTGGCAGTGGTAGGGTTGTGGTGAGGAGGACTTTTAGGACTATAGGGTCTCTATGAGTCGGAACTGACTTGACGGCACCTAACAACAACAACAGGTCAGGTTTGACGTTCTGTCTGGTATACTATGGTTCCAATAATAAAATCAAGGCTGCAGGCCCCATTTGC
>NW_004443985.1:3433014-3436439 GCF_000243295.1 Trichechus manatus latirostris
TGAAGGTGTCATGGGTTTCAGTGACTAAGCAGAGGATGGGAGACTTCAGAGGGGTCTTTGTGACTGGAGGTAAATGCTATGAACCATGGAATACAGACACAAATAACAGCAAGATATCTCTAAGCGATCAGAAGGAATTAACCACATGTTGGTTGACACCAGTATAAAGCCCTGACTAGAGTAGCTGCCCACATCAGAGACCAGTGGTACCCAGAGTAAAGCATGGGGACCAGATGTCCTCACCCTACCACCATGATGTTACATACCTTTCTTCTTGTGAACAAATGTCACCAACTGAGCTTCCTAGATTTTTGGTTTTGCGTGTTTTGATTCTAGAACACTGATATCACTGAAATAAGCATGTCTTTTCCCAAGGTGAATCCACATTTGTTAAAACAACTGCAATATTTTGGTCAAACTTTGTATGTGTTTGTGTGCTTAACTCACCTGGTTCTCTTTCAGTGTTATCTGTCCCTGTTCCTTACACCCAATGAAGGTTCTAACACATCTAAAAATCTTCTCATCTTGTTGTACTCTCTGAACAAAGTTGGCTGGAAAGAAGCCAATCCTGTCTTGAATTTTCCCCTGAAAGGAAAAGGAGGCACACACCACAGTTCCAGCATTTATTATAATTAGCATTACCAAATGATTTTTTTTTTTAAGATAAGGAAATGCTTACTTTCCACCAGTCTTCATTGGAATCCTCTAGAAGAGTAATCATGTCTCCTGGTCTAAAATGGAGAATAGATGAGTTAGATGGGGATGTGGAAGGGGAGAAAAAAAAGAATAAAATGATACTTAAAAGTCAGAAGTAACGGTTTTTCATTTATTCAAATAATCCTAAAATAAATAGAAATATAACAGAAATGATTTGTACCAGTTCTTCCCAATGAAAATAGCCTTGTTATGCATTGAGAGCAAGTATAATTTCTGGGCTATATTTTTAAAAATAATCTTCAGTGTTATTTTTATACATTAGCTTACTTTTTACTTTAGCTTTATTTTTATGCTTTAGCTTTACTTTTATTCATCAGCTTTATTTTTATACGTGTAATTTTAAATAATCATCTTTACATTGTATAAAACACCAAAAGTTGGAAGTTGGTGAGTTTCAAGATGCAAATCTCCATATTCTGCCCAGAGGTGACCACTGCTAATAGATTTCTGTGTATTGTGCTAGGCCCTTTTATATGCAATTAACATTTATAGATAGATATGTATATGTATTTTACTTTTTTCTTTTGTGTACTATTGACATCTAGAATTAGTCGCTATCTGTATTTTTCAGAACCTTCTAGAAATTTGGCACATTTTTACTTACCTCTACTTTCCTTGCCTATCACCTTTTGCATCAACATCATCTGATATTTTAGTTCTAGATGGATACACGTGCGCACACACGTGTGTGCGCGTGTGTGTGTAGGTGTGTGTATGTTTACATCATTCATCAAGAATTACTTGGGTTTAAGTGAAGACTTACGTGTTTTTCTTATTGCCACTGGTGTTGATGTGGTGGTTATTTGCCACTTTTTGTTTGATTCCCATGTTCAGGGGTGTGTGTGTGCGTGTGTGCGTGTGTGGACGTGTGCCTTAATTCTTCCTACACAGCACTTACTGGAGGCTTTACAATCTGAAGACTCACTATTTTTCACTTTGGAAAAATTCGGCTACCATTTCTTTCATTGTTTCCGCCCAGCTTTCTTCTATCCCTATAGACCAACTCGTCAACTCATGTCGAACTTCTGGGTCAACACTTCATGCCTATCATCTTTCTTATACATTTCCCATCTCTTTTTTCTCTATGTTCTTAATTTTTTTCTCGGTTTTACCTTCCTAATCACACATGTTGTGTTCAGCCATGCCTCTTCTATCACTTGGCATGATACTGAGAATTTTTTAAGAAAAACATTTAATTTCCAAGAAATATTTATCATTTTCTGCAAGTTTCCTTTCCACATCCATCACTTTCTATTATGAATGCAATATTATAATGGATCTTACTGAGGATATTATTCTATATTTAAAACAATATTTCTTCTCTTCGCTCAATTGTTTCCTCCAGGATTAGTCTGTTGCTTATCTTGTTACTTCTCCTTCATGTCAAGGGATTTTCTCCAACACGTGGTGTGTCTTGGTTGTCCCTATATTAATGGATGGCAATCAAGGTGGATGGGTGTGAGCAGCTGGGTGCGTTTCTCTGCCGTTAAGTATGTCTGTATTGGCAGTGGGTCTCCTTCCTGAGTGAAAGGGCTGAGTGTGGGTTCTGTTTAAGAGGGCAGGGTGTGTCATTTGGCAAATTTTGTTTTTAGATGCTTGAAAGTATAGCATGCAAGCAGGCTGGAGCCTCCTACTGCTAACTCCATTGATAACAAGGAGAGCTTTCTTAACCCTGGGGAGACAGGTCCTTTTACTTCCCCCCGCAAGTACAGCTGCCTTTTCCTTCGCCCTCATTCCAGTTCGGAAGGCTCAGAGTTATCTCAACCTGATTCTGCTTCTCTCAGGCTTCTATGCCCACACGGAGCCCTCCTCAGGCACAGTTTCTGTTCTTTAGAGCACAGGTCTTGGTTTAATTCTAGAGTCAGGCACCATTGCTGCTTATTGCTCCTTATGAACAATAACGTGGCATTATGACCAGTTCTTTGATTGCTCTGGGACTCCATATCAGTGATCTATTGCCACAATCATGCTGCAGTAAAAATAAAACCACATAAATAATAATAAACCAATAAATAATAAAACCACAACACCCCACCCACTCACGTGCCTGGGTGTTGGCTGGCTGCCGGCCGGGATGACTGGGCTGACATGGTCCTGCTCCATGTCTCTTATACCCCTGCGGGCCAATTTGGACACTGATGGCAGTAGCAAAGGTTCAAAAGCAGGTAAGTGGAAAGATGAAAATCACTCAAGGCCTCTAAGGCCTAGGTCAAGACCTATGCATTGTCCCTTCTGCCTCAATTTACTGGCCAAAGCAAGTCGAGGCCAGCCCAGACTCAAGGGATGGAGTAATAGACTCCACGTCTGTAATGATAGGAACTGCAAAGTGACGTGGCAAAGAGCATGAATACAGGGAGGGAGGGGTGAAGAATGCGGGCAATTCATGTCATCAGTGCACTGAGGACAGCCTCATGTTCTTGAGTGAACCGGCTCTGAGTTCAGTGTCTCCTTGCATGCACTCTTGCATCTAAAGTTACTGGTTTGTTGGTTGGTTTTTCCTGAGCATTATTTTGGTTTCGGATCATCTTCACTGTCCTCAGCCCAATTCTGTTTGCTTTAGTCTGAAACCACCAGCGACTCCACGAGAGAAAGATGCAGCCGTCTGCTTCCGTAGAGATTTACAGCCTTGGAAACCCTACGGGGTCGCCATGAGTTGGAATCAACTTGGCAGCAGTGGGTTTTAGTCTGATAAGAAATTCCCCAAATTT
>NW_004443985.1:3437634-3452932 GCF_000243295.1 Trichechus manatus latirostris
AAATTATAATACCTATATTAAACCCAGAAACCCTGGTGGCGTAGTGCTTAAAAGCTATGGCTGCTAACCAAAAGGTGGGCAGTTTGAATCCACCAGCTCCTCCTTGGAAAACATGGGGCAGTTCTACCCTATCCTATAGGGTCACTACGAGTTGGAATCGACTCGACAGCAATGGGTTGTTTTTCTTTTTTAAATATTAAACCTATTGCTGTTGAGTCGATTCCAACTCATTGACACCCTATAGGACAGAGTAGACCTGCCCCATAGGGTTTCCGAGGAGCAGCTGCTGGATTTGAACTAGCAGATCTTTTGGTGAGCAGCCATAGCTCTTAACCACCACTCCACCAGGGCTACTTGGAAACCCTGTGGGGGCAGTTCTACTCTGTCCTATAGGGTCACTATGAGATGGAATCAATTAGAAGGCAACGGGTTTGGTTTGGTTTCCTTGGTTCCCTTAGATGTTTGGCAGGAGTGGTTGGTTAATAAAATAGTCTTTAACTTCTTAAGTGGCTTCAGACATTGACCTGTGGTGTGATTCAGAACTTTGGAAAAGCTTTTCCCTGTCTTCACATGCCCCCGACCTTGCCCCTCCACTCCAGGTAATGACCACAAAAGTGAAGCAAGGCTGTGGAGCTTGGAGCTGGTGTTTCACTGACCAGGTGGTGGGGGTTGCAGTGGAGATGCTGGCCGGGTTGAGGATAGCCAAGTAGCCTGCAGGTGGACAGCAATGTTCACTGGTGAAGCGGGCATTACCAGTTGCATTTTACACTAACTCTACCAAATCAGTTCACCTCTTGCACGACCTGTCTGAGTCAACTAGTGCTGCTATAACAGAAATACCACAAGTGGGTGCCTTTAACAAACAAATTTATTTTCTCACAGTTTAGGAGGCTAGAAGTCCAAATTCAAGGTGCCAGCCAGGGGCAGATTATCTAATAGGCAAGGTAAGCACAGTGCTTACCTTGCTTACCAGGTCATCTGTAGTGAACAATTTCACATTTTTCACCACATCAAAGATTCTGCTTCTAGGTATGGCCGGCATCTGTCTCTCTCCCAACCCCACAGCACCTGCCTACAGAATCAAAGCCTCTTTTCAAATTTACAATCCCTGACAGGGGCGGATGACTCAGTAAGCAAGGTAAGCACAGGTTTATTTGTGCTTATTTACTAATCTGTAGTGCACAATTTCACTTATTTTTTCCCACATCAAAGATATGATGAAACCCATGTGAAACTGTGCACTACAGATTAGTAGGTAAGCACAAGTAAGTTGGTGCTTACCTTGCTTACCAGGTAACCTGACCCTGGTGCCAGCTCTTGGGGAAGGCTGTCTCTCTCTGTCGGCTCTGAGGGAAGGTCCTTGTCTCTTTTGAGCTCCTGCTCCTGGGTGATCTTCATGTGGCTTGGCATCTCTCTTCCCCCATCTCCACTCACTGGCTTGCTTGTTTAATCTCTTATATATCTCCAAAGAGACTGACTCCAGATACACTCTACACTAATCCTGTCCTGTCTCGTTAACCTAACAAAGACAACCCATTCCCAAAGGGCATTATAAGCACAGGCACAGAGGTTAGGATTTACAACACATATTTTGGGGGGACACAATTCAATCCATAACACCGATGCCTTGTCAAAACTTTACCAGAACTGCCCATTTTATTCCCTGGCTGTTTGGGCTATCTTTAATATTTCTTAGCTTTTCCTATTCATTAGGCAAAAAGAACCCCAGATCCAGTTCACGGCAACCACAAACACTCAGCCAAAACAGATGTCCTGGAAAACGAGCTAAAAACCACAATAAAAATAAAAACCAAACCAAACCAAACCAAACCCGTTGCCATTGAGTTGATTCTGACTCATAGTGACCCTATAGGACAGAGTAGATGCCCCATAGGGTTTCCAAGGAGTGGCTAGTGGATTCAAACTGCCGACCTTTTGGTTAGTAGCCAAATGCTTAACCACTGCACCACCAGGGCCGCAACCAAGCTAAGGGGAACACTAAAAGCAGCCAGCCAAGCTGCTCCGTTAATTTTAGATCTTCTGCTTGATTTTTCGCTAGATCCATTTCCCAGTTTCCATTATCCTGGTCCAGAATCTTGTACAGTCTGGGCACAATGGTGGGTCCCAAGGAACTCCTGAACTTTGCAGTTTGATTTTGTCTGAAGCCTGCCATCTGTAAGACTGCTTTCACTTTTCCAAGTCCACAGAGCAGCTCAGAGAAAAAGCATTCAGTTGAAGGGCCATTGGGAGGGGACTGGGTGAATGTTCCCGAGCTGTCATGGATCACGCTCTCCAGAACCTAAACGAGAGAGGCGTCTGAGCGAGAGGGAGGCTGCTAAACACATTAGTGACGTTTGGGAAGATCTGGGTTTCCTGATGTGGTGCAGCACCAGAACATAATACGCATCAGAGTCTTTCCTCAAATAGCCTTAATTGCATTTGGATGTCCTGGTGACTGTGAAGATTATTTTTAAATCAAATTGGTGCATTAGAATTACATTTAGTTTTAATTAAGTTGATGCGTTTGCCAAGCAGTAATGTACTTAGAGAATGGAAACAAGGCACTGAGGGAGTCTTACTCTGTCTTACTCGGTCTCCGGGGCTGTCCTTTCTTATTTTATGGTGGGTTTATAAAACCCTACAGGGTGAAGGACACTGAGACATACGTCACAGGTCAAACAGCCAGTGCAGAGCAGTGGACAGAACATTGATTGAGAATCAGGAATCCTGCTGTGGTGCTGGGTCTGCCACTGACCTAGTGCGTATCACTGGATAAGTCACGGTTTTTCTCAAGTCTGACACATGACTAGAATTCAGGGGAACATTCAACAACACAGACTTCGAAGTTTCAACTGGACTTTCTAGGCCTGGGTGCAGCCCAGGAATCGATATTTTAAAAATATTCTACAAGAGATTCTTATGCATGCAAAAGCTGGGCGATGAATAAGGAAGACCAAAGAAGAATTGACGACTTTGAATTATGGTGTTGGCGAAGAATATCGAATATACCATGGACTGGATTCTCAAATTTGACGCTGAGCCTCCTCAAGGTCAATGAGAAAAGGGAGACTGATGAGTTACAGAACTCTGGTCAAAGAGGAAGAAGCATATCAACATCCTCAGCAGAAACACAACTTCTCCTGGAAATGAATTCTCAAAACCTTTCTCAGATGGGCCTTCATAAGGGAGCACTGAGTGGCACATTGGATTCAGTCTCATGACTTCAAATATCATCTACATATTACGACCTAGGAATTGATATTCCTAGTCTAGACTCCATTCCCAAAATTCAAATTAAAAAATACAACTGCTTGCTAGATACGTCCTCTGAACATGGCCAAACTCAGTATGTCCAGATGAACTCCTAATGTTTCTCCCAACACATAGTCTTCCTGTTGTCTTTCCTACTTCAGTTGTTCAGCCCAATACCTTGGGCTCATCTTTGCTTCTGTCTTTCTCTCACACCAGAATCAGCTGAGGAGCTCATTAAAATTGGAGATGCCTACACTGCACCCCAAACCTCCTAGCCAGACATTGAGCATGGGGCTGAACATCTGTATTTGTATCAAACTCCCCACGTGATTGCAATTTGCACCATAGGCTGAGACCAGTAGAGACATCATCTAAACAAAGGGAAATAAGATGGCAGGATAAGAAGTTGGTCAAAAAACAAAACAAAACAAACCCACTGCCATCCAGTCAATTTTGACTCATAGCGACCCTATAGGACGGAGTAGAACTGCCCCGTAGGGTTTCCAAGGCACAGCTGGTGGATTTGAACTGCTGCCCTTTTGGTTAGCAGCCAAGCTCTTTAACCACTTCACCACCAGGGTTCCAAGCAGCTGGGTAAGAAGGGTTAATTCTATACATCCTTGGTGGGTGGAGCCAACAGATGGGCTTGGCTTGGATAATATCAAAAACTGGACAGTTGCCCAAACCATCAGAAAGATAAACAAACCACAATCCACTCTGGGTTTGGTGATGAAGAAGCAGCAAAGCAAACTGAGAGGAGGCACCTAGTGAGATAGGAGAAGCCTGAGGCTGACTGACATCCTCAAGCGCAGTAGGTCAACAGGAGAAGAATGGATGAGCGCAGTGGTTGATTTTATGTGTCCACTCGGCTAGGCTATGGTGCCCAGTTGTTTGCTCAAACACTAGGTTTTGCTATGAAGGTATTTACATCTGATTAGCATTTAAATCAGTTTACTTTAAGTAAAGCAGATTACCCTTCAAAATGTGGGTCTGCCTCATCCAATCAGCTGAAGGCCTTAAGAGCAAAAACAGAAGTTTCCTGAGGGAAACTTCCTCAAGACTGTAAATAGAAATCCCGCTGGGATTTCCTCATAGCGACTCTGTAGGACACAGCAGAACTGCCCCATAGGGTTTCCAAGGCTGTAAATCTTTCCGGAAGCAGACTGCCACATCTTTATTCTGCACGAGTGGCTGGTGGGTTCGAACCTCTGACCTTTTGGTTAGCAGCTGAGCACTTTAACCACTGCACCACCAGGGCTCCTTCTGGAATCTCTAGGCTGCTGCTTGACCTACAGGTTTTGGATATAAGACTGGTGGAGTATCCAGCCTGTTGCTTGACCTAGGGATTTGGGACTTGCCAGACCCCACAATCGCATAAGGCAACTCCTGAAAATATCCTTCTCTTTACAGATCTATCTCACTGGTTCTGTTTCGCTAGAGAACTCTGACTAGGACAGTGAAGTAGGAGAGCGCTGACCCGCGTAAGGCAAGAATTAATGAGCTTGCATTTGTTCCCGTTATCCTACCGAGTTTCTCCTCTGGATAATTGACAGCCTGACCTGTCTTGTTTTCAAAATTTTGCAGTACCTCCCTGTTTTCGGTCAGAAGTCGCCACCTTCGTTAAAGTAAAGCATGAGCCCTTACAGAGGGCTGCACAGTTACTGAGACGTCTGCAGAGCCCCGCCCACCAGACAAGGCCTCAGTCCTGCGATCGCTCGCGCTGAATCTGAGCCTGACCATGTGCTAGAAAACCCCTGGATGACAGGGACCAGAATTTTGTTTGTTTTGTTTTTTTTAAATTGTGCTTTAGCTGAAGGTTTACGGAGCGAATTAGCTTCTCACTAAACGATTAATGGACATATTATTTTGTGACATTGGTTGCCAACCCCGTGACATGTCGACACTCTCTCCCTCTTGACCTTGGGTTTCCCGTTTCCATTCGTCCAGCTTTCCTGTCCCCTCCTGCCTTCTCGTCTTTGCCCCTGAGCTGCTGTGCCCATTTACTCTCATATACATGGTTGCGCTACGTGTGTTATTGTTTGTTTTATGAGCCTGTCTAATCTTTGGCTGAAGGGTAAACCTCAGGAGTGACTCCAGTACTGAGTTAAAGGGTGTCCAGGGGCCATACTCTGGGGATTTCTCCAGTCTCTGTCAGAGCAGTAAGTCTGATTTTTTTTTGTGACTTTGAATTTTGTTCTTCATTTTTCTCCAGCTCTGTCTGGGACCCTCTATTGTGATCCCTGTCAGAGCAGTCGGTGGTGGTAGCCGGGCACCATCTAGTTGTGCTGGACTCAGTCCGGTGGAGACGGTGGTAGGGACCAGAACTTTGCTTCAAGCAGAGGATCATTACCAAGAATGTATATTTGTAGGACATTTTTATTTTCATATTATGGTTGTAAAAATACACGTAACATGACATTTGCCAATTCCACATTTTTCATGTGGAAAATTCGATAAAACCAATTACACCAATCATGTGCAACCATCATCAATGTCCATTGCCAAATTTTCTATTGTGGGCATTTTTCAACGTGACTTCCCCCGGAGGAGCTTCAGGTCTGTGAAATGCCCAAACTGTGTACACAATGGTGTATTTTTCCAGGCCCTTTATCTTTTGGAGCCCTGGTGGCACAGTGGTTAAGAGCTACGGCTGCTAACCAAAAGGTCAACAGTTCAAATCCACCAGTCACTCATTGAAAATCCTATGGGGCAGTTCTACTCTGTCCTATACAGGGCAGTTCTACTGTGTCCTATAGGGTCACTAAGAGTTGGAATTGATTAAATGGCAATGGGTTGGTTTTGGTAATCTTTTGTAAAAGTTCCAAAGGGGTTCAAATCTCCCCAAAAGATAAAGAACCATAAATTGCCTCATTGGAAAATGAACTGAACGGGCCATGTATATTCCCTAAGCACTACCGAGTTAAGACAGTCTTTCCAGAACGAAGACAGGAATGAATGCAGTTATCTAGGTATGGTCCTGCCCTGCAGTGATTTTCCACCACCTCTTTCTGTAACGAGGTCTGCATTTTCCCCAGCTGGGAGCTCTTAACGTAACCCTCTTGCTCTGCAGTTTAAAGTCATTCTTTCCTCACCGGAGAGAATGACCGCTCACTGACGTGGCTTCAAAGGCACCCATACGCCCTCTTTCTGGGAGTCTTGGCTTGGCTGTGATGCTGACTTACTGCAGAGCTTTCTCTGACCTCCCAAGGGTGCTTTGGATGCCCCTTTGAGATGCTGCTGTGGCAGCCGGGACTCCCTACCCCCCAATTCCTTACGCTAAATTGTAACTTCTTACCTACTCTTTTGCGGCCACCAGCCCCACAACCACTTGAGCTCCTTAAGACCCAAAACCAAACCAGTTGCCATTGAGTTGATTCCGACTCATGGCCACCCCATGTGTGTCAGAGCAGAACTGTGCTCCATAGGGTTTTCAATGGCTGAGTTTTCAGAAGTAGATTGCCAGGACTTTCTTCTGAGGTGCCTCTGGGTGGACTCGAACCACCAACCTTTCGGTTAGCAGTCGAGCACTTTAACTGTTTGCACCACACAGGGACTCCTGTTTAAGACCAGGCCCTGTGAACTGTTCACCTAGCAGAGAGTGTTGTTGGGTACGGTTGAGTTGGTTCTGACTCATAGCGACCCTATGTACAACAGAACAAAATGCTGCCTGGTCCTGCACCATCCTCACAATTGTTGCTGTGCTTGAGCCTATTGCTGCAGCCACTGTGTCAATCCATCTCGTTGAGGGTCTTTACCAAGCATAATATCTTTCTCCAGGGACTGGTCCCTCCTGATAACATATCCAAAGTACATGTGACAAAGTCTTGTCATCTTCACTTCTAAGGAGCACTGTGGTTGTACTTCTTCCAAGACAGATTTGTTTGTTCTTTTGGCAGTCCGTGGTAAATTCAATATTCTTTGTCAACACCATAATTCAAAGGCATCAATTCTTCTTCTGTCTGCCTTATTCATTGTCCAGCTTTTACATGCATATGAAGCGACTGAAATACCATGGCTTGAGTCAGGCGCACCTTAGTCCTCAAAGTGACATTTTGCTTTTTAACACTTTAAAGAGGTTGTTTGCTTGCAGCAGAATTGCCCAGTGCAACATGTCCTTTGATTTCTTGACTGCTGCTTCCATGGGCGTTAATTATGGATCCAAGTAAAATGAAATCCTTGACGATTTCGATCTTTTCTCCGTTTATCATGACGTTGCTTATTGGTCCAGTTGTGAGGATTTTTGTTTTATGTCGAGGTGTAATCCAGACTGAAGGCTGTGGTCTTTGATCTTCATCAGTGAGTGCTTTAAATATGCTTCACTTTTGGCACGCAAGGCTGTGTCATCTGCATACTGCAGTTTGTCAGTGAGTCCTTCTCCAGTCCTGATGCCTCCCTCTTCATACAGTCCAGATGCTCAGATTATTTGTGCAGCATCCAGATTGAATAAATATGGTGAAAAGATACAGCTCTGATGCACACCTCTTCTGATTTTAAACCACGTAGTATCCAGTATCCCCTTGTTCTGTTCAAATGACTGTCTCTTGGTCTATGTACAGGTTCCTCATGAGCATAACTAAGTTCTGGAATTCCCATTCTTCACAATGTTATCTATAATTTGTTACGATCTACACATTGACTGCCCTTGTGTAGTCAATAAAACACAGGTAAACATCTTTCTGGTATTCTCTGCTTTCAGCCATGATCCATCTGACATCAGCAATGATATCCCTGGTTCCATGTCCTCTTCTGAATCCAGCTTGAATTTCTGGCAGTTGCCTGTTGATGTACGGCTGAGCTGAAGTCATTTTTAAATTATCTTCAGCAAAATTTTACTTGTGTGTGATATTAAGGATATTGTTTGATAATTTCCACATTCTGTTGGATCACCTTTCTTTGGAATGGACACATATATGGATCTCTTCCAGTCAGTTGGCCAGGTAGCTGTCTTTCCAATTTCTTGGCATAGATGAGTGAGCACTTTCAGCGTTGCATCTGTTTGTTGAAACATCTCAATTGGTATTTTGTCAATTCCTGGAGGTTTGTCTTTTGCCAATGCCTTCAGTGTAGCTTGGACTTCTTCCTTTACTACTATTGGTTCTGGATCATATGCTACCTCCTGCAGTGACTGAATGTTGACCAGTTCTTTTTGGTACAGTGATTCTGTGTATTCTTTCCGTCTTCCTTTTGACTTCTGTTTAAGACCAATCCAAAAACCCGTTGCTGTCGAGTTGATTCCGACTCATAGCGACCCAATAGGGCAGAGTAGAACTGCCCCATAGGGTTTCCAAGGAGCGGCTGGTGGATTTGAACTGCCGACCTTTTGGTTAGCAGCTGAGCTCTTAACCACTACGCCACCAGGACTCCTGTTTAAGACCAGGGCCTGTGAATTGTTCACTCAGTAGAGAGTAGATGCTCAAAAACCACATGATGAGTGGTAAATAGATGAAAAAAATTGTGAAAACAGCTATACAAGGGTAAAAATCACTTTAACTCAATTTCAACTGATGCTTTGAAACAACCAGGAAGAGTTGAGTTAAGGCCATGCCATCTCCAGAGTTTCTTACGACTATTAGCTAGGATACAAACGGTTGCCAATGTTTATTCAAACTTGTTGATGCAAACTCCCTCAGACTCACTGCTTCCAAAAGTCTGGTGATTCATGAATCTATTCCCTTACTTGGAATTACAAAAGAAGATACGCTTTTCTTTGAAGCCCCCAACGTTTCGGTATTCTAACACATACTGAAATAGCAATTAATTTGTTTCTCTCTTAGAATTTCACGATATTGAAACAACAGTACCCTTTCCCCTTTTGGCCCAAGAGCTTTTTTCTTTTTCTGCTTTTTCCCTTCTCCCTTTGCCTTTATGAAGAAAGGCCATTACCACATAAACCTGTCTGGGGAGAGGTGATAAAGATGAAACAACTTAGATGTGGGAGGCCAAGGTGACTTCCTCGGAATAAGCATTATCAGGTCACTGTAATATGCATTTGAACCTTTAAGTCTTTTATTTACCCCTGAATCCTTTATTTCAGAGTCCCTAAGGTGTTTTAGGGGCAGTGGCTAAGAGCCCGGCTGCTAATCAAAAGGTTGGCAGTTCGAATCCACCGGCTGCTCCTTGGAAAACACATGGGGCAGTTCTACTCTGCCCCATAGGGTCGCTATGAGTCAGAATCGACTCGACGGCAACGGGGTGTTAAGATGTTTTAGGGGTCCTTGCTTACTTGTAGTTCTTTATATCTGCTGATGACTTACATGCTGTGCAACTAAACAAAGCCAAAGAAAGTTATTCCTACTCATTCAAACAAGGTGCCTTGGTGTGAATACTAGCGATGGCTCCAAGGCTCTGTTTTGCAGGTTTCTGAACCCAAAAGCAGAGAGGATGATGGAATCAGTTATATTATAATGTTGAGGGCAGAATTTACTTTCATCAGAAAGGTAAGTGTGCGTTGTCAAGCTCTTGCTGATGTTGACGTGTGTGTGTGAGTGCGTGCGCTTATCTGAATGAGTGTGTGTTTGAGTGTGTGTGAGTGTGAATGTAAATGCATGTGGGTGAGTGCGTGACTGTGGGTGAGTGAATTTGTGTGAGTATGTCTGCGTGTGAGTGTGTGTGTAGGAGTATGGGTGGGAATGTACGTGTACATGAGCGAATCACACACACATACACATACACTTGGTCGAGATGGTTTGAGCCAAGGTCTTTGTGAGTTCCTGAGGCAATGTATGATGATAACCATGTCAATGCAATTATAATGGGCTTCTCCAGCTTTTAATATTTCAAGTAGTATGTGTAAGGAGCTTTGCTCATGAATTAAGCTGGCAGTCTAGAACATGAAGCTTTCACAGCTCTTGACAAAACTTGATAATAAGGGCTATTGGTGGAAATTGTCTGAAATGCTTAATTACAGCAGTTTAATTAGTACACAGGCTCATTATACCCTGACAGGGGAACCTGGGTGGGAGTGCTTTTTAATATTATTAAACCTCAAACCATCAGCAATGCTCTGGGGACCCCAACATGGTTGTCTTGGGTGTCAGGGATAAATTCCACCCCTATAACTTGTCACGTCAGCGACCGCACAACTGACTCAGAGGATGAAGGTAGAGCTTCAGAGCCTCCACATCAATGAGCCAAGCAGATAAAGTCACACTGAATGAGCTCAAAGGCCAGAGAGAGCCTTTAACTGTGTACTCCCTGTCTCATTTCCTTGGGTAAGGTGGATGAGCTTGTTCGGAAGACTAGCAAAGAAAACACTGGAAAGATGCAAATTCTAAAGATGAGGCAGCTGGAATATGCCGTGCACCTCACTCGGCACTAAGCATGAAATCCCACGTCTTATTTACATGTTTGCATTTCATACTCAGTCTCCATACGAAGGAGAAAACTGAGACTCAGCGCCTGGACAGTTTGCTGGAGCTGATGCAGCCTGCAAGTGACGGAGCTGGAAACCAGGCCTGGCTGTCTCTCAGACATTTTCTCTTTTCTTCCCTGCTACCTTGTTCTCTTCTACCGTCTGCCCACGATGGCGGACAGATAGAGAATCATCGTGGTCTGTATCTGCTCCAGTGGTTTGGGTCAGTGATGCAGACGGATTTATGAGGGAAGCATATTTTGCACTGAAACCGGCGCACATGAGCAGACCGTGGGAAGCCTCCGCTTTACAGGATGCATCCAGTGACAGGACCACAGCCCTGCCAGGAGAAGGGGTATCCGCTGCCCCAAGGATAAAGGGGCTAACGGAAGCAAAAAGAAATCTCCTTTTAGAAGTGAGGAAGTGGAGGCGTGGATGACTGGTGTAACTTTTCCAGGCATCCCGGGGCTCACACAGCTAGTGAGGGGCCTCGCTATGCCGTAAATCCAGGCCTTCTAACTTCAATGCCCACGTCATTATGTCTTTTCACAGCTCTTCAAACACTTTTTATTCTTAAACATCGAGTGAATCCATGCTGATACCATATTTGTTCTCTGTCTCTTTCTTTCCCTCCTCCTTCCCTTTCTTCTCTCTCTGCCTCGCTCATCTCTTAATTTTGAAAAGGAAGCCTCTACTTCTGGAGTATGAAATCCAACTGATTGGAACTAGCACTTATGAAGCCCCTACTGCATACCAGATACTGTTATTTAAGCACAGCCATCTTATAAAGACAGGCCTTATTATCCCTATTTTTAAGACGAAGAAACTGAAGTTCAGAAAGTTGGGTGATGTGCCCTATTCGAAAGTAGACGAGTTGAGATTTGAATCCGTTCTGTGGGACTCGAACGTTGAGATGAGCCCATTACTCCCTACTCTTGCCGGGGTGTCATCCACAATGGATCAGATGCGAGGAGCGGGGGGCAAGACGGGAAACAGAGACCAGGGAGGGTCTGCTGAGAGATGAAGGTGGGAGCAGATACAGTAGATTTAAGCAAAGAGAACCAGTAGGAATTGACCATCAGTTTAATTTTGGGCATGAAGTAAAGGGAAAACTTCCCAGTGGCTGGCTGGAGGCCTGAACCGACGGTGACATCATTTCTCCAGGGAGCAGGTTTGCGGGCGGGAGGGCAGAGCTATACTATGCACCACCTGTGGGGTAGGCAGGTAGAGATGTGAATCCAGAGGTGTGTGGACAAGTCCAGACCATTGGCCTTTGGTGGAAAAAACTTTCTCTGTTGTTGCTATTGTTAGCTATCATTGACTCACGGCGACCCCATGCACAGCAGGATCGGACATTGGACCATTGTGATTCACAGAGCTTCCACCGGCTGATTTTCAGAAGTAGATCGCCAGGCCTTTCTTCCTAGTCTTAGTCTGGAAGCTCCGCTGAAGCCTGTTCAGCATCATAGCAACACGCAGACCTCCACTGACAGATGGGTGGTGGCTGTGCATGAGGTGCCTTGGGGATTGAACCTGGTGTCCTGCATGGAAGGAGAGCATTCTACCACTGAACCACCGCTGACTCCTACCTTCTCCATTATTGAGCAGGTATGTGACAAACACCTGTGAAAGGGATGATTGGCGCTGCTGTGAGCAGGTATGTGACAAATACCTGTGAAAGGGATGATTTGCGCTGCTGTGAGCAGGTATGTGACAAACACCTGTGAAAGGGATGATTTGCGCTGCTGTGAGCAGGTATGTGACAAACACCTGTGAAAGGGATGATTTGCGCTGCTGTGGTCTATGGTGGCTCTGCCACTTGGGCCTTCTTCACCCGCAGGGTCACACTCTTCACATCTTCTGTCCGCTCGCCTCCTTTGTTCTCTTCCTGAGGACACTCTCCCTTGTGCTCCACTAGATCAGAAGGTGGGTGAGTAAGAACGATCTCTTATGAAAAGGAATTTTTCTCTACCTTGTGATTTGAGGAGAAAAAGAACCCACAAAGCACCAGTTCATTCAAGGAATTATATCAAATCCCCAAAGCATTGCCTTACACACTCTAAATCAAGCGCCCTGCTTTTAAATTGGAACCTACAATCTCTTAGCAAAAAAAAGTAAGTGTGATTTATCACTCCAATCTTGCAGCCCATGTATCGCAGACATTTAACTCCTGGGAATGAATAGCCTTGTTTGCCTTGAAGCAGACTGTAGACATTTGATTCGTGACCAGGCATCTTGACTTTTAATGGCCTGCAACCAACTAAAATAAGCAGAAAAAGTTACTACCAGCAAGAGGCAGGGAGACACCATTACTCAGTACCCCGGTAGCATGCTGTGTATCTCTGGGATTTCTTTTTTTATACCTAATGGCTTCAGAACAATGTTTGAATATAAGACTGTGGGACCTGTCCCACAGGAAACAAAACCCAAACCCAAACCAGCTGCCACTGAGTGGATCCCCACTCGTGGCGAGCCCGTGTGTTGCAGAGTAGAACTGAAATCCATGGGGTTTTCAAGGCTAGGAACTGCTGGAAGCAGATCGCCAGGTCTTTCTTCCAAGGCACCTCTGAGTGGGTTCAAACTGCCAATCTTTCAGTTAGTAGTTGAGTGATTTCACCATTTGTACAAGAGGAAGTTGTGAACTATTGAATTCTAGAGACCCTGATGACGATCTCAAGAAGGACCCTGCAATACTTGTACATACAGCGTACGGTAATTATTACCCCCTACTCATTGCAAAGTAAATATATGTCACTGTCTGCATCAGAGGTCAGCGGGCCATCTGCTGAAGGCAAGGCATCATCCCCGAGATGACTCCTGGGCGGGCTGGGACTCACAGGGCTTGTCATCTCTCTGGCAGACTAGGGCTTCACTTGATAAATGCCATCTCCTCCTCCCACACCGAGGCCGGGACTCTTCAGGTAACATCGACAACTACAGCCGGTGAGTTCTGTGTGGCGGATCTTACTCAAGGATGGAGAGAACTCCGATGTGCCAGAGCTTAACTGTCTGAGCAAAACTAAGGCACCAGGATTCAGGCCGTCAATCTGCTCTGAAATGCCCAAGAATCACTTGGAAGCAGACCTCAAACTAATAACGAAACAAAGCGGACCTCGGGGTATGAGCTGGGGGAGTTGCCAGACCAGGCAGGCAGGATAAATGGATCTGCTGTAAGTCTCTCTATCCGCTTGGTTGCTGCACCCACCTGAAGGAGCAGCCAAGCTGCTGAGGTTAACCGTGATGGCATATGGAACCTGGGAAACAGGGTCTAACTGGAGCTTCTCAGTGTCCCTCTCCTTTTTAGGGGCTTTCAGGAAAGTAGGGGAGAGGGCTGATATCACTAAGTGGGAGAGCATATTCAGGCAAGTGTGAGAAAGACCATACCGGGAAATGGCGCAAACCTTAAGATGTAGAGAAACTCCAACAACTCCAAGCTGGAGAGGCAAGACCTTCTAGAAGCCATCTGGAAGGAGCGACTGGTGATTGATAACTAAGTCTGCATGCCACTCAGACAAGGGGTTGCTGTTGTTGGGTGCCGTCAAGTTGATTTCAATTCATAGCAACCCTATGCAACACAGCAGAACTGCCCCTGGTCTTTCTCCCATGGAGCGGCTGGGTGGGTTTGAACCACCAACATTTAGGTTAGCAGCCAAACTCAACCGTTTGCGGTACCTGGGCTCCTTCAGACAAGGGGAGTCCACCCCAAAATGGAGGCGATTTCCCCAGTGCTCTGGCATTTAAATTGTTTTCAATGCTAATTATCTCTCCATTCTTTTCAAAAGGGGAAAGAACCAACCTGTAAAAGCAAGCCTCTTCTATTCTGCTTTAGGACTGGAAAATGCCAAAGCTTTCTCCAGAGATGATTTATGTTTTGGGGTCAGGAATGGAGGAAGGGAGCAAAGCTTTTTCCTTGGGAGAAGCCAACGAGTACCACATTCATAAAATTCGTAATAACTACCACTTACCGAGTGTTTACAGTTAGGCACTGTTGTGGATTGAACCGTGTCCCCCCAAATATGTACTGAAGTTCTGGCCCCTGTAGCTGTGGATGTGATCATGTTTGGAAATAGGGGTTTTCTTTTGTTAAAGAGGTCATACCAAAGTAGGATGAGTCCTAAATCTTATCACTTCTGAGTTAGAAAAAGAGCAGGACACAAAAACGCAGAGACAAACTCCCTATGAAGACAGACAAACACGACAGATGCATCTACAAGCTCATGAACGCCAAGGATTGCCGGCAACTACTAGAAGCTGAAGCAGACAAAGAAGGTCCTTCCCCTGGAGCCATGCCCTGAACTCAGACGTTTAGCCTCCTGAACTGTGAGAAAATAAATGCCTGCTTTTTAGGGCAACCTACTCGTGGTGTAATTTGTATCAGCAGGCCCAGGTAACTAAGACAGGCACGGGGCTACGTGCTTCATTCATTTCATCCTCATGAACCCTCAAGGGGAACATGTCATCATTATTCTTTCACAAATAAGAAAACCAGAATAACGAGATGTTTATAACTTGCTTAAGGTCACATAGTGTAACCTGACCCTACAAATGCCAGTAAATTTCCATTAGTCCTTAAACTAGCCCAAGCCAGATTTGGCCCACCCTACATGTGCAGAAGGGCCAGCTGTGACTGCTAATTGAGTTCAACAGAGGACGCAGCAACAGGTGGAGCGAATCAGAAAGAAAATCATCACCCAG
>NW_004443985.1:3453200-3462688 GCF_000243295.1 Trichechus manatus latirostris
TTCGGTAACAATAGCAAATAGGATCTGAACCCAGGACTGACTCCAGCTGAACCACCCAAGAAACACAAAGAACCTTAAGCTGGGTTCAAGAGAAAGGTTCAGATCACATCAGTGTCACAAAGCTCACCTCATCCTCCTCGGTGTTTTGATCACCATGAATCGGGATGGCTCTTAGTTGACCCTGGGAGTTTGAGTTTGATTCTTCAATCAGTGTTAATTTGGGGATTAAATCCATTTGAATTTGATTTTGTATTAGAACCCACAGGATGCCAAGTGCATTTGACGAAGGTTGACTTCCTGAAAGCTCCCATTCAGCGGTTCTGTTGGTCACGGACCAAGGCAGTGCTTCTCAAAGTGTGGTCCTGGGACCACCAGCATCAGCACCACCTGCAGACTTGTTAGGAATGGAAATTCTTACGTTTCCCCCCAGACCTGCTGAATGAGAATTCTGGGGACAGGGCCCAGCAATCTGTGTCTTTAACAAGACCTCCTGGTCATCTGGATATAGGCTAGATTTTGAGAATCCTTGTTCTGAAGTGTTAGGAGGTGGCACAAACTGAATTATTTTTTTTTCACGTGGAGAAACGCTGACTTTAGGTTTTCTTTATTTTGTTCTTTTTCTTTTTCCTTAAAAAAAATACTTTTACCTCATTTCCAAATCTTCGTTCTCCTGTGGTACGAATTTGTACAAGGCAACGTAGGTGTTCATCTGTAATGTGTCTTTGGAAAGAGGTCCCTGAGAGAGAAAATAAAGGAAAAAATGAGAAAAACAAGGAGGAAGAAATGGAGAGAAGAAAGAGAAAATAGAAAGTGAAAAAGTGAATGTAATGTGATTTTAGTGGATAGGATCCTAAGTGTTAAAAAATCTAACCATCATTAAAGATTTTCTTTCAACCTTAGGTTTATTTTTCATTTCTTAGCTGAATCTGATTCCATTTCAAACTATTTGAAAACAATTATTTGGAACTCTCCCTCAGGAAATACTACAATTTTCTTCAAATAAGAAATTTTTTTTTATAGAGTTCTTCATGAAAATGATATGGGTTTGGCCGCAGAAATGGGAATATTCGGTCTATAAAAAGAAGGACACATCAATAGTGGTAAATAACTCAAATTCCTAAAATGGACTTTTTACCAGTTCACCTCAATTTTGGTATCTAGCATAGCAAAGGGAACCAGGTATGTTAATCCGGCAATCAGTTCATTCATATTGTAGAAAAAGCATAGACATAGGCATCAGACTGACTGAAATTATATCATGGCACCACCATTTACTGCCTATTAAGCCTTGGGAACGATAATAAAAGCCACTACTTTTGATAGCTTACCGTGTACTGTGTGCCAGGTATCATGCTACACGTATCATCGTACTCCAACCTCACCACAATCCTGTGAGGTAGATTCTATTGCTGTCCCCAATTTACAGACTATAAAACAGCTATATGTATATATGTATATACATATACACGCATGTAGTAATGTAATAGCTATATAAATATTATATTCACCAAATAAATGTTAATGCTATATAAATTCTTATACTTTCTAATTCCTGTAATACATTTAAAATTATATTACAAACTACGTAATGTACAATTGTATATTTAAATATAATACTATAATTAAAATATACTATATAGCTATAAAACATAACAAAAGTTGCACACAACTCTATGTATCCTTTTTACCTGTGATGCACTTCGTTTTTCCATTCTATACTATGCTATTCAAAGCTCAGGTACCCTATGCTATATTATTCTATTCTATTCTATCCTATTCTAATAATACCTATACATATATAAATGAACATATAAAGATAATAAATATATACTTCAATATTATAACATATAGTCATGTTAGGTAATTAAATACTTTACACATTATGTACCGTATGTTAACTTGTACATAACATATATAACAGAAACAAACGTTGCACAGAACAATACATATCCTTCTGACTGCCTATGCACTGTGATAGTTCTGTTCTATGCTATCCATGCTGTGGTATGTTAGACAAATTATTCCATCTATTCTTTAAAGATGCTAGTCTGGGGCCCTCTAAATTGATTTCCTGACCCACTTGGGTCGTGACCTGCAGTGTGATCTAAGGACTCCAGTCTAGGTCTGTCTTCTGTGACGTCCATAATTACCTGGTGGTTTATGTCCTTTGCTTGGTCTCTGAAATCGTCAGTGCCATTTTCAGGATACGTAAACACTGAAGGAGACAAGAGAAACCAGGAGCTTCATGAATCCAGTCACCGTGTTTGGGAAACATGCCTGAAAGATGTCGTTTTATTTATTCCATATACCGTAGCTTTTACCTTGACAGGCGTTGCCTTTTCCTCATCCTTTGGGACCCAGCCTACAGGTCACCTTCTAGTGATGCTCCCCCTGCCTTGCCGTGCATACTCTGCCCATCTTCTTTGTGCTCCCACCACCACGTTCATGCCTCCAGACTAGCACACATCCCATCCCTCTGCACTGTTTGGCAATCGTGTGCTCAACACTCGGGCTCCTTTGGCACTGCTCTTCTCATGAGCAGAAACCATCATCTTTGCTGAGTGTACTGAATCAGTTGCTAATGGGGTGGTGGGTGAGGCACGACCCAATTCAATTGTATTGGAATTACCTTTCCTAAATGCCAGGTTCTCTTATCTATATTCAACATCTCAATTCTCATTTCTTAATGACATTTATATTCTATTTTTCAGATTAAAGCTTTAGTTTTAAGCCTCAAAATATTTCCTTGGTCTGTTATTGTCAATGGATTGGGGCTATTATTTGGAAAGAAAAATAATGCAGTGGTTTTCTTTCAGTTTGCTCTTGGAATATGTATAATTCTCTTCTTTCTGCATTTATAACAGCCACTTGGTGCCCTTCACTAAAGAACAAGTCTTCTCAAACTGGGCTAGGAGTTTTCACTGCCCACATACACAGCTGTGGTAGCTCACTGAAGAGGCTCTGCCTTAGCTAGCTTGATCAACCAGATCTACCACTGTGGCCAACAGCCTTATCATTCCCACTGCACCTATCTTCCTTAAAAATGTGACAAATGTTTCTAAGCTTATATAGCAGAGTTGTGGTGTCTATATTAACTAACATTTTAAAGTAACACATTGTCCCTTTATTCTGTCCCTTCGTTTCCCTTCAGATTATCAAGGAAATATCAGTAGAGGAAGGGAAACATGCCATGGAAAGTTCTAGAATCTATTTCAATTAATGTAGTCACAATCTCCACTGCCCTTAGAATAGACTCATTATCTCCATGATTCAGAAAACATGCTTCAGAACAAGAGCTTCTGTAAAAGTACCAACGCTTATGAAATATCTACACTCTGCAGTTTACAGTTCAGGGCGTACGGATGCAATTCCATTATCCTTGGGAAGCCACCTTGCAGCCATTGAAGGAGCTCTGGTTTCTGGGTAGGTGGAAAATGAAGGTCCCATCATGGGCCTTGTCTGCCTCAGTCTCTGGCCTCTCAACTTGGTGTTTACCATTTTAAAAAGAGTAGAGACCAGCATTTTCCCTGGTATTATGTGATCATCTGAAATCGTTTAAATACTCAGCTCTATAAATATAAAACTGGGTACTTCTAAAAGAATGAATGGAAGCAGGTAAAGAGAATCTTCATAGAAAATTCTTGCTTAGGGTAAAAATGTCAGTTAGACACATGTTGGACTTTCTAATTCATCTATGTCTCTCACACAGTCATTTGCTTTGTCTCCCTGCCTAAACTCCCAGGTACTAATTCTGTCTTCAGCTATGTCTAATATGTGGTTAAACCCATCAATCAAACTTTTATTATTTTTTGAATTTCTAGAAATTCTATTTGGTTCTTGAAATTTGCCTGTTCAATTTTGATATTCTATCGTTCCTTTGTCACATTTTCTAGTCTATTTTAAATATTTTTAAGCATATGTAATTATGGTGCCGTTGTCATTAGGGGTCATCGAGTTGATTGTGACTCATAGAGACCGCATGTGACAGAGTAGAACTGCCCCATAGGGTCTTCTAGACTGTAATCTTTATGGGATCAGATCACCAGGTCTTTCTCCTGCGGAGCCACTGGGTGAGTTTGAACCACCAACCTTTCGGTTAGTAGCCAAGCACTTCACCCTTGTGCCACCAGGGCTCATTATAATAATTAGTTATCTATTTCTTTATTTGATAATTCCAATATATACATCCTCTGAGATGCTGATCATAAAATGGTTGTTTCTGTTAACTCACTCATGGTGGCTCATTTTCTGGTGTGTTTGTTAATTTTAATTGTTAGCTTATGTTTTTTGAAAGTTCATTTGTGGGACATTTTTGAGATTTGGGTTTAAATTCTGTTCCTCCAGAGAAGGTCTGCATTGCTTCTGCCTGGTGATTTTATCACCTCTGGTTCATTTTAAACTAAATTTTCAGATCGTTTTACTTTGTTCGTACAAGTAGTATGAATTCAAGCCCTAAACCCAAGTAGTAAGATTCTCCTTCCTTCCTTCTTTTCTTCTTTCCTTCCTTCGGTTTCCCCTTGTCTCTCTCTCTCTCTCTTTCCCCTCCCTCCCCTCCTCTCTTCTCCCTCCCAGCTCTTTTTTCTTCTCCACCTGAGTCAAGGCCAATACAGGCATTTTACTTCATCGAATTCCTCTGTAGGGCATTTCTCATCTGCTTCCCACTGAGGATGCTTCTTGGGATATCCTCAGTTTTCCAAAGGGCCTCTCATCTAACCTACTACCCTGCTTACACCTCAGGATTTGTTCTCTGTTGTCCACGCATGGGGTCTATGATCACCTGAGTTGAGCCCCCAGGGATGTAGCCCTCACCTGTTTGGGTCTCTGGATTCACACTTTATTGTCATTTCTAACTTCTGAGCAATTGTGTTCCTTTGCTGCCAGTTCATGATTTAATTCTTTTTTCCTAGCAGTGTTAGGAGTGCTAAACTGGGGAAAAATTTCTCTGACTATCCAGCCCTTCACAGTGCTGCAAAGGGAACCTTCTGTGCTTTTACAAGACCTTTGTGTGACATGGATACTAAGCGTGTGTTGCAGAAACACACTATACGTATTTGCATCTGTAATTTGGGACTTGTCCACTGGAGGGGGACAAGAACCAGGGGCATCTGCCAACAGCTAATTGTGCCATTAAAATAGCAGCTGATTTTTTTTTTTGGGGTGACAACTTGAAAATCTGGGATACAGAACTTGTGGATGTTAAAGGTGAGGCTAAATTCTCCAAACCTGAGCTTTTCTTTCAGGGCAGAATGACTTCAGTGCAAACTGAGATAATACTGAGTTTTGTAATATCCTCAGGTGGACGGGATAAACCCAGTCCTTTTTTGAAGAATATTTCTAGGAATTTGTATTGCATATGTTCTGTGCCCTTTGCTTCTCTTCCAAGAAGATGATGGTCACATAGAGGTATACCGAGATGCAATTATTGAAGGCAGCCATAACATCGGCATTTGGCGTTTCGAGCTGAAATAAGCAGCCCTCAGATGTTATTGCTCCCTTTGCTTGTCACTTCGCTATGAGAGAAGTTCCTAGCAGTTGAGCCAAAGGTGAAGACAACAACTTTCCCACGTTTATTTACAGTGCATCCCCCAATAGTGCTGCGAACAGCAACCAGAAACAGACCTCCCCAAGGGGGCTCGTCAGCAGACACTGCACTCTTGACAGTGACGGACTTAGTAAGAACTTTACCCTCTTCTGAGATGGCCTTCCACCACCCGTCTGTCAGTCTGTCATACTGAGGTGGCTTGCATGTTGCTGTGATGCTGGAAGCTATGCCACCAGTACTTCAAATACCAGCAGAGTCACCCATGGTGGGGACAGCTCAGCAGAGTTTCCAGACTAAGACTAGGAAGAAAGGCCTGGCCATCTGCTTCTGATAATTAGCCAATGAAAACCCTACAGATCACAACAGAATATTGTCCAACATAGTGCTGGAAGATGAGCCCAAACATACCGATGATGGCAAAGAAGGCAGAGGATCGGGCAACGTTTTGTTCCGTTATACATAAGGTCGCCCTGCATTGGAGCAGCAACAACAAGAAGATGGCTTTGGAAATGTTCTTCAAGGACTTTGAAAGACTCTGCCTGGCTGGCAGAAATATACCTGTAAGCACTGCATATTGTTTTAGGACACAAACATGTAAAGCTGAACCAGTTGTGGCTGGAATCCAGAGCACGGCTTCCGAGCAGGCAGCACCTTCCTCCACGGCTGGGAGACGAGCAGGGCAACTCGGACCACAGGAGCAGGGCATTTTCTTTAGGTTGTTTCTCAAACCGCATGGACCGGGGCTTGAAACCAATCAAAGGAAAACGTTTGGAAGCAAACTGCTGCATAATTAATCCCCTTAGCTTCTAAGGGGGCATCATCAGAAAGCTATTGCCGATCAAAGGAATTGTGAATAGATCTCCAAAGCTTTTTAGAGGCTTATTGCTTGCTAAGTCCGTTCAACAGATCCCACTGAATGAGGCTGCGAAGAGGCTTCTACACTTCTTGCAGTTTACCGTAAAAGAGACAGCGAATAATCCACTTTGCATCTTGGAGTATATTACCCTGTGCCTCAGTTTCCGTATCTGTACGGTATGTAGTGTGTGCACGTGGGTGTGCATGTATGTGTGTGAGAGGGAAGCGTGTTGGACTACGAGGTCTCTAATCCTACTTTTCAAACTTCAGTCAACATATGCATTACAGGATTATGTGTATTATGCAGATTCTGATTCTGCAGGTTGGGAGCATGCTGGGATTCTGCATTGTTAGGAGGCTCCCAGGTGACGCCTAGGCTGCTGGTCCATGGGCCACGCTTGGAGCGGTGAGGCTGTAGGCTGAATCTCTGACTCTTGATGACCTTATGATGACTTTTACTAATACATCCATGTTCCATGTTGAGGTTCCTGAATATGGCTCTTAGAAATGTAAAATCCTATTAGGACAGCCTTTTAGAGAGACGAAATTCCCAGGTCAAATAGAGGCCATCACTGCTGAGGGAACGGGTGCCCCACAGCATTAAGCGAGAGCCGGAATCAGCGCGCAGTGAGGACAATGTTGCTCTAACATGGATGTCTTTCCAGCAGCACAAACTGCTACCAGAATCTGAGATCAGCCTCTCTGTTCTCATCCTTTTCCTCACAGAACGCAAGCTCCAGGCCCATCACACCATTTGCCCTTCTTCTTTACAAATGCCTTACATGTTTCTGAGTCCACTGCCTTCTCCCCTTTCTGACGCTGGAATGTTCAGCTCCTCCCCGCCCCCGTCCATATCTGCCTGCATAAACTCACTCGTGTGTTAAGGCCAAGTTCAGATAGCATCTCCCTCAAGAAACCAGGGTAATCCCCATGGCAAGATGTAAGCCTTCCGTTCTGTGGTTAAACAGCACCACAGACTTTGGCCTTGAGTTGAAACTATCTTCAAACATCTCCTCCCCTTTCTGTGCAATCCCTTTCCTCTGCTGGAGATGAAGCCGGAAATCACCAATGGATGGATGAGCTTTACATCTATTATTTAAAGATCACAAGGAGCCTATGGACTCGGTGTTATTCTTATCTTCACCCTGGAGATGAGGCGTCTGAGGCAGAGAGAGACTAGGTCACTGTTCAAGGGCACAGGATCTGGCAGTCAGCCTCCAGAGCAAGGATGCACCAAAGACCTCATGGGTTCCAGTGGGGTTAGCGAGGTGGAGGCCATCAGTGATGTTGGTGAGAAGGGCATCAGGCGAGGCATGAAGGCAGAAGCCAGACTCGGGGGCCAGAAACTGACCAGCGTTGAAGAATTAAAACAGTGAGTCTGTCTTCCATACCATTCTCTGGTGTGTTAGGTCCTCAGACACTGAAGAACTCTGGGGTTGCTTACCAATTCATTCAGTTGCTGGCTCTGCAAAGCTGGGCCGACTTGGGCTGGGACGGCCCTGCTATGTGACTGTCTGGCCGTGAGGCTCTGCCTGACAGCCGACACTCTCTCACTTGTCTCCCTAATGGCACTGCTTGCTAAGTGCTCAGTGAATGTTTGCATTGATCCAAAAGCACAGTGGTCCCCACACGGTGCCGAAGAATCCTTACCCTAGCAGTGAGCTTTAACTGATGGGTGCGGGCTTGGCAAGGGGGTCCGCGGTGAACATGGACATTTATTTAGGATGCAGAGTCATAGGGGGAGGCTAAGAACATGCTGCCTTGTGCTGCCTTGTGGGAATCACACGGCCACAGTCCTCACTAGAGAAGAGGCAAAAATGAATTCCTGGAGCGAAGGAAGCGGAAGTGATACTTTGTAAGACAGCCTGACCAAAAAAAAAAACAAACAAACAAACAAAAAAAACCACCAAACCCCTACAAAAACCAAACCAGTTGCTGTCAAGCCAATTCTGACTCATGTGACCCCATGCGTGTCAGAGTAGAACTGCACTCCATAGGGTTTTCATGGCTGTGACCTTTTGGAAGCAGATCACCAGGCCTTTCTTCTGAGGTACCTCTGGGTAGGTTGGAACTGCCAATCTTCTGGTAAGCCCCCAAGTGCTTAGCCATTTAGGCCACCAAAACCCTTGCTGTCGAGGCGATTCCGACTCATATCGACCCTATAGGACAGAGTAGAACTGCCCCATGGAGTTTCGAAGGAGCACCTGGTGGATTCGAACTACCGACCTTTTGGTTAGCAGCCATAGCACTTAACCACTACGCCACCAGGGTACCCAGGAACTCCATAATAAAGCAGCTACAGGGTATTTAGTGTAGAACTTCTGCTTCCTTCCAATCTGGAAGAGGCAAGGGCAGCTAGTCAAGTGGAAGATCTCTCCACGGCAGCACTTCTCTGTGCTTTGGCTCGCAGGGATCAAAGCTGGGAGGGATGTCTTCTGCCAAGAGAACACATTCAGCCCGCACAAACAGCCCAAGTCAGGTCCTGCAGCCTTACCAGATTATGAGTGACCTGAAGACAGCTTTTGTGACCTACTTATTTTGGCTGGGGATACCAAAATCCCAACCAAACCTGTGGCCGCTGAGTCGATTCCAACTCACAGCGACCCTATAGGACAGAGTAGAACCGCCCGTAGGGTTAGTGCATGTTTAATAAATATTCTTTGGATACATGAGTGAAGATGAAGTAGTTGTTGATGTCAAAAGGCTCTGCAAGAATGCAGTCCTTCAGGGCTTGGTTATAATGTTTCTTTCGGCCCTGGTTAAAGAGGTGGTTCTTTCTAAATGTTAGCAAGCAAAATTATGTAGTTGGTGTTTAATAAATATTTGATAAGTTATATTAACAAGGGCTTCAAATTATTGTGAGGTTGTCCTTGTTGCTTGCCACCAGGTTGGCTCTGACTCATGGCGACCTCATGTATAACAGAACGAAACATTGCCCGGTCCTGTTGTAAGGTTACATAATAATAATCAAGAATGTTTGGCTGGATTGTGCATGTCAGCTTTTGAGTCTTAGTGATCTCCGCAGGGGAAGGAGCCTGGTGTGAGGGCCACACTCCCCTAATTGGCATCACGCCTGCCTGTTTGCACTTCA
>NW_004443985.1:3462788-3594674 GCF_000243295.1 Trichechus manatus latirostris
ACTCCTTGGAAACCCTATGGGGCAGTTCTACTCTGTCCTATAGGGTTGCTATGAGTTGGAATCGACTTGATGGCATTGGGTTTGTTTTTGTTTTTTTCGGTGGTACGGTTTGCTAATCTAACCTAGGTCAGTGGAGAAAATGGTGTGATAACAAGAAGTTCTGGAAGTGACTCCTACGCCCCAATAGAGATAAGTCGATAAGGTTTGAGAAACCAAGAGACAGGCTGAGAATATTCTGTTCAAATCCCTGAAACTGACTACAAACTGGGGCCAGTTCCCCTCCAGAGCGCTGAACACTGGCCCAGCTTGAATTCCAGAGTGAGGACCCTGATGGTTAATGGGGTTCACACCTGTGCTGGGACAGTGCCTGACTCCCCGCTCCCTCACTCACCGCTGTTGCTGCGTTTTCTTAGGTCGTACCCGCCTCCTGGTCCGTCAGCTTCTTCAGGAACTTCCACGAGATCTGACGTCTGAGAGAAAAGAGAAAACAACATAGAATGAGCAAGATTCTATCAGCGGGCCAGGAGGGCAGAGATTTTTGATGTCAGTAGAAGAGCTAAGGTGGAATGTGCAATGACCCCGTCTTGAGAATTCAGTTGTTGCTGTCTTTTCTGCTTGGCTAATTTCAGAGAGGCTGTTTGTTCCCTTGTGGGCACTGTGCCTCCCTTCGAGCATCTGTGACAGGCACAGGCCTTGGCACAGGATGGGTACTTAACGAGCGTTGACTGGATACCTAGACGCTCAGGCCCCATGTAGGCCGCTTACCAGGGGTGGGCAACAGAGAGAAGTCAGAATTACTGCTCACGTCCTGTCACTTAAAATTCTCAGTAAAACTAGAGCTCTTTCTACAGATGATTCAAAAAAAAATTAATACTAGAGAATGAGATGTATAATTAAGGGATGGATTACCTAGATAAAAATTAAATGCTGTTTTAAATGCTGCCAGAATCAATTTTAAAAAAAATACTCATTCTTCTTCTTTGCAAGTCATAATCTTTCCTCCACTAGGTTACAGAATTAACAATAATGATAATAATAGCAACAACAATAATAATAACAATAAAGCAAAACCAGTTGCCGTGGAGTCTACGCCTACTCATGGCGGCCCCACGTGTGTCAGAGTAGAACTGCACTCCATGGGGTTTTCAATGGCTGACTTTTTCCAGCCAGGCCTTTCTTCTCAGGGGCCTTATGGGTGGATTCAAACCTCCGGCCTTTTGGTTAACAGCTGAGCATGTTAACTCTGCACCACCCAGGACTTAACCGCACTTTAAATAGCTAATAAACCAAACCAAAATAACCTGTTGCCGTCGAGTCAATTCTGACTCGTAGTGACCCTACAGGACAGAGTAGAACTGCCCCATAGGGTTTCCAAGGAGTGGCTGGTGGATTCAAACTGCTGACCTTTGTGGTTAGCAGCCCAGCTCTTAACTACTGCCCCACCAGGGCTCTGTAATCGTATGATGTATTTTTTCATATAGGAATCTGAAGCCCAGGGGGAGTCAATAGCTCTCTTGGAGGACCCGCAGCTCAGAAGTGGTGGAGCTGGGGCTGTGAACCCCAGGGGTTGGTTCTCCAGTCTGTGCTCTCAAGCACTGCGCTTCATCCAGTGGTGCTGGAGCAGATCACATTGGCTAGCGAGAGCTTCCAGTGTTATATCACGTAGGTAGCTTGAAATTGGCAGTGGTGGGAATATTTACACCAGGGCAATTGGCACATGCTACAAACCAGGGTCCTGCCCCAGCAGGTGGTTAAGCATTTTTTGGCACACCACTGATGGCCTTTTTCAAAGGGCGAGCTGCTACAGCCTCTTCAAAAGGGCAACTAGGAGGTCTCAGAGAAGAGTCAAGTTTTAAAAAAAAAGCTGTATCAGAGAGGAACAAATCTGCCTCCCTGGCTCTCTGCTAGTCAGCTCTAGAGCACTTTGGCACCACCCTCCAGAGACTGATTCTTGTTACAATTTAGCTTTAAGATTTTTTTTTCAGCCCTTCTTGCTTTCATAACACACCAGAAAGAAGAAAAAAAATGGCACAGGGCATCTAAGTCACTCATTCCCTGCTCCTTTGAAGCTCACGATGTCTGCACAAAAGTTACTTGGCAGAGAACTTCACTTATATTAATCTTATGGAACTGAAGATTACTTGTAAACTAGCCAACAGACTCCTTGAAAGTTTTTGAATTTTGTTTCTCCTGGCCTTCCCAAAGCCATCCAGCCAGAACATCAAATATTCCAGAACCTTTGAAAAGCACATTAAAGACAACAACGATTTAGAAGCAGCCAGCAGCAGCTTCCCAACGTCAGCAGAGTGTCTCTACAGCCCTGGAAGAAATGAGCCTGTGGGACAAAGCTTTGCTATGTGGGGTAATGTTAGCTGTAGGACATAACAATACTAGAAGAATGGCAAGATGCTGAAGTTCATTACCAACTGACCCTGCAGGAAGGAAACAAAATCATTTTAAAGCCCTAATCAATTGTGTTTGTTTTCTTCTACTGAGGCAAGGTGGGCCCTGGAGAGACAGTGAAGAGAGAGATATTTAAGTACATTTTGATTTGTCTTTGTCTCTTGCAGCTCACAGAACAATGCCTTCACAGAGCAAAACTGCAATAAATATTCACTGATGTTACCGGTGCCAGAATAACTGGACTGTGATGAATGGACACCTGGCTGATGTTCAGAAGACCGTGGTTTTTGCCCCTAAAGCTCTAAATAAAGCTATTTAAGAAACAAAAGCGAACTGTCTCTCCGATGGTCTTGCTGCTGCTTGTGGTTGTTAGATGCCGCGGAGGTGGTCCCTGGTTCATGGTGACCCCGTGCACGATGAACGGAACGCTGCCTGGTCCTGAGCAATCTCCACGATTGGTTGCAGATTGAACTATTGTGCTCCATAGGGTTTTCACTGGCTGGTTGCTTAGCAGCCATAATAAATGTGGAGGCTGTGATGTTCATTGACCATTGTGGACTGTTTCTGAGTCCTGAGCAGAACTCAGAACAGCAGGAGCAGCTGCTTACTGTGATGTGGACGAGTCAAGGTCATCTCTGCCGAGCTTGCTCTGTGGTCTTGCATCTCTGGGCTGGCTTTTCATTTGCCTTTCCACCAACGCAAGCCTCACACAAGCCTGAGGGATGCTTGCCCTGGGAATGGGGTGAGGTATACTGGCTCTCACAAGAGACACGGAAAAAGCTGCTCAGGCTGTAGGTCAAATTGGACAGAGGTCTCTCTGCTCCGGCCAGCTATTTGTGCTTTTCCTTTCAGGCTGGTGGTGGCATCTCCAAGAAGTCTTGACTGGTAAGGCTGGATGGCTGCAGGCTGAGAGCCAATGCTATGCGCCTTTTGGGGGAGCAACTCATGGGTAGCAATGGCCTTTCTCACTGGCCTAAGAAAGAAGACACAGCATGGTATGTGGGGTTAGAGGTATGCTTCGCATTCTTGAGTCTCTGTTCCAAACTTCAGATCCAACCTGGTGGCCACCGTAAATCTGTGATTCAAAAGGTATTTACAGAGAGAGGGAGCAGTAAGGGAGACTGAGAATGAAAGAGGAGGCGGCTGTCGGGGTTGATGCCTTGGGAACAAATGAACTTAAATCCCTACTTTAATCCAGTGTTTATCAAACTTTGGAAAGCACTGGAATCACCTGGGCAGGGAGTTGTTAAAACACAGATTTCTGGACCCCACTTCCCAGATTTTCCAGTTCTGTAAGTCCGATGTGAGAAACCCGGATTTGCATTTCTAACAAGTTCCCAGATGAAGCGATGCTGCTGAGCAGGAGACCACACGCTGGGAACCTCTGATTTCACTCATTGAGAGCTTGGACCCTTTTGAGATATTTAGAGCATTTGACTGAAGAGGAGGTCCATGCATTCATTCATTCACTACAGTTTTCGTGGGAATCTACAGTATAGGCCAGTGGTCTGCAAACTTTGGTGTGTATCCGAATCACCTGGAGAGCTAATAAAGAGCACAGAGGTCCAGGCTTGCTGAAGTCAAACAAGGCCTGGGCCTTTCTATTTTACCAAAGTCTCCAGTGGGTTCTGATACTCACCAGAGTTTGGGAATCACCGACACAAGGTAATAGGAATAAAAAGATGTGAACAAAGAGTGAGTGCTTGCATTCAAGTAGCTCAATCTAGTTGAGGAGAAGGTTGAAGAAGAGGGAGAGAAATGATACAAAAAAGTGAAAATTACCTAGCAATATGCAAATTACTGTAATTAACAAACTGGCTACTATGAAAGCCAATGGAAGGGATGCCCCACCCAGACCATGAAGCTCAGAGAGATGCTGTCTGCAAACAGGTAGAGGCGATGCAAGGGCCAAGACAGGGCAATGCAGAGAACCGCAAACTGTGCAGGAGCTTCAAACCAAAAAAACCAAACCTGTTGTTGGGGAGTCCATTCTGACTCATAGCAACCCTATAGGACAGAGTAGAACTGCCCCATAGGGTTTCCAAGGAGTGGCTGGAGGATTCGAACTGCTGACTTTTTGACTAGCAGGTGAGCTCTTAACCACTACGCCACCATGGCTCCATGCTGGAGCTTAGGGTGTGAGAAATGAAGTGCAGGGTAGATCTCTCAGAGTTTTAAGGTCACTTTGAGTGTCCCTTGTTAGGTCTTCCTTCATTCTTCAAGCATTTCCCAATGTGCCAGGCACCACGCTAGGATCTGGTGATAAAACTATGAATAAGAACAGGCTCCTGACCTATAGTTGCTCAGGATCTAGTTCAGGAACGAGAGGCAAACAGGAATCATTCCAATGCAATGATTACAATACTTCTTCTTGTTAGTTGCCATCGAGTCACCTCTGACTCTCGGCGACCTTATATACAACAGAACAAAACGTTGCCTGGCCCTGTGTCATCCTCACAATCTGTGGCATGTTCAAGTCCATCATTGTGGCTGTTGGGCCAGTCCATCTCACTGAGGGTCTACCTTGTCCTTGCTGGCCTTCTGCTTCACCAAACATGATGTCCTCCTCCAGCGACAGATCCCTCCCAATGATGTGTCCAAAGCAAGTGAGTCGGACAATGTTCTGTTTTGATCCATAGAGTTTTCACTGACTAATTTTTGAAAGTAGATCTCCGGCCCTTTCTTCCCAGTTTGTCTTAATATGGAAGCTCCGCTGAAACATGTCCACCTTGGGTGATCCTGCTGGTATTTGAAACACCGGTGGCATAACTTCCAGTATCACAGGAACATGCAAACCACCACAGTATGGCAAACTGACGGACAGGTGGTAGACATACTTACTACAAGAGAGGGCTCTTTGAAGGCTTGAGGAAGAAGCATTTCACTAAGCCTGGGGGAGCCAGGGAGCTCTTCATGGTTTATATAAAAACTAAGCTGAGTCTTAAAGAATTTCAACTGGAAGAAACAGCGTGTTCAAGGATATGGAGATGTCAAAAAGCTGGGTGAGTTCATGGGAATGTTGATCTTTAGGGTAAATGGGAGTAACTGTCAGGTTGGGTAGGCCTGATATGCCAGGCTAGAGCTTGGGCATTGTCCACTAGGCATAAGTGAATCCATAAAGTATTTTAATTACAAAAGTTGCCTGAGGTCATTCTTTAAAGGTGGATAAATCTAGAGGTATTGCTAAGGGTGGAATCAAAAAGAAGAGGGCAGCACAGTTATTCCTTTATAAAAATCTGCATGAGATGTGCTGGTGTAATGATCTGCATCTCCAGTACTGATGGCAGAGAAGAGGGCCCCATAGTTCTGAACTACAGGACCTAATAACCAGCTGGACATAGCTTAGGTGGACATGTTAATTATGAGGTATCTGTAGGACTGGTGAGGAGCTTGAGGTTAGGACTGGAGATAGCTAAGGGGGTCGTCCGCTTAGAGATGGTGGTTGGAGAGGAGGAATGTGAAAAAGATCAACCAGGAAGAACATGTCCAACAAGAAAACCAAGCAAGGGCAGACCCCCAGCAACACCACAATTTAAGGGGTATGTGGTGTGATAGATCACTTTTGTGTGTGGCCTTCTAGCCATGGTCTTGTAACACCCACCCAAGTGATAGGGTGGGACTGTGTGATATGGTAATTGTGGCCCACCAAAGGGATTGGTCAGTTTTGCCATTCTGCTGGGCTTGAAATGAGCCATCCCAGAGGCTGGAGAGAGAAGAGCCCACCACCACAAAGGAAGGAGAAACCCACAGGAGAGACCCAGCAACAGAGACCCGGCAGCAAAAAATGGCGCGGTGGGCTTCCTGGTCCACGGAGAGAGAAAGTTGAGTGCCTTTGGGCAGAGACTGAGGGCCAGGGAGAGACATGTTTGCAAGCTGTCCTGATGGAGGAACTGTATCTGAGCGTTCCTGAGCCTGAATTGTAACCTGTTACTTCCCTAATGAACCCCATAATCATGACTATGGTCTCTGAGTACTGTGCAGCCATTGCAATGAATTACTGAACCCAGCAGAGAAGTAGAGAGTGCGGTGGGGGGGACAGTTGGTGACAGAGTTGGTAAAGGTGGTGGAGAGAGGAGACGTGTCTGACCTCAGCCTCACAGGGATCAGCCTTGGGCTGTTGGTCTTGATTCTCCTCCCTTGTGAAGTTAGAGGAGGTCAGATGCTGCCCCCAAGCCGTTTTTACAGAGTGACTGGAGGATACATCAGAAAAAGAGACAGGCCAGCCAGGAGAAGAGCAGAGCAGAATCCTTGACGAAGTCAGGGGTTTCTGACAGAGCCTGAGAACGGGCGGGCTCTTTAAGGCTTCAGGAAAAGCTCTTCTCAGATAACCCATTTGCCTTGTTAATAGGTTATAACGTTGTTTAACTTCACAACAACTTAAGTTCAAAGAAAACCCAGCTAAGGCTTAGATGCTTAATGAAAACAGAGCAGCGACAACTTCCATTTATTGGGTGTCATTTATGCCAGGCCCTGTGCTAGAAATTTTCCATGTTATTATTATCCAGTGCACACAGCCATAACACATTAACACAAATACAAACCTTACCCATATGCACTTCGTATTTTCTTCACCACATTTAGAACCATTTCTATCCTTCCTTTAGAAAATGAATTACCATTACCATTCGGACTGCCGATTTGATTTACAGCCTCCCTGGGGAGATCATCAGCATGCCAGTACCTTAAAATATCACAGATTACACCTTCACCGTTTTGAGGCAAATGCCTACCGAAGGTCAACATTTTCCATCTTATTATCAAATCCTTCGGCACTCATATGGCATCATTATTACAGTGTCTTTAACACACATACATTATGTACATATTCTTCATAAAATAGGATAAGACACATGTTATAGATTGAATTGTATCTCCCAAAAATATTTTTTGTAAATCCTAACTCTTATACTTGTGGATGTAACCCCATTTGGGATTAGAGTTTTCTTTGTGACGTCAATGAGGTCATATCAGTGTAGGATGTGTCTTAAACCAATCATGTTTGAGACATAAAAAGAGCAGATTAGGCACAGAAGCAAGCAAGCCCAGATAGGAGAAGATAGATGCCAGGCCATATGAAGATTGACAAGGAACTGAGGAACAGAAGCTGAAAAGAGACAAGGACTTTCCCCCAGAGCTGACAGAGAGAGAGAGCCTTCCCCTAGAGCCAGCACCCTCAATTTGGACTTCCAGTCTCCTAAACCATGAGAAAATAAATGTCTGTTTTTTGAAGTCATGCACTTGTTGGATTTCTGTTATAGCAGCACTAGATAGCTAAGACAACATGTAGTTGTTGATTCTGACTCATGGAGAAGACAACATATAAAAGTGAGACAAAAGAAGCTGAGACAAGGATTTTCCCCCCGAGTGGACAGGTAGAGAGCTTTCCCCTAGAGCCGGTGCCCTGAGTTCAGACTTCTAGACTCTTAAACTGTGAGGAAATAGATTTGTGTTCATTAAAGCCACCCACTTGTGGCATTTCTGTTATAGCAGCAGTACCTAAGCCACCTGCCCTGCCTGAGACCACCGTGGGCAGAAACGAGGGAGGGAGAGGACAATTACAGAGGTTCTGTGAGGAGAATCAGAGCCACTGCCGGAGCTGCCCTTCTTCGTCCTCTGGGCCAGGGAGGTGCCGAAACGGAGGGTCTCGTAGACAGGGTCCACCTTATTGCCACAGGCTGCAACAGAAGAGAAAGCTCATCTGAGACAAAGGTCTCCTCAACGACCTGCCAGGAACCCAACCAACCTGTCTCCTGAGTTAACAGCACCTGGGAAATAGGTTCAGTGCAGTAGACCCAACTGGCCCTGGAAAAATGGGGACTTTGTGGTCAAGCTTTTCTTACTTACATGGGTCCCTTCAACATGCTGCCATTTGCCAAGACCCTCTAATGTACCTCACACTTCCAACAAGATCTCTCTGCTCCCAAGCTCTTCCCGACTGGTTTTCTTCTGTGATTATCCATCTCTAGGGGTCCAATTTTAAGGTTCTTTCCAGAGACCAGCTTTATTTCCTCTGTGAGAAATTCTGCTTACCAAGGCAAGAAGCCTGAGACAGAGTTTGCACTAGTAGGCAAGTGTCTTCAAAAGAATTTGGCATCACCAGGTCTCATGAACTTCTAATTAAAACATTACCATAAAACTTGCCAGTCTAAAAATTACCCCCAAAGAAGCAAAAATAGATGTAGAGATTTTCCAAGCCAGAAACATCTATAAATATGGGACATGTGTTTTGTCCTCATTAAGGAGTAACATATTCATTGAATTCCTACCAAACATTGATCTGTGATTTATATTTATTTTTACATTTATGAAATATGGATATCACTGTCCTCATTTTATAGGGTCTGACAAGCTGAGTAACTTGTTCAATGACACATAGTTGGTCAACGGAAGGGCTGGGCTATAAACCAGGTCTATGGGATGCCACCCCCCATCCTCTTTCCAGTCTACCATGCTGCTGACGGATGGTATAGGGTACGAATTGCTTTTTGGACTTCGGTGTTTATGGAGCTTCATCAGGGAGATAATGAAGATTCCTGGAGAATTTGGTCCATGGCATGCTTTGCATCCAGCAAAACAAACAAATAATCAAAAACCAAAGAGCCAACAAACAAACACACAAAGACATTCCACTGGTTTTGCAGGACTGGAAGAACAACAGCCATTAATGCTGACATTGCTGCTGAAAACCCAGCTAAACCCATCAGTGTCCCAACTCACCAATGGGCATAACTTCTTTAATGCATCCAAACTGTTCATGAATGAGCAAGGGAGAGCTGTAGTAACGCCGAAATCCCTTTGGCTGGAGAGAGAATGAGAAAGAGAAGGGCTTAGTGTTACTAACCAGATGCAGAAAACAACACAAGACTCTAAAATAAACCAGTTCTTTTCTCCAGAGGCACCTCCCTGCCTCCCTTTAAGATGATGACTTGTTCTATAGTTTATCCCTGTTGGGGAGATACAGGTCACAATAAGCAAGGTATGCTCCATCCAGAAAGCAAGCTCCTGGCCCTGCCCTTCTCTACCCTCCTTCTCCTCCTTCTGCGGCCTACTGCAAACTCCTTTGTGTCTGGTTTCCTCATTATCTCCCAGGATACAAAAAGATTGTCATGCATTAATCACTACATTTTATTATTGGGGTTTATTAAAATCATAAAAGGCCCAGGCATGGGAAACTAGACCTTGGCGGTAGACCCAAAGGCCCTTGTATATCTGAAGAGCTTTATTCTGAATCATTTGTTTTGTGTTGCGGACTCTGCTCTCTCTCTGTTTTGCTGACCTCTCATTCATTGTCTTTGCTTTGGAACATGGGAATCACCATTGGAAGAGGTAGAGGGGAGCAGGTGAGGCAGAGGTTTGAGAGAAAAGGAAATTGCCAGTAACGGTAAGGAGATGGACTCTCTAAGAACCTAGTGTTGGAAGGGAACTTAGTGGTCTGTAGCCCAGTCCCTACTAGAATTCCAGAATCTTCTCCAACATTCCTGTCAAATGGTGTCCTCCTTTGTTTGAACACTGTCAGTGATGGGGAACTCACTCACCCTGGAGGCAGATCTTTGGGGACATTACCTCTGAATGTTAAGACTTAGTGCCTACAGATCTAGGTCTTCTCCTTGGAGCCACAAAGGACATTTGAATTTCCCTTCTGTGTGACAAGTCTTAACTTTTTTGAGAGAGTTGTTGTGTCCTAAGTATTATCCAAGGTTAACATTCCTGGTCCCTTCTACAATTTTTTGGCCATCTTAGGTTCAAACACCCTCAAAAGTGCTCTGGATTGCTTTTTTCCAATGTGTGTCACCAGTACTGAAGTCCACACTCTTGAGATGACACTGTTGGCCCATAACAGGCCAGGGCTATCCAATATCCTTTGGTTTGACCATCATGCCTCTGCTAAAGTGGTGTAGATTTTTATTACTCTCTCCATTTTTGTGGTCGGCTCTATCCCACCCTTGACACTCATTCAGTTGATAGCCAATAAGGACTAGAGTGACCAACTGTCATTTTGCCTGGGACTGAGGGGGTTCCCAAGACGTAGGACTTTCAGGACTGGATAGCAGGGACTTCAAGTGCTAAAACTGGGGAAGTCCCAGCTTGGGACAAGTTGGCCACCATATTAAAGACCCTGAGTCCTTTTCACATGTGAGAATTAGGTTGACAAATCCCTCCCTCTGCTCTATTACTTATGTGGACTAGGAAGCCAGGTTGACAGGTCAGGGATTCTGGGGCTGCCTTCCTGGTGGCCAGTTCTCAGCGTGCTGCAGGGAAGGACTTTGGAGAGCATGATGTCACCAGAGCAGGACGTTCTGGGCTCTCTCCCAGCATGAGCCCTTACCAGCTTGCCCATACACCGCTGGGGTGCTAGGCCATCCGTGCACTTGTGGTGGATGCTCATCTTACAGGCCTTGCAGCGCAGTCCATGCTTAGCGTTGGTTCCTGTCAGGCACACAGTGAACTCTGGTTAGGATACAGCCTGCCTTTTTCTGGTGACTAGTCTTAAATTGGAGCCCTGGTGGCATAGCAGTTAAGAACTCAGGCTGCTAACCAAAAGGTCGGCAGTTCAAATTCACCAGCTGCTCCTTGGAAACTCTTCCGGGCAGTTCTACCCTGTCCTATAGGGTCACTATGAGTCAGAATCGACTTGACGGCAATGGGTTTGGTTTTTTTTTTTTTAGTCTTAAATCACTGAAAAATAGGATGCTTTCATAACCAGGTAGTTCCTCTTTCCTGTGACTTTTGCATGAAGTCTGCAAAATGGACAAAATGCTATGGTAGATTCTTCTACCCTCTCCCACATTTTCTAGCAAAGGTATCAGCTCTGGTTTTCCCCTCCTCCTTGCCTATTAATTGCTCCAGAAAACTTCAGCCTCTTCCACTTTCTTTGTTCCCTCAATTCATGCTAGCAAATTCCACTTTCTTTGCCCTTCATATAGGTGACTAATTTCTGCTCTTCTGTATGAATTACTGGGTAGTCCAAGTCCGATATTTCACCAATTTTCACCCATCTTCCCAGCACAGAGTCTGAGCTGTTGGGCAAACTCTCAGGAAAGTGACCAATGCGGGGCGGGGGGTGGGGATGGTGGGCAGCAGGGTCTGTGTGAGAGCAAGGCTGATGATATTCTAAAGTGGGAGGCAGGGATCAGTCAGACACCAGCCCCTGCTGGGGAAAGACGAGGAGGGGTGGGTAGCAATGAAACCCTGCTGCAAAAAGCAGGAGTCACTTAACTTTCTGGGACAGGGTACCGTAATGGGGTGAGACAAAAGAAGGCAGAGGAGGAGCGGAAGGCAGGGAGCCATCCTGGGAATTGCATTGCTGCACCAAGGCTGGGGTGATAGAGGGACATTGGGGAGAACAGACAAGGGAGTGATGTTTAAGAGGTTTAGGAAGATGGTAGTGGTACTGGGTACCTGTATTCATCGTTTTAGAAAGTAACTTGATGGAGGCTAGAAAAGGAAGTTAAAATGGAATGTTTTGTGTCTCCATGGAGGCTAGGACATGAGTATGCAGGACAAGAAGCACCAACTGCTCTGACATACCAAAGTAAGGTGTGCCATAATGACTTTCACAGCTCTTAGCTGACCAGCCCCCTCAAGAAAACTACAAAAAGAGAAAGGTGAGAGGTTGGAAAGAGGATTTCTTTGTAAGTTGCTGAAGAACTATTAGTTTCACCCTCATCCCTCTACCATAGTGGGAAGGACGGAAGTGCTTCCTTCTCTCCTCAAACCTACTGAGAAGGACTTCAAGGATACTATTTAGAAAGCTTGACCCCTGCCTTCTAGAGTCTGTGGGACACATGGTGTGGCCATACAATGCCTGGGGAAGTCAATGGTGAGAGATGTGGGCAACCAGCAGCTCTGTCAGCCTACAGGGGAATGATGCCATGTGGGGAAAGCCTGCACTGCAAAAGCTTGTGAGGGCAAAGGATGTGTGAGTACTTCCAGTGGGTCAGAGGTGGATCATATGGAATGCCGCCCCAAAATTCTCCTGGAGAAACAATGGGACCCCGATAAAGTAAGTTTGTTTAGAATGGAGATGCAGAAATTAATATGTCTGTGTAGTTGAGACACGAGGCCACAGGTACCCCACTACATATCACAGCCGATTACAGACACATGAGGACAGCCCAAGATTATATGTCAAGTCCACCCTGTCTCCACCATTGCCTCCGCATCCAAGCCACCACCATCCCTTGCCTGGACTATTTCTTAACTGAATTGCTTTCCTCTGTTTTTGCCTTTCTCCAATCCAATGTCTGCACAGTGGCCAAAGTTAATCATTTAAAAACATAATAGAATCAGCTCCCTTTCTTGCTTAATTTTTTTTTTCCGTAGGTCCTCCCTGTCTTTCTGACATCATACAAAATGCTCAGCGTGGTGGTGAGGCTCTACATGATTTGGCGGGAGCCCACCTCTCTATCTTAGGCTGGCCCCTCTTGTTCGCTGTGCTCTAGCCACATGACCTTCTTGTAGTTCCTTGAACGCACACCCTCTTTAATTCATCAAGGTCTTTATGCATGCTGCTCCCTGTGCCAAGAATGCTGTTTCTATCACTCTTACCTGGATAGCTACTCCCTACCCTGCGGGTCTCCTGTCATTTCTTTAATGAAGCTTTTTGGGATACACTCCCCCGTCTGTTAAATTATCCTTTTCCTATTATTCTTTCTCACAGTACTCTGTTGTTATCTTTCACAACATTGATCACAATGATTGTTTATTTGAGAGTTTGTTTTCTGTCGGCCTCTCTTTCTGGACTTTGAACTCAATGATGCTAAGAACAGTGTCTGTCCATTTGCCATTAAAATGAGCTCTGAGCACATTAATATGTATTAGTTATGTAATAGCAATAAATGTGTATTAAATGAATGAATGAATGAACAAATTATTTGATAGTGACACATGTATTGAAACAGTGGCGACTGTTTCAGAGAATTCACTGATGTTGATTCATCAGTAGTACAGAAATAGTGTTCAGGAGTTGAAAGGGGACTTGAAGATCGTCGGTTTCAATCATTCAGTTTTACAGAAGAGAATCCTGAGGGTGTGAGTGGAAGAATGACTTGACCCAGGTCACAGGAGGTCCTGCCTACTCTTGCCCTTTCATTGCTTGACCCAATCATTTAGTCCCGTTATTTGGATTATTTAATCCACATGGAGATGCAGTTGGGGCTAATTATATGATAAAATAAAGGAGTACAAAGACCTGACATTCAACTGTGAAAAGCAACAAACTCTTGAATGGAAAAATAAGTGGAAACTCTTCAGGAAATATTACATGAAAACCCCCTCCAGGAAGGAATCATTTAATACAAAACGAGTCTGCTGCTATAACCAGACAGAAAGTCGAAGTGACACGTAAACACACCATACATTATTGAGTATGTGTGCTTGTTCATAAACAGTAGTTGGAAAGTCCCTTTTCCTTTTTCAGAATAACTACTTAGCTGAAAAGCTCTGCAGTGCCTTCAAAAGACTGGACTTTGAAAGCAATCACTTGTTTTTTGTTTTCACATTAGAGAGTGTTATTTGTGGGAATGTAAGTAAAAGCTTCAAAGGGGAAAATTATTTCATTTTGTGCTGGACTCTGAAATAGCATCATTACATACTAAGGCATATTTTCCTTCAGACCCCAAACATCATAATTTTAGTTTTCCTTGTCTGTTCTAATACACTACACCATTTTGCATGAGTCAGATCACCCAGAGATTATTTGGTTTTAGGTGTTCCAAACTTCCGCTGTGGAATAAAAGAGTGATTGAAGAGGAAAGCTTTACATTCTGTGGCTCAGAGAATAGTTCAAAGGAATAATTCACATCAGAGTAGTGGTGTTAGTTTAGCAGCAGCCAGATAAGGAGGAGCCACTGATGGTCTGATTTGTTTTATTACTGGTGACCTCTATCACAAAAGCATCATTGCATGTGACCCTTATGCTTGAGCAGAGTGGGAAAAACATGGCTTTAAATTTGAATCTGTCTCATGCTGGCTTTTTAAATTTGAGCAAACTATGAATATTCCTAGAGCCTCAGCTATCTCATCAAGTGGGAATAATACTACCTACTCTCAGGGTTCCCAGTAGTATTAGTGTCATACTATATGCAAAGGGATTGCATGGACTTAAATACTTGGAGACTTAAAGATATCACTGGACTTTGGATAAACACAGTGGACTGGCTACATGAGTTTTCTACTTATTCACCCTAAAACAATACTAAAATTACAGTAAAGGAATAAAAAAAGACATAAACTCAAAAAAAAAAAAAAAAAGATTACTAGGGAGGAGTGGCAAAAGTCGAAAAGAGTTCATCGTATATTTGGAAGACAGAAAGCAAGTGAAAGTATGGTAAGAAATTTAACAGAAGAGAGAAAGATTAGATTTCCCAATAGCAACTTGGAAACTAAAAGGCCATGGAGCTTCAAAGACTGTGGAATTACAAAACTCTGAGAAAATTATTTCCAACCTAGAATTTTATACCCAGCTAAATTGCCAACAAATATGAAGGTAGAATATAGACATTTTCAGGTCTTCAGGGATTCAAAATACTTACTTTCCATGCACTCTTTCTTAGAACACTACTGCAGAATGCACCTTAGAAAAACGAGGGAATAAATTAAGAAAGAGGAAACTATCAGATCAGTATACAGCAGAAGATCTGACCAAGAGGAGAGGTAAACAATAGTCCCTATATGACAACTTTGCAATAGTCTCGACTGGAGCTGCAAAATGAAGTAAGGCAGTATACTTGGTAAGATAGAACTTAAAAGTTTATTGATGCTTTCGAAGTTTGGATATTATAATCAATATGGCATTTGATAGATCTATCAGAACTTTTAAAAAAATTATAAGTGTATGGAAAGTTAAGGAAGTGAAAAAAGAAAACAATTACTAATTGCAGGAAAAATAAAACGTGTAAGGAAAACAATGTAATCATAGTCCAATACTTGAACCAGCAGTAAACAATAGTCACAATAGTGTATAAATTGACCATTTAGTTAACACAAAATTGTGATAAACTACTTGGGAGGATGGGAGCAAGGAAAACAAAGATTGTGATGTAACTCTTTTGAGAAGGTGAGAGCAAGGAAGACAGGAACAAGGGGTAGTGCTGAAAGTATGAGAGCTGAATCCCCATTCCTATAGCAGGAAGTCAATAAATGTTTGCTTAATCAAGAAATAGCAGTAGAAGCACAACATTTAGAAATATTGAAATTTGATTAAAGAGGATGAAAAAAACCTGTTGCTGTGTAGTCGATTCCAACTCATATTGACCCTATAGGACAGAGTAGAACTGTCCTGTAGGGTTTCCAAGCAGTGGTTGGTGGATTCGAACTGCTGACCCTGTGGTTAGCAGCTGAGCTTTTAGCCATTGTGCCACCAGGGCTCCAAAGTGAGACTGGATGATAGGGTGATCCAGTTTTCAGTGTGGTACTTTTAGTAGCATCTGTCTTTATTTTCATGTGTTACTTTGACAAAAAAGCAAATAACAGATGAAGTCCCTGGAAACTGGGTCCAATCAGCCCACTGAAATGATGTGGCCCTTGGTATATGGAAATGCAGGGTAGATGTGGGGCCTGCTCACTACATAAACTATCAGTTAGTTCTTCCCTGGAGATTTGAAGTTATGGGCTAAATCTAGGACATTTAATGAGTTATGGTTAAAAAATATTAAGAAAGTTAGTTATGATATTTAAATTTATGATATTTAAATGGAGTTTAGAATGGCTCAATGCATACTAGCACAATGTTGATTGGGTATCAGGCGCCGGGCTGTTCTATGAGCATGGTATATCGTTTACCACTATGCAAAAGTGAGCAAGCCATAGAAATCTCTAGTGTTAAAGCTCTAGTGAATGGAGAAGTCTACACATAGATGTTGGGAGACAATATTGAAGAGTTCTTCTCCATATGCGTGGCTGTATTTACTACACTGGGTAACAAATTCTTTTTTTAAAAAAGAAATTGATTATATATATCAGCAAAACATTCGGCCAGACTCATTTTAATAAGATTCTTCCATTGAGACATTGCTTAAATTTCATATGATATCAGAGTTAAAGATAAAACACGATAAAAAAAATTATTTGCAATGGACACCACTTAACCACAAAAATAATTGGGAGAATGGGTAAAACTAAAAAAAAAACAAAAAACAAAAAGCAATCATAGTACAGTACTTGAATCAGCAGTGAACAATGGTTATAACTGTTAATAGCAATTAGTTTGCTTCCAGATTGTATATCTATAGAATTATTCCATCAAATTGTTTGATTAAAATCAATCAAAATCAGACAATAAAGCCAACTCTTCACTACAATTTGGGAAAAAAATCTTGGAAAATCTAGAACTATATGTATAAAATATGATATCTATAAATATATTCATAAATATTTCTTGGAATATATAAAATACCTATAAGCAATTCAGTGGTAAATACAACCAAGACAATCCAAAGACTTTCTAGACCCCTGTTCTTACAGGTTTAGCTGTGGGACTCCCTTGAACTTCCACCAGTACGGTGCCAGGGCTTAGAGAGGGGACCGCAAGTGACGCTTACATGAAGAGTGTGCAGAGCCTGGAGAGGACCACACCCCTATGTTAAGGAAAGAGCTTGATGCCAGAGAGACGACAGCAAAAGCAATGGGTAAGCTTTCAGTGTCAGGGCAGAGAACAGGAATTTGAAGGGCTAGGAACTATGCAAACACTAGTTAAGATGACAGAGTCAGTATTTTTTAACTAAAAAACCCAAATAAAACTCACTGCCACTGAGTCACTTCTGACTCATAGCGACCCTACAGGACAGAATGTAACTGCCCTATAGGGTTTCAAAGGAGCAGCTGGTGGATTCAAACTGCCGACCTTTCGGTGAGCAGCCATAGCTCTTAACCACCGCACCACCGGGGCTAAAAACTACTACTGTGTAATAAAAACAGGCACAATAATGCAGCTAGCACTTTTCATGAGCAGTTTACCCTTGAATATAACTAAATGAAACAGAATTATGTGGGAATCAGCTAAAGAAGTCCTCCTTGATGGGACTCCACCTGCCTTCCTCAATTCATTTTCAACATGCTCCACCTTGGTTCCTACGTTGTTGTACCATCATGCCCCTTGATGGTTGTTCACACTGCCTTTCTGGTAAACAGCTTCTCATCTTCTGTGACTCACCTTGAAGCATACATGCCCTCCCTCCCTCCATCCATAACTATAGAACTAGCCACTCTCCGCTGTCCCCTCACTCTTCCCAGAGTACCTGGCACAACAGGCTGTCTCCGCCTCTATGCAGTGGGACTTTGACATGAAGGGTAGGTAATGTATTCACCTCTGGATCTCCCATTACTTATCAATGACTACACACACACACACAACCACACAAGCACACACCCAAACATACACATTTGAGAGTAAAGAACATTGTACCAGAAATCAGAAACGAATCCTCATCCTGATTCTGTAGTAAGGAGAGAAGGCAAAAGGAATGAACCATTATTGACCGCGAATGTACTGTGCTAGGTAGTTTCCTGGATATTTTCTCATTTGATTAATAAATGAACATTACTTATTATATACAAAATATTACTTTAACTGGGAGGGAGAGGAATATTTGGTAACTTACTTGGAAAAGAACGAACAGATGTTGAGTTGGGCTAGAATGTAACTCGGTAGCTGTGGAGCTCAGTATTCGAACTTTTAAGATCTCAACAGTCTTGTGAGGTAGTGATTTGAGTTCCACACTTTTACAGACAGTGAACTGGGGCCCAAGGATATACAGCTAGTGAGGACAGAGACAGGACTAAGGTCCAGGTCTGCAAGACTCTGTAGCTCAGCTCTCTTTCCCTTCTCCACTCCTCCTTCTGCTAGCCATCTTCATGCTGGCAGATCTCTACCCTTATCTGGACTAGATTTCCTCCTTTGATATTGAAAGGCTAAAATTAGAAGGGCTTATATGTTCCTCTCCGCTCTAACAGTCTACTATAATGATAAAAAAAAATGTGAGTGGAACTATGATCGAGGGGAAACCTCAGTGGTGCAAATGGTTAAGCCCTTAACTTCCAGCCAAAAAGTCAGCAATTCAAACCCACTGGTCTACAGGCCTACTGATCTACTTCCAACAGGTCACAGCCTTGCAAACCCTATGGAGCAGCTCCACTCTGCACACATGGGGTCACCATGATTGAACTCAACTCCACAGCAACTAACAACAACCACAACAATTAAGGAGAAGTTAGCTGCTGTAATAAGTAGACTTCGCAATGTACAGCAGAACTCCAAAGCCCCTGTTCTTACCATCCGGGATACTCTGTCCATTTGGTCTCCGGGTTTCTAACCATCTTGTTACACACACAAACACAGCCTGACTTCCTCACAGCAATCAAGTCATCTTTTTAAAACAAGTCAGATCATGTCACTTTCTTGCTAACATTGTCCAAATGCTTTACTTCTCACCCAGAGTAATATACAAACTCTTCATTATTTCCTTTGAGGCCCTTCGGACACAGCTTATGGTTGCCATTCTGATCTCATCCTCCAACACGTCTCCTCTGGTTCACTGCCTGACTTAGTTTGGGTTCTCTAGAGGAGCAACTAACAACAACGATCGATGAGGCTGGGGTTGGAGGAGAAGCAGCATATAATTTCTAGGCACTGAAAGTACTCTTGAGAAGATTCTGGGGCTGCAACTATGCCTGGTCCAACTTCCTCCTTGGAAAAGACATTCTGACCGCATTTAGGGTGGGTTACAAATCGTTGACAAATGTGAACAGGAACTCAGGATGAGTCAGCTGGCCATTGTAGAGATGGGGGTCCAGGCAACAGACAAGTGTAAGGGACGACAAGCTCTACTGGTCTACAGCCAGTGCAGACCCTTGAAAATATGCAGAACGAAGGCATGGGAAATGGACCATCCTTCCATTGCAGACTTTACTGCCAAGCCCTGTGAGCTGGTGACTACCTACATGATCAGTAACACATTAGGGGTCAATGCTGGCAAATGCATTAGCCAATATAAGCATACACTGCTGTTTCTGGTTTTGATGTGCACCTATTCAGGGACATTATTTTTTAAAAGGACATTGATAAATAGTCCTCCTTTAATAAAAAACAATGTTCTCGTCTTGACTGATTCTTTTAAAAGGAAGAGTGGAGCCAGGGTGGAGAAGTACAACTGTAAGATTAGATTACAAAAGTACAAAAGTGGAACAGCTGTTTACAATTCATTAAACTTCTGTGCATAAATTGCATTATATTTGTGTGTTCACATCTGGATATGTATGCATATGTACACATGTATATAATATGTGAAGACAGCATGGCCGGGTGGAAAAAGCTGGGCCTAAGGAATCAAAAGGTTTAGATATTCATCCTTAGCTCTGACACCTTGGCCAAGGCACTTGATCTCTGAGCCCTGGTCTTGCCATCTGAGAAAAGGTGTCATGAGCATGACGTGGGAAAATCAAGAGGCCCTCTTTTTGGAAACCATAAATCACAATGCAAATGTAAGTGGTGATGAGGTGGTTGAAAAATCCATCACCTGCTACTCTGAATGGTGACTTCCCCTGAGCTCACGATTTCCAGATTCCTTAAGGCTGAACTGGACATACCAAACTCAGGATTCCATCAGGTGTGCTCTCAGATAAGGCACACATGTGACTCTACTGTCCTGTGTTACATTCCAAAATCCCTCCCGTATATCTCTATTGACAAACAAGTTTATCCTTGCTTTACAAGTTTACCTCAAATACTTTTTAAATACGTATATCGCGTAAAATATTAATTAAATGTATCATCTACAGAAGAATTCATTCCACAGTTCCTTTATAAGACTCATACCTATTGATAAATATGTGAATACATTTATTTAAATACTATAAAAATATTCACATAATAATGAAGACTTCTTTTAAGTATTAGCGTGAAAATTGATTGTTTAGGGACCTCTAGCAACCTTTTCAACTGCTAACTGAAAAGTGGGTGGTTCAAATCCAGCCAGCGGCTCCATGGGAGAAAGATCTGGTGGCTTGCTTCCTTAAAGATTATAGACTAGAAAACCCAGTGGGGCAGTTCTACTCTGTCACATGGGGTCACTGTGAGTTGGAATTGACTCAGTGAAATCCAACAACAACAACCCGAGGAAGGCCAAATTGCTAAAAGTTTGAAGAGTTACTGCCCAACAAAGAGAGCTGGAACTACTGATTAAAGCGTGTGTGGACCACCAGTGTAAACGAAGTTGGCCCCAAGCTTTCCAGGACCATGTCTACAGTGCAAAGTAGGGCCTTCTTCTGGAGAGGCTTTTTAGCAATCTGGGTCAAGGGGCTGCATCAGGGAGGGGTTGAAAGTGAGGACAAAACATTCAAAAGCAAAACACCAAAAACAAATGGGTGTGTACTCTCATCCATACCATGGAAAACTGGGCTTCACCTTGCAGATCAGACTAGGGTTTGGGAAGTGCCACCAAGCATTGTGGAGAAGCTGTCAGAACGGAGAACGTCATCTCTACTGCCGTTAGTGGGTCCCTCCCTGCTGTCATCCCCCACTTGGATCTTGAGGGAAATAGGTGAGAAAGAAGAGGCTGAGTGTTGGAGAGGATCATGGAGTGTAACCTTCTTTGGGAGTTTACTCACTCAGGAGGGAGAAGGGATGGGATGAAAGCTGTTACTCTCTGGTATCAATTCCTCCACAATGAGCATATATCACCTGTGATATTTTTATCATATTTACCACAGCATTAGAAATGCCTGACTTATTTAGTGTTGTATTTTAAAAATGCAGTTTGGAGGCTAAGCAAGGGAAAACATAATTACTAGGAGGAAGGCAGGTAGCCCCTAGCCCCTCATTTGAAGAATTACCTATATTTCAAGTATCTGGGGATTTTGGCAGCAGAGGGGAGGATCCCTCTTAGAAGAAAACCATCAACAATTCCAAGCTTGGCCATAAGGCCGTTGTTGTTGTTAGCTGCCACCAGGTGGGTTCCAATTCATAGTGAGCCTGTGAACAATGGAACAAAACACTGCCTGGTCCTGCGCCATCCTTACAATCATTGCTGTGTTTGAGCCCATTGTTGCAGCTACCATGCCAATGCATCCCATTGAGAATTTTCCTCTTTATTGCTCACTGACCCTCTACTTTAACAGGCATGATGTCCTTCTGCAGGGACTGGTCCCTCCTGATAACATGTCCAAAGTACATGAAATGAAGTCTTGCCATCCTCACTTCTAAAGAGCATTCTGGCTGTATGTCTGCCAAGGCAGATTTGTTTGTTCTTATGGAGTCCATGGTATATTCAATATTCTTTGCCAACACCATAGTTCAAAGGCATCAATCCTTCTTCAGTCTTCCTTATTCTTGCATATGAGGTGATTGAAAATACCATGGCTTGGGTTGGGTGCACCTTGGTCCTCAAAGTGACATCTTTGCTTTTTAATACTTTAAAGTGGTTTTTTACAGCAGATTTGCCCAATGCAATACATCGTTTGATTCCTTGACTGCTGCTTCCATGTGCACTGATAGTGGATCCAAGTAAAATGAAATCCTTGATCACTTAAATAAAGGTAGGAGATTTATTTTTGACTTCTCAGGAATTAGACCAGTGGTAGTAAAGCTTTTCTATAAAGGTCTAGATAGATACATTAGACTTTTCAGGCCATAGTCTCTGTCACATCTATTCAATTCTGCCATTGTAGCACAAAAACAGCCATAAATAGTAAGTTAAAAAATGGGTGTGTCTGTGTCCCAATAAACCTTTACTTACAGACACTGAAATTTGACTTTCATATAATTTTCATGTGTCACAAAATATTATTCTTCTCTTGCCTTTTTCCCAATAATTTAAAAGTGTAAAAACCATTCTTAGCTTGTGGGTCATTGTGATCATGAATTTTATGTGTCAGCTTGGCGAGGCAATGGTGCCCAGTTGTTTGGTAAAACACTAGTCTAGTTGCTGTTATACAGTAATTAAAAAACAAAACACAATAAAAAAAAAGTTGCTGTCGAGTTGATTCCGACTCATGGTGACCCCATATGTTGCAGAGTAGAGCTGCTCCATAGGGTTTTCAAGGCTATGGCCTTTCTGAAGCAGAGCACCAGACCTTTCTCCGAGGAGCTGCTGGATGGGTTCGAACTGCTAACCTTTAGTTCAGTGCTTAACCGTTTGTGCCACCTAGGGAGTCCCATACAGTAATTCAATCAGTTGGCCTCAAGCAAAGCAGATTGCCTTCCATAATGTGGGCAGGCCTCAATCAGTCAGTTGAGGGCTTTAAGCGCAAAGAGGGAGTTTCCTAGGGTATCTCTGCCTCCAGACATTTTGCCAGACCACTCTTACTCTTCACTCTTCTTGTCGCCTAACTCAGGGATTTTGGGGATGCAAGCCAGCAGGAGCTCTGGCTTGTCTCCTGACCTGTGATTCTGGAATTGCCAGACCCCACAATCACGTGAGCCAATTTCTTGAAGTAAATCTTTCTCTCTATATATATGTACATAAAACCAAACCGGTTGCCGTTGAGTCGATTCCAACTCATAGCTACCCTATAGGACAGAGTAGAACTGCCCTATAGGGTTTCCAAGAAGTGCCTGGTGGATCTGAACTGTCGACCTCTTGGTTAGCAGCCATAGCTCTTAACCACTATGCCACCAAGGTTTCCGTCTCTCTCTCTCTCTAAATATATACCACAGGGTTTCCAAAGCTGTAATCTTTATGGAAGTAGATTGTCACATCTTTCTTCTGCAGAGTGGGCTGGTGAGTTTGAACTGCCGACCTTTTGGTTAGAAGCTGAGCGCTTAACCACTGTGCCACCAGGGCTCCTTATATAAATATAAACATATATATGCGTGTGTGTGTGTATATACATATATGCGTATATATACATGTGTATGTGAGGATGGCACAGGACTGGGCAGTTTTTCATTCTGTTGTACATGGGGTCGTTATGAGCTGGAACCCACTTGACGACACCTAAAAAACAACACCAACGATGTATATCTCACTTAGAAGGGAGGACGGTGATACTTTGTCTCATGTACTTTGGACGTGTTATCAGGAGGGACCAGTCCCTGGAGAAGGACGTCATGCTTGGTAAAGTAGAGGGTGAATGAAAGAAAGGAAGACCCTCTATGAGATAGACTGGCACAGTGGCTGCAGCAACGGGCTCAAACCTAACAATGATCGTGAGGATGGCGCAGGACCAGGCAGTGTTTTGTTATGGGTTGGAACTGACTCGATGGCACCTAACAACAACATATCTCACTGGTTCTGTTTCTCTAGAGAACCCTGACTGAGACAGTCGTACATAAACAGGCAATGGGCCAGATCCGGCCCACGGGCTATAGTTTGCTGACCCCTGAATTAGACTAAAGCCTTGACCACTTAGAACCTAAACCAGCTTCAGTTCAGCTTTCTTGGCAAAGAAGCGATATCTCCATTGCACCACGTATCTCACATTTGTTTGGTACCTTGAAGTCTGACACACTGACTTTCGTCAAAGACAACGACTATGCACTTGGCTTTCCCGAGAGGATACGTATCTGTAGGGTATTGTACCTCCCACATTTTTCAGAGGAGAAGCAGAGTGAATTCTGATGACAAGGAGCAGCCCATCTCCAAGCCTGTTCTATGTGTTCAGACGTCCTGTGGATGTTTCAGGAGCCTTTGGGTGGCACAAATGGTTAAGTGCTCAACTATTAACTGAAAGGCTGGGAGTGTGAACCCACCCAGAGGTGCCTCAGAAGAAAGGCCTGGTGATCTACTTCCAACAGGTCCCAGCCTTGAAAATCCTATGGACTGCAGTTCTACTCTGATACACATGGGGTCATCATGAGTCAGAACTGATGGCAATTGTTTTTTTTATGTTTCTGGTCTGTTTCTTCAGACATAAATATACCTCTTTTTTGTGGCATTTCTCCCAAATAAATATTAACCTTTGATGGCTCCTTCTGAGCATACTGAATTTTAAATATCTGGCAAGTCAAGGGTTCATCTTAATAAGAGGAAAACAAAATGGGGTAATGTGTGTGGATTTTTCTTTTTTTTTGGTACAGAATCAAGCATTCTATCCACAAAGCATCACCTTCAAAATCTGGCAAGATCAAACTCGGGGTAGAGGTCATTTTCAATAGGTCCTTTTTGATAGCATTTAAAATGAGAGATTTGGATACAGAATCAGACCTGTGCTCTTGTAGCTCAAAAAACATGAATTTTTGAACCACATACCCCTGGGTTCAAAGCCAGCTCCAATATCTCCCCTCAGGAGTGTAAGAAGGAGAGAAAGAAGACATCAATAGTCTAATAACTGAGGATGGAATAGAAAAAAAAAATGTTCAAACCCCTCCCCAAAAGATATTTTATCCACACAATTTTAGTGATTTTATCAAATCGTGGAGAAGAAATAATCCCCATGCTTCTTAATTTTATTAAGCCACACTATACCAACAAAGAAAAGTCCTAGCCAGTTGGCTTCACTGGGAAATTCTACCAGACATTTATAGAAGAAGAGACTCCAAGCCTACTTAAACTTTTCCAAAACATAGAAGAGGAAGGGGCATGACCTAACTTATTCTGAGGCAAGCATTACTCTGATACTAAAGGCAGACAAAGACACAACAAGAAAAGAAAACCACAGACCAACATCCCTAATGAATATAGACACAGAAATATTTAACCAAATACTAGCAAACCAAATCCAAAATCACATTAAAAGGATTATATACCATGATCAAGTGGGATTTATCTCGGCAATGCAAAGGTGGTTCAACATTAGGAAATCAATCATTGTTAACACCACATTAAGAGAACAAAGGAAAAGAACTAGATGATTATCTCAACAGATGCAGAAAAGGCATTTGACAAAATTCAACACCCTTTCGTGATAAAAACACTCAACAAGATAGGACTAGAAGGTAAATGCCTCAGTATAATAAAGGACATTTATGAAGAACAGCTAACATCATACTCAGTGAAGGAAGACCGAGAGCTTTCATTAAGATCAGGAACAAGACAGAGACTCTCACCACTACTATTCAACATCATTCTGGAAGTCCTGGCCAGAGTAATTAGTCTAGAAACAAAAATAAAAGGCATCCAAATCAGGAAGGAGGCAGTAAAACTATCTCTTTTCACAGATGACATAATCCTATACACAGAAAACCCCAAAGAATCCACAAGTAAGCTATTAGAACTAATAAATGAGTTCAGCAAAGTGGCAGGGTAGGAGGTCAACACACAAATATCAGTAGGGTTTCCATACATCAGCAATGAGCAAGCAGAAAAGGGAATTAAGGAAACATTATCATTTACAACAGCATCTAAAAGAATAAAATACCTAGGAATAAATATAACCAGGAAGGTGAAAGACCTGTACACAGAAAACTATAAAACATTACTAAGAGAAATTAAAGAAGATTTAAATAAATGGAAGGACATTCTGTGTTCATGAATTGGAAAGTTTAATATAGTTAAGATGTCAGTATTACCCAAAGCAATCTATACATTCCATGCAATCCCTATTGTTATGGATTGAATTGTGTCCCCCCAAAATATGTGTTGTGAGTCCTAACCTCTATACCTATGATGGGATCCCATTTGGGAATGGGGTTATCTTTGTTATGTTAATGAGGCCATATAGGTATAAGGTATGTCTTAAGCCAATCACTTTTGAGATAAGAAAGGAGAAGCTTAGGCACAGAAGCAAGGAAGGACAAATGGGGGAACACAGATGCCACATGAAGATGGCCAAGGAATCAAGCAACAGAAGCTGAAAGAGACAATTTTTCCCCAGAGTGGTCACAGACAGAGAGCCTTCCCCTAGAGCCGGCACCCTGAATTCAGACTTATAGCCTCCCAAACTGTGAGAAAATAGATTTCTGTTCATTAAAGCCACCCAATCAAAAAATGGGCAGAGGACTTGAATAGACATTTCACCAAACAAGATATTCAAATGGCCAAGAAGCACATGAAAAGATGCTCAAGTTTCAGGAATGCAAGGATGATTTATCAGTAAAAATGGCTATTAATGTTATCAATCATATAAATGGACTTCTAATTCTGATTTAAAGAGCCCTGGTGGCACAATGGTTAAGTGCTCAGCTGCTAACCAAAAGTTTGGCGGTTCAAATCCACCAGCCGCTCCATGGGAGAAAAGACCTGGTGATCTGCTCCAGTAAAGATTACACCATAGAAAACCCTATGGAGCAGTTCTACTCTGCACTGTAGGGTCGCTATGAGTCAGGATTGAATCAATGGCGCACAACAAGACCACCACACTGTATTATACTGGATTTATAAACAGTTTCTACAAATTAAAAGGGAAAGATGAGCAAGGTAAAAGATACATGGTTCAAGGACATAAATGGACAATTTACAAAAGAAAGAGAATAGAAAGTTAAGCATTTAATAAATGGCAGGTTTAACTGGTAATCAAAGGACTGGAAATAAAAATACTAAGATACCAATTTTTTTCCCTTATCAAATCTGCCAAGATTAAGAAAGCAAAATAAATACCGCCATTGGCTGTGGAGTAGTGGGCATTCTCACACACTGCTGGAGGGAGAGGCTAATTTGGGGCATGCATCAAAAGCTTGAAACCAATGCATGATTCTCTGATGCAGTCATTTCAATTTAAGAATTAGGTCATAAGAAAATGGTTATTATGTTTGCAAAGACGTACTACAAAAACGCTAACTGAAGCTTTGTATATGATATTGAGAAAACAGAAAGCAACTAAAATACCACAAAACAAGGGATTAGTTAATGAAAGTTTGGTACATCCATATAACAAAATACTTTTTTTTTTTTTGGTCACTGAAATAATTTTTAATTAATAATTACTGATGCAATATGATGTCTGAAATATAATGTTGCTAAAAATAATGTGCCAAAATCAGGATAAACACACGTGTTTAGAAAACTCTCATTTAAAATATGCATATACATGCAGGTAAAAACATCTGTCAGGACACATACTAAGATGTTAGTAATATTTCGAGGCGGGGCCAAGATGGCGGAGTAGTCAGATGCATCCAGTGGTGCCTCTTAGAACAAATACCAGAAAAAACAAGTGAATCAATTATGTATGACAATCTAGGAGCCCTGAACATCAAAGGCAAAGTTGAGGAATCGGACTGAGTGGCAGCGGGAGGGAAAGATGGTTTGGAAGCAGTGAGGAGTTGCCAGACCTGACCTGGCGAGAGCCAAAGCCCTTCAGTCTGGATCACCTCGGGGGTGAGCAGTGAGGCAGGCAAGCAGCGGCAGTCGGGAGGTGTTTTCTACACTGGAAGAGACCCAGCAGCAGAGAGACTACTTGGCCATCCAGAACCAGTGAGAAGCAGCCCTCGACTGGCAAAAGATAAGTATTTGTATCTGGCCTACCTCGCTGATCAAGATGTTAGTAATATTTCTATCTGGGTGGTAGAATTATAAATACAGTTTTCCATTTTGTTTATTTGTATTTTCTCTAACGAGCATATTCTCCTTTTGTAATAAGAAATAAAATATTATGTACATTTTTTGAAAGGAGGTGTTACTATTTTTGCAGAATTACAAAAGAAAGTCCTGCTGAAATGTGAGAGAGATCACTTTGGAAATTTCATTTTTGCGGGAGTCACCATTGTTGGGCATTTGTGGTTGGGGTAGGGAATCGAACAGCTCAGAAATGCAGTGGCAGAGACTCCCCCAATCTCCACTGTCCCCGACAGAGGCCGTTGGTAGCATGGAGAGCTTTGTCCTGGATGCCAAGTCCTGACATAATTCAGCACTGCCCAGGCTCCCCGCTGGGTCTCGTGCTGTAGGCACTGTGCATGCCAGGGCACTGGTGTGCAGCAAGCCTGCAGTTTCCTTTCCTGGAACAATGCTTCAAGGCAGGGCCTCTCCTCTGGGCTCCTCAGAACACATTCTATAGTAGAGTGCCAAGCTGCAGACTTCACATCCTTCTCCAGGTCAATTGCTCTGGGTTGACGAAGCAAATGTGCCCGTCTCATTTATATTTTTCTTAAAAATTTTTCATGGATAGTTTTCAAAGCTTCATAGATGTCAAAGCACTTTTTTTTTTTTAATCCAAGTTTTCTAAGATATTGTGGAGCCGGATTTCTCAGCCTTCGCACTGTTGAACTTTGGGGCCTGATAATTTGTTGTGGGGGCTGTCCTGTGCATCCTAGGATATTTCGCAGCATCCCTGGCCTCTACCCTCTTGATGGTGGTAGACCTGCCCCCTAGTTGTGACAACCAAAACTGTCTTCAGACAATGTTCAATGTCCCCTGGGGGTAGGCATGCCAGATTAAATAAGAAAGTCCAGTTAAATAGGAATTTCAATGGATAATTTTTTTAGTATAATTACTTCCCAAATGGAGCCCTGGTGGCATGGAGGTTAAGCGTTTGGCTGCTAACCGAAAGGTCAGCAGCTCGAATCCACCAGCCACTCCTTGGAAACTCTATGGGGCAGTTCTACTCTGTTCTGTAGGGTCACTATGAGTTGGAATCAACTGGACAGCAACGGATTTGGTTTATGGTTTGATATGCCCCAAATACTGCATGAGACAAGTGTGTCTCAAATATTACCTGGGACTTACTCATACTAAAAAAAAAATTATTTATCTGAAATTCAAGTTTAACTGGTAATCCTGTATTTTTATTTGTTAAATCTTGAAACCCTACCTGGGCACCAAAATCACTGCCAGCTGGGAACTCCTGGTATGGAGCCACAGTTATTTCTTGGTCTATTAGTGCTGAAAGGCACCTTGGTGGTGTAGTGGTTAGAGAGATTGACTGCTAACCCAAAGGTTGATGGTTCAAAACCACCAGCGGCTCTGCTGGGGAAAGGTGCAGCAGTGTGCCGCCATAAAGATTTATAGCCTTGGAAACCCTACGGGGTTGCTAGGAGTTGGAAAAAACTCGACGGCAATGGGTTTGGTTTTTATAGCTGAGGAAACTGAGGCTTGGGGAAGGGAAGACCTTGGTCTAAGACCACACGCCCAACAGAGGCAGAGATGCATTTTGTACCCAGGTATCCTGATTACACACTTCCTTTTCTTTCCTCTGCTCAGGAGAACTACCTGCTCTTATTCCTGAAAGGCTCAAAACTGCAGTACCATTGGGATCAGAGTCAGTAGACTGTGCTCAGGGTTGCCAAGAAGTAGGGACTTTGCATATGTTCTCTCTTACATGACAATTCCTTGAAGTTAGCTATTATTCTCCAGGTGGAAAATTCATGATCAGAGAATTTAAACAATTTGCCCGAGTTTACTCAGCTAATGAGTGGTAGAGCTAGAATCCTAAATCTGGTTTGCCTTAATCCATGCTTGACTTTGCATCTCTGGGCTGATGTCCTTTGCTTATTTGTTCCTCTCAATTAGGTCTGACTACAACCGTGTAGCTCTGTTTTCTGGCTGCAGTAAGACACCAGAGCTTTGATTCATCACATTTGGAAATCAGGGGCAAAGGGATGGATTGGTCCAGAAGTCTTTGACTACTATTTCTGACTAAAGCCAAATACAGTCCCGGGTCATTTAATGTCCACAGTACATTCTGTGAAATAAGACAGTATGTGATTTGGACGTTGTGCAATCACCTGGGTGTGCCAATGCTGGGTTTCCTGGTGGACGGGGGGCCTGGGGGCTGCTGTGCGGTGCGCATCCGGGGCAGCTTCCACTGAGGATGCCTCAGGTGAGCACGTGGCAGGGTTCCATCCAGCATGCGGCCCTGCACCCCGTGAACGTTACAGTGGGGAAGCTCAGGGTGCCGCCCGAGCAGCAAGGGAGCAAGCTTGGCGACCCAGCGCCCCTGCCCTGGCCGGGCCCAGCGATGCCTGCTGACCTTGGGTGCTTGGGAACAGTATCAGGCGCCCACTCCTTCCAGCAGCAGGAGTGCCTGTTTCTGCAGGTACGGGGTGGCAGGGCAGGCTGGCTGCTGAATCGGCCGTGGGGCATCCCCTGGAGGGCGCACACTGGACCACGAATATATATGCAGTCGGACTTTGCTCTAATGGACGTTATGGGGCGCATGACTGTAGTGGAAGCATCTGATCTGCTGTTGGATACAGTACCTCTTGTCCAGTGAGTTTACCAAAAGAATAGAGAAGCTGTGTTAACCAGATACATCGCTAGGCTCCATCAGTCTCTGAGGCATTAAGTTTTGACTCTGTTAGACTTTTCTTCTGAAGAGAAGATGGCATGTTTTGGTTCTTTGTACTCAATAGGAAGCTGCTGCTAAGAACTGGAGCTGAGTTTGGTGGGAGTGGTGAACTCCTATTCATCCTTCAAAGCCTAGGTCAGAGGTACATCCTTCATGGAACTTCAGTGATCTCTTCCTCCTCAGGTAGAATTACTGTTCCCTCATTTGCATTTCTCTAGCACTTTGTATATGCCTTGGCTCAGGTACGTATATGTGTATCCCAAATTATCTACCTTACTGCCCATATTTATTAAATATATATGGAACAAAAGAAAAAATGAGATGAATATCTATGTAAGAGATAAAATTAGAAATCTTATAAATGTTTATTTAAAATGAGCTATCTTCCCACTTTTTTATATTTCATGTCCTCTCTCCCAGGTTTCTGAGGCAATATATCCTTCCTGATAACTCTTAGGTAGTTGCTGAGCTACCAGAATTAAAGCCAAACCCTTTGCCATCGAGTCAATTCTAACTCACACCAACCCCATATGACAGAGGAGAACTGCCCCACAGGGTTTCTAAGACTGTAATCTTTACAGAGGCAGACTACCACATCTTTCTCCCGCAGAGGGGCTGGTGGATTCGAACCATTGATCTTTTGGTTGGCAGCTAAGCACTTTAACTGCTGTGCCACCAGGACTCCTTTGCTGGGCTATAGTGTCAGGTAATTTAGATCATTAAGATATCTTAAAGCCTTGAAACTCAAAGTGTGTTGCATGGACCAACATCATCAGCATCACCTTAGAGCCTGTTAGGAATGCAGAATCTCAGGACCCACCCAAGGCCCACTGACTCAAGATCTGCGTTTTAACAAGATTCCCAGTTGACTTGCATGCACATTTAATTGTTGAGAAGCCCTGCCTTAGAGATCTGTAGCCTAGGGATAGCAAACACATAGCATATGTGTTGAACGCCTTCATTTTGTGTACTTGACAGACATTACTAATCAATCACAATAATTTTGCTATTGAGCTAGTGTGCAGCATTAAAATTTTCTCTGGGAAGTCACTTTAAATCAATTGGTATGGAAACCAATTTGCCCTTCCAGATCTAGTCAACACTCTTATTTTACAGATAAAAGAACTGAGGTCCAGAGAAGCAAAATGGTTTGCTAAACATCACTGTATTCCTTCTTGTCAGAGCTGGTATTAAAATACTAGTCTCAAGACTCCGGCCTGGTGGTCTTCTTGCCACACCATGCTGGGAGCTCAAGCAGGCTCAGCTCAAACCAGGGCTTACAATGATCTCTTCTTCACCGTTCCAAAAGGAATCCCAGATTTCCTGTCACTGTCTTTACACTGTGGTGTATTAGAAAGAGCTTGTGCTTTAGAGTTAGATTGATGATATTACAGCTTAAGCCTCTATCACTCAATTGTTGTTGTTGTTCGGTGCTGTTGAGTCAGTTCTGACTCATGGTGACCCAGTGTACAAGAGAACAAAACACTGCCTGGTCCTGCACCATCCTCACAATTGTTATGCTTGAGCCCACTGTTGCAACCACTGGGTCAATCCATCTCATTGTGGGTCTTCCTCTTTTTCACTGACTCTCTACTTTACCGAGCATGATGTCCTTCTCCAGGGATTCATCCCTCCTGATAACGTGTCCAAAGTATGTGAGATGAAGTCTCGCCATCTATGCTTCCAAGGAGCATTCTGGGTGTACTTCTTCCAAGATGGATTTGTTTGTTCTTTTGGTAGTCTATGGTATATTCAATATTCTTCATCAACACCATAATTCAAAGGCATCAATTCTTCTTCAGTTTTCCTTATTTCAGCTTTCACACGCATATGAGGCGATTGAAAATACCATGGCTTGGGTCAGGCGCACCTTAATCTTTAAGGTGACATCCTTGCTTTTTAACACTTTAAAGAGGTCTTTTGCAGCAGATTTGCCCAATGCAATGTGTCTTTTGATTTCTTGACTGCTGCTTCCATGGGTGTTGACTGTGGATTCAAATAAAATGAAATCTTCGACAACTTCAATCTTTTCTCTGTTTATCATGATGTTGCTTATTGGTCCTGTTGTGAGGATTTTTGTTTTCTTTATGTCGAGGTGTAATTCATACTGAAGGCTGTGGTCTTTGATCTTCGTCAGTAAGTTCTTCAAGTCCTCTTCACTTTCAGCAAGGAAGACTGTGTCATCTGCATAATGCAGGTTGTTAATGAGCCTTCCTCCAATTCTGATGCCCCTTTCTTCTTCATACAGTTCAGTTTCTCAGATTATTTGCTCAGCGTACAGACTGAATAAGTATGGTGAAAGGATACAACCCTGACACACACCTTTCCTGACTTTAAACCATGCAGTATCCCCTTGTTCTGTTTGAACAACTGCCTCTTGATCTGTGTACAGGTTCCTCATGAGCACAATTAAGTGTTCTGGAATTCCCATTCTTCACTCAATAGTTAGAAAGATTTCTCTTAAAGGGGAAGAAAGGGAACATATTTTCCATCACAGTTGAACTCTAGTCATGGGAACTTGATTAAAAATAAAGCATGTCATCTCTCCCTTATCCTGAGTTCAACTGGATCAAGATGGTTTCCAAGTTTTCCGGGAAACTCAATAATACGGTAATTCACCAGTTATATTGGAAATGCCATCAAGGAAACAAAAAGAAACCAGTCAAGAATATGGAGACTCCTGGATCATCTTTTCCCACCTATATGCCGACTCCTTGCTGCGTTACATCTTTTCCAACCTCTTGTTAGCTTAAAAAAATTAATGGCATTCATTGTTTATAAATGCCTCTGTTGATCTTTCCTATTTTGGTTCCTGACTGCTAGTGGAAAAACTCTCTCTACTTCCCCCACCCCTCACCCACCCTGGGCTTTAAAAATAGCAGCGAAAGTTGGGTTGGCACAGGGCCTTGCGTTTGGCCTTTGCCCTGTGGGTCATCGGTTCACATCATCATGTCATGGCCAGCAAGCTTTCCTTCTGTCACGTGTGTATTTCTCTTCAAGTTTTGAAGAGCGAGGCCCACCTGAAGGATCACTTTCTCATGATCATCTGGGAAACATCTGGACTTGACATCACTGGCCCCGGTATTAATCATCTCTATTATTTTGTCTCCTTCTCTGAGGTCTGCAGTGCTTCAAAATCTTATTTGCTTTCTTCAGAACTGTTCTTCTAGCTCAAGGCTGGAGAACTTGTATTTATTCCCAGAGCTCCAAAGAATGGACTAGCCAATCTATGCTGAACCTCTTCCTTCTATCCCCAAAATGTTTTCCTGGGAATGTGGCATACTATTAATAGGAACCTGCCTTTCATTCATAGGAGCCCTGGTGGCACAGTGGTTAAGAGCTTGGCTGCTAGCCAGAAGGTTGGTAGTTCGAATCCACCAGCCACTCCTTGGAAACCCTATGGGGTAGTTCTACTCTGTCTTTTTTTTTTTTATAATTTTTTTTATTGTGCTTTAAGTGAAAGTTTACAATTCAAGTTAGTTTCTCACACAAAAATTTATACACACATTGTTATGTGACCCTAGTTGCTCTCCCTATACTGTGACAGCACACTCCGCCTTTCCACCCTGGATTTCCCATGTCCATTCAACCAGCTCCTGACCCTCTCTGCCTTCTCATCTCACCTCTGGACAGGAGCTGCCCATTTAGTTTCATGTATCTACTTGAGCCAAGAAGCACACTCTTCATGAGTATCATTTTATATCCCATAGTCCAGTCTAATCTTTGTCTGAAGAGTTGGCGTTGCAAACGGTTTTAGTTTTGGGCTAACAGAGAGTCCCAGGGCCAGGTCTTCCAGGGTCCCTCCAGTCTCAGTCAAACCTTTAAGTCTGGTCTTTTTACTAGAATTTGAGCTCTGCACCCCACTTTTCTCCTGCTCCATCAGGGACTCCCTATTGTGTTCCCTGTCAGGGCGGTCATTGGTGTCTACTCTGTCTTATACAGTTGCTATGAGTCAGAATCGACTTGACAGCAATGAGTTTTGTGTTGTTTTGTTTTCATTCGTAAGGACAGCTTTAATAGCAGGGAATGGTTTTTTGAGTTTTATAATTTACCGAGTACTTTTCGCATGCATCACTTTATTGATTTATCATAATCCCATGAAATGGACATTGTCCTTTGGTCCCTGGGTGGCACACATGGTTTGCTCTTGGCTTCAAACCCACACAGCGGTACTGTGGAAGAAAGGTCTGGCAATCTGCTTCTGTAAAGATTACAGCCAAGAAAATGCCATGGAGCAGTTCTACTCTGTAACATATGGGGTCACTATGAGCTGGCATTGACTCGACAGCAACTTTTTTTTTTTTAAGGTATTGTTATACATATACCTGTTTCCACGGAGTCGATTCTGACTCCTAGTGACTCTACAGGACAGAGTAGAATTGCCCTATAGGGTTTCCAAGGAGTGGCTGGTGGATTTGAATCTTTTTCTAAAAGACATTGAGATTGAGAGAAGTTAAACCAGTTGTCCGAGTTCACGTGATTTACTAAGTGCAGAGCTAGAGGTAAATGTGGATCCTATGATTTCCCTGTGCCTCTCTGCTTCTCTGCAGACTCTTTCTTGCAGGTCTGTATTTTGAGTTGGTTTATGATGATCCATTCACATGTTCCCAGAAAGGCTAGTAGGCCGAATCCATCTGGTGGCTCTGTGGGAGAAAAGACTCGGCGACCTGCTCCTGTAAAGATTACAGCCTACAAAACCCTACGGGGCGGTTCTACTCTCCTGTCATATAGGGTCACTAGGAGTCAGAATCGACTGGATGGCACACAACAGTGCCAATGACTTGTCAGGGACAATGAACAAAGTTTCACTTTCTATGAATCTGACGGGCTAAAACCCTCACTTGCCTTTGTCAGCTCCTAAAGGTTTTAGAACAAGCAAGTTGAGCTGAGGGGAGCTTGAGTGTGATTTTTAGGTGCTGCTGAGGTAGTGCCAAGCATCCCTGAGCAAAGCAGTAACGCGATATCGATTTGCTTCCAGAAGCAATTTGGCAGCAATGTGTAAAGTGGATGAGGAGGTAGAGACAGAGGGAAATAACATAATTTAGTAAGTTCTCGAAACAGTTCATGCAAGATGGGCTGAGGCCTGGAACAGGGCGGGTGGGAGCTGTGAGAAGAGGAGGGGATTGATGGCAGAGAAGTCACAGAGTAGGATCTACAGAGTGTGGTCAGGGATGAGATGACCCCGAGATTCTGACCAGGCAGCTGAGAGGAGGAGTCCCTTGGTGGTGCAAATGGTTAATGTGCTCAGCTGCTAACCGTAGGTTGGAGGTTCAAGTCCACCCAGAGATCTACTTTTGAAAAAAAACCAGCCAATGAAAATCCTACAGAGCACAGTTCTACTCTGACACCCATGTGGTTTCCATGAGTTGGAGCCAACTGGTTGGAGCTGAGAGGATGTTGGTGCCATTTGTCCTAACAGGACAGAGGACACCAGCGATGTGGCAGGTTTTATGGGGGAAGGAGACACTTTGCTCCATATTTAGCATTAGGTATTGACAGGGCATCTGGGCAGCAAAGTCTGGCAGCTGGATGTGAGAGACTAGACCCCGGGAGAGGGGCAGGTCTGCAGCAGCATGTCCCCTGTGGCAGTGGGGGCAGGATGACAGGGCAGAAGCAGAGAGGCCTGAGTGTTACTGCCAATCCAGCACTTCTGCTTTTGGACATTGATTCATTTAATCTCAATATCAAATCTATCGGAGAGAGATTTTCATTCCTCTTTTCGACAATGAGAAAACAGATGCTCAGAAAATGTTGCCTCAAATCTTCTTTTCATACAGGGATATCAGGCTGATCTCAGGCAAAGCCATGCAGTCCTTCCAGATCATTACAGAGTCAGGCTGGTTCACTGCCCCGCCTGTTTTAATAACACCTGTTTCTTGTTACTTCTCTGGATGGCGTTATAAACGGCGTGAAGATGGCACCTGGCTTTTAGATCGCAAGGGGTTAGGTATGGGCTGCAAGGGCTGTGGGCTCTTTAAACCACGTTCTTGCTGGTCAACAGAAATGCACATTTCCCTGATGAGAGGCAAGAGTGTGTGTGTGTGTGTGTGTGTGTGTGTGTGTGTGTGTGTGCGTGTGTGCACGTACGTGTGTGCACTCGCATGCATGTTTGTTGGACAGTGTGCAGAGTGGCTATCAGCTTCTAGATTTTCTTTGCAAGTAAGGTTAACACGTGACAGAATGATCTAGGCTTTGTTGCTCTGGGTGGATAATAGGAAGCATTTGATAAGCTAGGAGAAAACACTTTAATAAGACTTAGCTGTGTCTTCCTCTTCCTCCCATAAAAGCTGGGTCACGATGTACAGGTATCCTCTGTAGGCTGACTTTCTCTCTCTCTCTCTCTCTCACACACACACCCCAGCCTGATGCTTGGAGCCCCAGACACACACAAAGGATTGTCCCATATTTTACTTCTGGCCCAGTTCTGTCATTCGAGAATGTGTCACCCACCAGGGCTGCACAATTAAGTAGACCATTCTAAAGTCGGTCAGTGGAGTGTTCCCTGCTACGGCAGCTGAAGGGGAGTGCAGGACACACTTTCTCCAATAGGTCTCTATCTCCCCTGCGCTTATAAATGGAGACAGCCTATTCCTGGAGACCCCTAGTCTCCAAACACAGAATTAACCGCGGGTCAAAGGGCAAGCAGCCTCCTAACATTAGTCTGCTGTAGCCTGGAACGGGCTGATCCAGGCAGGAGGGCGCGGATGGGCAACTTCACAGTCAGGAAAAGGTTCTGCAGGTTCAAGCTGAGAAAACTCTCAGTGTTCCCAAGAGTCACACCGGCGTCTACTTTCCTCCCCCTCCCCCTGCATCCTCCCCACCATGCACGGTTTCCTCCTCCCTGTGCCCAGAGCCACCTTTTACATTCTTCCTGGATGGAACAGATTCTTCCTGGATGGAACAGAAGGGAGGTAAATGGGGCACAGTGGTCCTCAGAAGAATGTGGAAATATATGGTTTGTTGTTGTTGGGTGCCATCAAGTCAAGTCTGACTCATAGCAATCCCATGTGACACAACAGAACTGCCCCTAGGGTTTTCTTGGTTGTAATCTTTAAGGAAGCAGGTTCCCAGGTCTTTATCCCACGTAGCTGCTGGGTGGGTTCCAACCATTGACCTTTCGGTTAGCAGCCAGATGCCCACCAGGGCTCCTCATGGAAAAACATATTCAGTACATATTTGCTGCTATTATTACTAAATAGCTCTGCTGCTAACCAAAAGGTCCCCGGTTTGAATCCACCAGCTGCTCCTTGGAAACCCTGTGGGGCAGTTCTGTTCTGTCCTATAGGGTTGCTATGAGTTGGAATCGACTCGACGGCAGTGGGTTTTTTATTTTTTTACTTACCAAACAGCATCTAGCTGGTGGTCTCAGAGGAATGACTAGAACTTAACAAAAGAGACTATCTTAAATTATTAGACAACTTCCTCTCTCTGGTCTGTTTTATGGGCTGAAAATACTCCCCTGGACTTGCTACTTCTGTCTGCCAAGGTTTGAACTGAAAAGACGCCCACAACGCAAATCCCTTCTTTGTGGCAGGAAAACCCATTACTTTCCTGAAAGATCATTTTTCCACTGAGGTTCCAGAACTCACCAGAGCACTTGCAAAAGTCTTGGTCTCTGGTCTAAGACGGACAATCTCTTTCCTTTGGTGGATACTTTTTACGATTTTTTCCCAGCTTTGTCCATTTAAGGCTTCAGTCAATTACTAGTTAAACAAACAGTTCACAGGAAGTAAATTCCGTATTTTCCTTTGTACAATGATAAGATAGAAGCAGGGTCCAGTAGCTTGGGAAAATCTTGTTTTCTGGAGAGCTGTATGCACTCAAGACACCCCCTTCACCACCCGGCATTTTTCTCATTCTAAATAGACATGAGATGTTTGAGGGGATAGGATGGAGGGGGCCAGTAGTCTCACGTCTTCCTAATATCAGCATGTATGGACTTTAAGAAAGACAGATTTACGAAAATATAAGGAACACCAAAGAAGAATTGATGCCTTTGAATCGTGGTGTTGATGAAGAATACTGAATATACCATGGACTGCCAGAAGAATGAACAAATCTGTCTTGGAAGAAGTACAGCCAGAATGCTCCTTAGAAGCGAGGATGTTGAGACTTTGTCTCATGTAGTTTGGACGTGCTATCAGGAGGGACCAGTTCCTGGAGAAGGACATCATGCTTGGTAGAGGGTCAGCGAAAGAGAGGAAGACCCTGAATGAGATGGACTGACACAGCGGCTACAACAATGGGCTCAAGCAAAACAATGATTGTGAAGATGGCGCAGGACTGGGCAGAGTTTTGTTCTGTAGTACATAGGTTCACTACGGGTTGGAACCGACTTGACAGCACCTAACAATAATATGACAACATCATTGAAACAGACTCTCACAGTTCCTTAGGCTTCCCAGCTTCTCCAAACTGGTACCCAACATGAGGTTCAGATATTCTTCCACCAGTGATTTGGCTTCAGGACAGACCCGTCTTCTGGACAGATCACTTAGGGGGGTGGGTGGTAAGAGTGGATGGCCTCAGAAGGCCTCTGACAGCATTATGAAGCTTGTTAAACTCACATCTTCCACGGGATTCAGAACAGCCTGTCATTAAGGGCCCAAAGGGTCTTGAGCTTCAAGTGGCAGGGGCCCTTTCTCACTTCTTCCAGTTCCTAGATAACTTGTATTCACTTTTCCTTTGCTACCCCTCAGTATCCGCACTTGAGTTTATGAGACGCTAGACTCTGTGTGCCTAGATACCAGCGTGGTGCTCGGTGAATGTTTGATGAGTACATGGCTTCTGAGGTTCTCTGCAGTTATACCTTCTTAATTCTGAAGATTTGCTTTGCCTCTGATAAAAATAATCACAACCATAATTTTGGGGTGGGAGGCATACGTGGCGAGAACAGGCACACACACACACACACACACACACACACACACACACACGGGAAAATGGAAGGAAATAGGAAGATAGAAAGCATCTTCTAATATGACAGAAGGAAAGCCAAATACGGTACTCATAACAATGAATGCACATCACAAACCTCTGCTAAAAATTCAGGTCGAGCATAAAGAAATCTAAAATTCAATTACGTTTATTTTTAAAAGGAAAACTTAAATAACATGATAGAAATATTTAAAGGTAAATAAGCCGTATCAGGCAAATAAAAAAAATACTAAGGGGGTGGAAATATTATTACAGTGAAACCTGTGAAAACCGGGACTCGACAGGACCACCTCGTTTTTCCAGGTCTCACTTCTCTACCGCTATTAGTGACAAATATTTGAGTTTTCCTTTTCCGACAGGTTTCCGCCTTACACAGGTTCTGGCTTTCGCAGGTTTTACTGTACAACAGTGGAAATCATAACAAAAGTACCAAACAAGACAGGATATCGTTTTATTTGGATCTGGATGTAATTCACAATGAAGATATCCCTGTTACGACCCTTCGTCATACTGAGTAACATGACAAGCTGAAATATGTACAACAAAGGGGGAAAGAAGAGAATGATGATAGATGAGAAAAACGAGCTTCTGTCTCAAGCTTCCTGGGAGTGACTGTGAGAGGGATTAGGGATTTTTATGTGTTTTCCCTCCATTTTTTTTATTTTTAATTCATTTCTATTTCTGTTGCCTGGTACTTTGAAGGCAGACAATGTTTATCCCCATTCATTAACTACTATTTTTAAAATATTTACTATGTTCCAGGGGTTGTACTGTGTTAGAAAACAATATTAGGACTTTCCACAGTGAATACGACGTGGAAGGGAGAGTGGTGAGAAATATGGTAACATGGGCAGGCCTCCCCACCTTCTCTCATCTTGTCTTCTCTTTTGGCAGAAGGTCAAGGATTTTTACATTTTCAAAATAATGACATGAGGATTCCACGTGTGGCCTCAAAGCAGAGTATTAAGGAAGACTCTAAGACAGCCCTTTCCTTGGAGTCCATCAACATTGATTTCTGCTCAATCGTCGCTGGAAGGAATGTGGCTTACTTTTCCATTTAAGCAATTTTCAACGAGCGATTTCTCGGGAGTAAATAGTGCTTCGCAGCAAGTATAAAACTTCAGGAAACAGAAGATGCTAGCTTAAAAGTAGGTTGTTTTTCTTTAGTTGGAAGATGCTGGATGCAAGCCATGTGTTAATGCGTGTCATTAACCTCTAGGAGAACATTGGACCTGACACCAAAGTCTTAATAACTCTTCAATGAATTCGCCTTTGCAGGCATGGGAGAGTCTCTCTGAATGGTGTGCATCAAAGAGATACGCGCAGATAGCATTCAACGGCAGTCAAGCAGAATCAGGGAGAACGAGATGTTAGGAGGGAGAACTCCTCAGTGACAATCCATTTGACTCATTGCCTGTGCTTTCCACTGAACATCTGGGTCATTTTCAGTATAGCAGGACCTCAAAATGTTGATGTGTGCTATGAATATCCAAAGGCACTATGTTGTTGGTGTTGTCAGTGGCTATCAGGTCGGTTCCGACTCATGGCGACCCCCTGTGTGCAGAGTAGAACTGCTCCATAGGGTTTTCAAGGCTGTGACCTTTCAGAAAAAGATCATTGGGCCTGTCTTCCGAGGCGCCCCTGGGTGGGTTTGAACCACCAACCTCTTGGCTAGTAGTCAAGCGCTTAACCATTTGCACCACCCAGGGACTCCATGTACCAAACATACTTTATTGTGGAAAATCACCTTTCCTCAAATCTATGGAGGCTGCTTCTGAAATTATTTTAGGAATCTTTATCTTTTAGCATCTTGAACTCTGCCCCATTGTAACATCCATCATTGCCACTTGGAACTCTCTTCCAAGCGAGATCTCTCACCTACTTGAAGACAAGGTCATGTTCCCCTAAGTCTTCTCCAGGCCCACCATTCCCACCTCCACTTGAAGACAAGGTCATGTTCTCTAAGTCTTCTACAGGCCCACCATTCCCACCTCCACTTGAAGACAGGGTCATGTTCCCCTCAGTCTTCTCCAGGCCAACCATTCCCACCTCCACTTGAAGACAAGGTCATTGTTCCCTAAGTATTCTCCAGGCCCACCATTGCCACCTCCACTTGAAGACAAGGTCATGTTCCCCTAAGTCTCCTTCAGGCCCACCATTCCCACCTCCACTTGAAGACAAGGTCATGTTCCCCTCAGTCTTCTCCAGGCCCACCATTCCCACCTCCACTTGAAGACAAGTCATGTTCCCCTCAGTCTTCTCCAGGCCCACCATTCCATCTACAGATAAACATTGTTTATCTGTAGGATCTCCTCCTTCCCCTGATTGTGCTCTAGTTTGACTTACTTTCACTTAAAATTCGGTGTACAGAATTAACATGGTTTTCTCAAGGTGGCCTGATCTGCAAAGAATAGAAAGGACCTATCTGCCTCTGTTGAACTGAGTATTACATTGTTTTATTTTATTTTTTGTGCTCTAGTAGAAAAGTAGCAGTTAAATTATTGACATGAAAGATTAGCAACCCTATTAAACAGACCACTAAGTTCTGGATATTGCTTTTTAAGACGGATAACATACCATGGCCCAAAGGAGAAACCTATCTGAAACAAAAAAAGGTGAACTCATGTGTGTCAGAGAAGAACTGTGCTCCATAGGGTTTTCAGTATCTGAATTTTCAGAAGGAGATCACCAGGACTTTCTTCCAGGACACCTCTGAGTGGACTCCAACCTCCAACCTTCCAGTTAGCAGCCCAGAGAATTAACCATTTGCACCACCCAGGGACTCCCTCCTGAGGGTACTCCCTCAATAAACCAGTTTCACAAGAACCCATGTCTCAGCTTCTGCTTCCAGGCAGTCTTACCAAAGACAAAACCACCATTATTTTCCCCAGTGGTTGTCAGTTGGACATTTATGAAAGTGAATGATTCTTTGGACTGCGCAATGACTGTCTAAGGGAACTTGAAAATTTAGGCAATGAAATTCAGCCATTTTGCTAAATACCTGTTTAGAAAATGAGTCCATTTAATATGCCGTGTCTTCTAAGTAGATTCCAACTAAGAACATTTAGTTAATTTAAAAATAGTTTTGGAAATGTGGGATCTGCCACTTGAACTTTCACTGGCTGTAAACAGAAGAATGGAGTTCCCTGAAAAACCTACTTAATTGATGGAGCAGACCCATGTCATGAGTTAGTTCCACTAGTGTATGTCGACTTGTTCAAGTCTTTGACATTTCAGTGATACACAGATTACCATACGGAAATTCACTGCTCTCCTGGAAAGAGTCACTGTAGACAGTCAATTCAGTGTACAGATGGATTGTCATAGATGGAATGCATTTAACTGCTGTACAGTGAAGAGAAGTCCCCTTACTCCCTAATTCCTAGGTCAAGGCCTAAGGCTGGCAAGGGCTGATCTGCTTGGTGAAGGAAGAATGTTCATCCTAACAAGTACAAGAGGCAGCTCAGAAGTCTCCCAGTCTAAGGCATCGGTGACTCAAAGGCTGGGGCATTCCAGCATTGGGGCTGGCAGGCACACCTGACTGCCTATTTCTCTCATATCTCCGTGAAGAGTTGGGCTGATTATCTTTGGCTGGCATAGGTGACCAAATGTGCTGGGAAGGGATAGTCAAAAGAGGTGACCACAAAGTGTAGCAAGGTCCAGGAGGCAAGATTAGGTTAACCAGAGGGCATGCTCACAGTACCTGTCATGAGCCAGGGGGACCGGGAGCCAGGTCAGTAGGGCAGGAGTAGTTTTAGTGTCAAGTCCAAGGGCAGAGTTGGCACTAGGGAATGAGTTATAGAGTCAAGGAGCTAAGGAAATCGGAAACAGATGGGCAGTGAATGAGGCTGGGGTCTTGGTCTATTGGTCACTGGCCTTGTGGTGAACGTGGGGCCTTTCCAGCTGTAAGACACCAGGTCAGGCTGCACAGGCAGTCAGGGAAGGCACAAACAGTAGGCCTTATGAAGCCAACTCTGAGTGCCCATTCCTACTGAGAAACCCCAGACAGGGAGGATGCCACGTTCATTCCATTTTTAAAGAAATATCCATCAGCTGGAAAGTGTACAAATGGGATGTGAGATTTCTTGGCCATTATATAACCTTTTGTTCTCGGTTGAAAAGAAAAAGAAAAAAGAGACAGCTTTAATATCTCTTCTGAAATGTCATTCTAAGGGGATAACAATGGGTGGTTTTCTGCCAGAATCTAGACTATAAAGATGATCTGTGGCTTGAAGGAAACAAATGTCCAGGTGATGTGTGTGGAGACAGGGGGCTCTGTGTGACCTTCAGATTCAATGTTTCCTCCAAGATCTAGGTTTGGAGGGTGAAGACAGAGAAAGAGGGCGGATTATTCTGATCCATTATCACAGACTCAAAAAGCTGTGGGCATTGTTTTGGAGTCCCTGCATGGTGCGGATGTTTACGTGCATGGCTGCTATCTGAAAGGTTGGAGGTTTGAGACCACCCAGAGGCCCCTTGAAAGAAAATGCTGGCAGTCTACTTCTGAAAAATCAACCATTGAAAATCCTATGCAGCACAGTTCTACTCCAACACGTGTGGGGTCACTGTGAGTCAGAACTGACTTAGCAACTGTTTTTTTTATGAATCGTTTCAGGACATCTCTGTTTCTTTCTCTCCCTGCGTCCTTCCTTCCGCCTCTTCTCTCTTCCTCGTTCCATTCTGCCTCATATCGCCTCTCTAATCCCTTTTTTCTCTCCTAGGAGGAGTCTACTATTTGGTTTGTTTTGTTTTTATCTTTGAAAAGAGCAGTGTGATTTGTTGACTCTGTGCTTTCTTCTTCCTATCTTTTTTAAGATATAAAAGCAGCTACAGTAAATTTAATTCTGATAAGAGAAAAGCACAAAGCACCTTTTCTCATGATATTCAAAACAGAGTCTTTTCAAAATTGTCACCGTACTTGAGATGTTTCTAGAATCCTCTTCGGGCCAATGACTGAAATACCTCAGAATCTAAGAAGGGCCTTGGGTGCACGCTCGTTTCCGTTACTCATTCTTAAAATGTGTGTCACAGTGAGAGTTAAAATAAAGGCTCGTCACCTATTGAAGGGGTATGGCTCGCGCCGCCTGGAGAAGGCCTGGTGGAAATCTGTGTGGAAGTTGAAAGTGGTGCATCAGGTTCAGCAGCGGAGCAGACACAAAAACTAAGTTGGAGGCCAAGTTGCCAAAGTTCTGCGGGCGAGGATCATGATGAGCTCCACCTGCGCTGAGAACAAAGGCCGGGCATCTCTTCAGGTGAAGAAGAGACGCTGAAGGTGGGAGCTCCAAGACTTGCCAGAATCTACTGAACACGAACAGGTTCAGCAACCCAGAGACCATTCTATGCCCTGTGGTAGACTGGATCGTTGACCTCATACTTCACCCCTCCCTGGATCCACACCCTTTGCCAGGTGGCTTTGCAGTCCCTGCCACGAGATGTGGCGTGCACTTCTCCCCTGACTTGGGGCTTGGCTACAAGACTTACTGTAGCTCGTGGAACACCAGAGACGTGGTGGTGTGCCACCCCCAATCCAAGGCCTTCAGAAGCTTTGCCTGTTTCCACTTGTCCTGGCCATCAGAAGAACATGGCCTGGCTAGCCCACTGGTCAAGGGAGGAGTAAGAGGCACGTGGAACAGAGAGAAGGCACAGTAACTGGGTCCAGCTGATTTGAAGATGGCTGAGTGAGAGTAAATGGTGGCTGGAGTTTGGGGGTAGTTTGCTATGCAGCATTATTGCGGCAATCCTTGACTGATATAAACACTATTCCTAAATGTTGCCCGTCTGAAGGAAGAACATTAATAATACTAGAAAATGACAGCGTGAATAGATGACGGTATTCTAAAGATGGGGGTCCCTGAGTGCTGCAAATGGTTAATGCCCTCAGCTGCTAACCAAAAGGCTGGAGGTGCCTTGGAGGAAAGAAAGAGGTGCCTACTTCAGAAAAATCAGCCATTGAAAACCCTATAGGGCACAGTTCTTCTCTGACACATACTGGGGTCACTGTGAACTGAGGTCGACTTGATGGTCACTGGGGATTCTAAAGATGAGGATGGGTCTTATGTGTTTGTTCATAAGAGGAGTTGACATCACTCCTGATTTCAAACATCCCACTCCTTAGAATGGGCGTTGGGGAAGGATGAGGGGAATTGCAGAACTCTGCCTTCCTGGACGTATTGTAAACCACAGACATGTCTAAGTTCAGTGATGACAGATATTGACACTGGCCTCTTTGGGAAGCAACACACACTCCAAACTTCATTTCACAGAATATTAGGCAATTAGAGGTAGAAAAGGTCTAAACCTAACAGAAGTCAAACTACCCGCTACTGGCAAGGCAACCCATTCATTTACAAGTCAAGTGCGTCTATCAATAGTTAGGTTCTTATTGAACTCTGCCTCTTAATCTTCCCCTCTTGTTCCCGACCCTTCCCTGGAAAGGGACATGGTATTTTAAAACACAGCTGTAAATCCTATGTCTTTTCCACACCAAACTCCCAGAGTTTCCTCACAATTTTATTTTCACATAAAAAACCCATTGCCGTCAAGTCCATTCCAACTCATAGCGACCCCATAGGGTTTCCAAGGCCGTAAATCTCTACAGAAGCAGACTGCCACATCTTTCTCCTGAGGAGCCACTGGTGGTTTCAAACTGCCAACCTTTCGGTTAGCAGTCTATTGCTTTAACCACTGTGCCTCCAGGGCTCCTTCCACATGTCACTCGCCATTCTGACTACCTAGAACCTCTCGTTTGTCAGGGTCCCTTATACTACATGAAATGCAGAATTAGAGACAATCTCTGAGGTGTAGGTGAAGCGCTGCTGTATAAATGAGAGACTAAATATTCTCTGTTATCTGGATATTATCTTTTCAATTATTTCTATTAGGTTTTTTTTCCCCCTGCTAAACTAATTTGGTTTACTTTCTGGATATCTTTTTGTACCTCAGGAGTGTGATGATTATTTTTTCCATTAATAATAATAATACCAGTCCCAATGCACTCTCTGAGTACCTACTAGGTGCCAGGGACACCCCTCTGCTAGTTTATTAATCCATGGAAAATCCCAGGGGTGGTGTTATCATCGCCACATTAAAAGGAGGACACAGGTTCAGAGAAAGTAAGTCTCTGGCGCGAGATCCAGCTGCACAGGGCTCAAATGCAGGTGGTCAGACTCCAGGCTCATGGTCCTTCTGCGATAGTCACTCCCTCATCTCATTTTATCTGGGAGGGGACGGGGCTAATGATGTCACTGGGGTAGCTTGGAGCAAAGATGGGTCAGCATTCTCCCCATTGCGTGCACCACACAGGAAGGTACCTCTCTGCCTGCTTTGAACTTCAGTGGTTTCTTACCACATGGCTTACGAAGTCATTACAATTGGCATCAGGGCTAAGATGGCAGGGAGCCAACAAGGGCCAGTCTTGTGATCTTCAGCCACGGTTGTTGGCCTCCTGTTACACTGGGCACCACTGTAGCCATGGAGCCCTAGTGGCACAGCGGTTAAGAGCTCGGCTGCTCACCAAAAGGTAGGCAGTTCGAATCCACCAGCCACTCCTTGGAAACCCTATGAGGTAGTTCTACTCTATCCTATATGGTCACTATGAATTGGACTCAACTTGACGGTAAAGGGCTTGACGGGTGGACTTGTTCATGCCCTGCCCCGATACCTTTACTGGGTGTGGAAGGCAGGAAATGGCCCCCCAAACATGTCTGCATTCTAATCCCTGGCCGCTGTTGGGTTACATGGCAAAGGGGATTAAAGTTGCACATAGAAGTAAGGTTGCTAATCAGCTGTCCTTGAGATGGTGAGATTATCCTGGATTACCTGGGTGGGTCCAATGTAATCACAGGCGACCTTGTAAGTAAAAGTGAAGGCAGAAGGGTGAGAACTAAAGACATGGAACCGTGAAAAAGAATCGACCGGCCACTGCTGGCTTTGAAGATGGAAGGAAGGTCACAAGTCAAGGAATGCGGGCCAACTCTAGAAGCTGAAAAAAGGCAAGAAAAGAATTCTCCCCTAGAGTCTCCAGAGATGAACACAGTTCTGGTGACACCTCGCTTTTCGCCCAGTGAGACCCATATTGGGCTCTGACCTCCAGAACTGTAAGGTAGTACATCTGCTGAGAGGTGCCAGAAGGTAAGGTTACAAGACAGATCATCTTTTTGTCCAGGGCCACCCTGGGCCCTGGTTGCCAGCCTGGGAAGCCGGGGCTCTTGATCTGCATGGTGTTCTTCCCCTGAAGCATTCACTGCAAAGGCAGAATGCTGGAGCCTCAGGGAGCATGTGAGCAGGAGCCCTGGCTTAGGGCCACATCCGGGGCCACAGGGTGGGGATGGCCTCCTCCCACGCCCGTGTCTTCGTCTGTTGCTTTCCCTTCGTGTTCCTTCAGGCGTGGCAGGAATTTGACCGGCTACCTATCTGGGGTATCAGCACTGTGTTAGGAAAAGAGTCCATGGCTGGGTCAGCCTTGGCCTCTTTTGATTCCCAGCCTCATTTTCTTTTCTTAATTTCAGGCTTCTGCCCTTGACCACTTCCCCAATCCCCCCTTGAGAGCAAACACGGGCCTGTCTCCTTCCCGTTTCACCTGTTCTGCCGTGATTGTTTTGTCAATTTACCGAGATGTGCCGTTGTTTGAAGTGACGGGTGGAAAGGAATTGTTGTGAGTCCTCTCAAAGTCCCTTTATGGCTTCTGCCATCTGTTGGGTCACTGGGTTTCTGACACAGGAGAGGCAGTGGACTGTGGAATCTCTGTGCGCATGGCTCGGAATGGCTCATATTTCCCTTCTAGCTGGGACATTTTGTAGGTCATTGTCTCCTTCTGGGTACAGCCCCTAAGGCTCCCAGGCTGCCGCCTCTTCTCTGATCTACCATAACTGAGTCATTTTCTGGGCCAGAGTTGTTATGGAGGCTGACTCACACCTCCTGCCTACTTCAGTGCCTCGCCAAGGACTTCCGGCCCCAGAATCATCCCTCCCCACACCTGCCTGTCTGGGTCACTCACCTGTAACTTACCAAGCAGTAGATCTCCTCCCAGGCTACCCAGACAGATAAACACTACATGCTCTGCCGTGGATCCTGTGGTGTGTTCAGGAGAACGGAAGCGCTCATTCCCCCACTGCCCACCGAGTCCCTCCCTGCTAATTGCCCTTGGCCAAAAGTAGCCTCTTTGTTCAAGATAATGCCCTCTTCCCAGGAGCTGCTCATATGCAATGACGGGTTGCAGAGGTACAAAGACCTAGCCCCTTGGCTCACCGCAAGATAACTCAAAAGGCTTAGAGCTCTCTGTAGGATTGACTGAAGTCTTCATTACAACTCTACTGCAACCCAACGTCTCCCTCTGCCCAGTCCTGTTTCCCTTAAACTTTTCACAAATATTGTTCAAAAAGCACTCGCCAATAAATCTCCTACACGTAAATCTCTGAGGCACAGCGTTGTGGGGAACTGGGCCTGTACACCATTCTCACTCAGCTTCCCAGGAGGCACTGGGACCTGGAGGAAGGGGCGGGGGAAGGCCTTACCCACAATCATGTGGTTGCAGACGTCGCAGAAAGTGGGCTTCTTGAAGATGTGTTCCTGAAAGGCATGGGCCTTGCCGCTGCCTGGGTGCAGACCAGCCCTGGTGAGCGTGGATGTCAGGCTTCCAGGAGCGGGGAGCGGGCTGGAGCTGGGGCTGACCTCAGCCAGCACATCTGCCTGCAACTTCGCGTCGTCACTGTTGGTTCTCTGGAAGAAGTTGTCGGCACTTTTGCTCCGTAAACTCTTGGTCTTGAAAGAAAGTGATCGTTTTAGTTTCTGGAGCTGCAATGCAATGACAGAACAGTCTCTCTTAAGATCGATCGTGCAGATTCACGCTGGGGGTGGTGAAGCTTACTCCATGCACTGCACAGTTCCCACGGCCACCCTCAGCCCTTAACCCTGGGTGGGTGATGCCAGTGCCTAGTGAAGAGGCATGAACACCCCCCAAGCCAGGCTAGCAAAAAGCGGTCCCATTTTGCCTTTGAACCTGCCTCTGCTCCTCTTCCCCCGCCTCCTGAAGCACCCACCGATGTGCTGATAAAATGCCTCACGACAGTGGGTTTTTGACACCCTTTGACTTTTGAATTTGAATCATTGGAAGGATTAAGTGTACATGCTCATGGGCTCAAAGGTTGGTTCAGTAACGCTGGGGCCTCAGCTGCCCTTTTCTCTTATGGTCATTTAGCGGCCACTTCTCTTTGCACCAGGAGCCCCAGGGGCACAGTGGTTAAGAGCTTGGCTGCAAATCAAGAGGTCAGCAGTTCGAATCCACCAGCTGCTCCTTGGAAACCATATGGGCCGTTCTACTCAGTTCTATAGGGTCGCTACGAGTCGGAATGGACTGGACGGCAAGGGGTTCTCTTTGCACACAGCCCAGCAGGAAAGACCACTGTTTGACTCAGAAACAACGTGGCTAAACCATCCAGAAAACACAAACCTCAAACTCCCAAGCCTGTTCGGGTCTGAAGCAAATGGGTGACGTGTGTGCGCGCGCGCGATCAATTAGAGGGTATATAGTCCACCCTCCCCTCCCCTTGCTTAAGGTCATGGCAAGCTAGACCATTCCTCCTTTGCCTTTAGGACTTACGAAGAGGCGCTAAAGTGGGTTTGGAAAAGAACCAGCTTTTAGATTGGACACGAAAGGTCTGGGTTTGGGCCCAGGCTGAGGCTGCGCCTGCAGTCCAGTCTTCACATTGGAGCTAGAGAGCTCTTTCACAAATGTGATCATCTGAGCTGCTTATTCAAAATCCTTCAAGTGATTTCCTTCTTTTCTTAGGTTTAAAGATAAAGTTCCTTGTCATGGGCCCCAAGGCCTGGCAGATTCTGGCCCCGATGACATCTCCAGCCCGAACTTCCACCACGCTGCGCCTGCCTTGTCCCTTCCAGCCTCCGGGGTCTTTCCAAAGTCTCTCTTATTTGCTATACTTCCTTTTGTCATTAGTGTTTTGTACGTAGTTTACTTCTGCCCAGATAACTGAAATGACCCACTTCCTGGCTGCATGACCTGCAGCAGGTCACCTCATCTTCTAGGTGGTTTTCATTTGTAATGGAGTATCTGCAAGGCTTTTGCCTGTTGCGCTAAAATTTGTCTATGGCCCAAAGCTGCAGACAAAAAGGTGCTAAGTACTCTTTTATAATAAAGTCCTCAATCAATTGTTTTCAGACACCCTGACAGGACATATAAGATTAGTAGCCCTGGCTTCGTCAAGTTCAGCTCCTCAACTTCTATCTCAGAAGACCAGGAAGATGTGGTGGTCATTAGTACTTGGGGTAGAAGGCAAAGTACCACCCTTCTCTACCCTCACTTTCCCCTTTGCAATGTGATTTGTCAAATCCTTCCATCAAAGGTGGAGTCTAGTGGCCCACTCCTTGAATTTGAGCTGGCTTTGAGAATTTGGCCAATAGAAGATGCCAAAATCAACCTCAAGCCAATTCCAAGCCCAAGATTCAAGAGGTCTTGTAGGCTTCTGCCCTCCCTCTTGGGAACCTCCCAAGTTTCCATGTGAACAAACCCAAGTTAGCCTGAGGGATGATGGGAGACACATGGTCCAGCCATACCCCATCACTCCAGCCAGATCTCAGAAGCAGGGTTGCCCGGTTGGCTGCACATATACGGGAGTCTAGTTGAGACCTGAACTGTCCAGCTGAGTTCAGCTCAAATTTCCAACCTACAGAACTATCAGCTAAAGAGATGACTGGTGTCTTTAGGGTTTTCAATGACTGATTTTTCCAGAAGTAGATCAGCAGGCCTTTCCACCTAGGTCTCCAACCTCCCAACCTTTTGATTAGCAGCCGAGCGCTTAATTGTCTGCACCACCCAGGGACTCCTCCTGGTACATGGTTGGATTGTACTTGTTTGTCTAATTGAAATTGGCTGTGGCCATGTGACACCAGCTCTCCACTCTAGGCAGCTATTCAGTGATGAGGCCCTGTAGGACCCTCTGGACCAGAGGACCAGAAATGGGGCATTGTTAGCCAGAAAGGATTAACCAGAGAAGCAGCAACAACCTACATACGAAGGCCAGAAACAGTGGGCCAGCTAAGACTCTCGACTCTTTGTCTCTGCCCTAAAGCCCAAAGCCATCAGAGGCGGTAGAGCCACCAAAGAGGGAGGAGGAGGAGGAGTTGTCCCTTGGAGTTGTTTGTTACTGTCTCACAACCCAACATATACTAACTGATTCTTGGTGTGGGGGGTGAGTCATGAGTCCCTGAGAGCACAGCATTGATTTTGCCAAGAACCCTCCATCTCCAGCAAAGCTAAGTAAGAGGGCGCTGTGAGACCATCACTCCCTGAGACGGAGCCACACCGAGCTGACGACCTGGAAGCAGCAAAGGAGCAGAACAGCCCCTCTTCACTTCAAGGCCTTCCGACTGTGAACTGGACTGGTCCTGGGGGAGGGAGACTTAAACAGGAGGTGATTTTGGTGTTTTATTTTAGACAGAGTTTTAATAATTTAAAGTAACCAAGAAGTCAAGGAGCCTGCCAAAATGTTGTCATGGAATGCACAGCCCAGGAGGAGAGAGGTTTATTAAAGTAAATACTATCACACAGAAAAAAAATAAAATCGTTATCTGTTTGTTCCCCACTGAGTTCAGATGATTCCAGATACTGAGTAGCTTTGTCTCAAAACCAGAACGATAACATCTACCATGATTATACCAAAGTGCTGCTGTGAGGGTCATAGAGGATAATGCATGGGAGCTGTCCCTGAGAACTCTGTAAAATGCTGTAAACGGAAGGAGGACAGGGGAAAGCGGAGGGGGAGAACAGGAGGAGCAGGAGCTGGAAGCATTGAGCTGAGCTAAGTGATTCATTGGGTGATCCCTCTTACTCATGCCAGTAATCCAATGTAGATGCTGCTATTTCATCCCTGGAGAAACGTAGGCTCAGACAGGCTAAGGAACTCACCCAAGGTCACACAGCTCACAGGAGTTAAGACCAAGGCTCAAAATTAAACATGCCTTCCTCCAAGCTCCTTCTATGGCAGTGGATCTTCAGGGGAAGGATGAGGGAATGAAAGCGATTACTCTCCAGGGAGATGGAATTGCTTCTGATGGGGGTGAGGGTGGGGAGGGATGTGCAATGTAAAAGCAAACCTGTCCTTTTGGGACCTATTTCCTTTATTTTACATATTCCAAGTTTCTTAAAAATAACAAAAGAGCAGGCCTTGTTTATCAAAGGAGAGCGTCAGAGGCTGCCATGTGACGTCGGGATGGGACAATGCCTACACCATGTCCAGTCTTGTCTCCTTCCTGGGCCCACGTGCTTCACTCTCTTTTCCAACCCTTCCATCGTACACAGCGTTCTGCATTCCCCAGAAGTTTAGTGCGATGCCAGCATACCTGCAGCATTTTCCTTGCCCTCTGGGATGTGGCCAGAAATTGTGTGAGGTCTTCAGAGCCTGTCTGCCTCTAGGTCTGGAGAATTTCCCATAGAAGCCAACATGGCATTTCTTATTCAAGTGGACAGCTTAAGAGCTATGCCCGTAGGTTAGACAAAATCCTAGAAGTAAGCTCTGAGGAACATGTTTTCTCCAATTATCCTTAGAAGAGCAGAGGCCAGATGGAACATGTGAAACACAAGAATAGAAGCAAGCCCTGTTAATGGCAGCTTTCACAAAATGATTAGCTGTCCTGCACGACTGCCACAGCCCAGCTCCGTTTTATTTACGAGAATGCCAAAAAGAACAGATATTCTTGAGATCCAAACCACGTGCGAGAAACTACTCTATATACTTTACTTCATGGAATCATCTTAACAACTCTATGAGTAGGCAATCATTCATTTATTCATTCATTAAAACATTAATTCAATTAATACTTATGGAGCTACTGTGAGCTAGGCAGAGTCCTCGGCTCTGGAGATCCAGCAGTGAAAACAGGGATAGTGTCGTTTCCCTTAGGATTTTGAGGTCTAGTGGGTGGAGAGAGAGAATAAATAATCAGAGAGGTTTCTAACAGATACTTGCATAGGGATAGAGGCCATGCAGGAAACTGAAAGTAGTCAGGGTGGCTTCTCTGACAGATGACATCTGAGCAGAGGTGTGAAGAAAGTGAGAGTGTGCGCTAACTGTAATTCTGGGTAGTGGGAAAACCAAGGGCAAAGCGCCCGGCAGGAGAACAATGGTTGGTGTGTTTGAGGAACAGCCAGGAGTTGGGCGAGTCTGAAGCAGAGTGATAAGGGAGAAAGAGAACAAAGAGGCCAAGGATCAGCTTCATGCCGTGCCTTAGAGGTCATGGTAAAGGCTTTGGCATTTATCCTTGGGTGATGATTTAAGCATGGAAGGGCCAGGGTCTGACTTTTATTTTAGAAGGATCACTTCGGCCGCCATGTGGAAACCAGAGTGGAGGAGGGAAGATGGAAGTGGAGAGGCTCCTGTGATACTGCTGTGGAGAGGTCATGCTGACTTGGTCTACGATAGTTATGGTTTGATATAGTTGAATCTGGGTTACACTTTAATGGTAGAAGTAATTGGATTTGTTAGAGGTTAAATATGGAGTATGAAGGAAAACGAGGAGTCAAGAATGATTTCAAGCTTTTTGGTCTAGCAACTGGGTGAACAGAAGTGCCGTTACTGAAAGGAAGAACACTAGAGAAGAAGCAAGATGGCGTGTGGGAGTGGGGTCGGGATCAAGAGCTGAGTTTGGGAGAAGTCTGAAATGCTTATTTGGAATTCAAGTGGAGTTGCCATTAGGCAGTTGCTTATATCATTCTGGAGCCCTGATGGCACAGTGGTTAAGAACTCAGCTGTTAACCAAAAGTTTGGTAGTTCAAATCCACCAGCCACTCCTTGGAAAGCCTGTGGGGCCGTTCTACTCTGTCCTCTAGGGTTGCTATGAGTTGGAATTGACTCGACAGCAATAGGTTTTTTTGTTTACTTGTTTTTTGTTTTTAATATAAATTATAGAGTTCAAAGGAAAGGTCAAGCTAGAGTAGTAAACTTACAGTATAGGGAGTTATTAGCCTAAGATGGTACTTAAAGCCGGGAAACTAGAGGAGACGATTCCTTAGGTAGTGAGTAGAGACACTGAAGGAAGAGATCTGAGGATGGCGCCCTGGAGCACCCCAATATTTAGAGGTCAAGCAGATTAGGAAGGACAAGCAATGGAACCCAAGAAGAAGAGGCTGGTGAGGAAGAAGAACCAAACCGGCGGGGGGGGGGGGTGTTTTAAAAGCTAAGGGAAGAAAATGATTCAAGGAAGGGAGAATAGCCAACAGCATCAAATGAAGCTTGCACCCAAATACTATGAAGTTTATGGGTTGGCCATTGCCTTTGGCAAAGGAAGTGTCACTGGGAGCCTTGAGACAGAAGCAGATTCAGTTAATCGGTGGGTATAAAGAGCTAAGTGACAAGGGTTGAAGAGAGAATGGCTGGAAAGGAAACGAGTGGAGGCAGAGGGCACCGACAGCCTGTTGTAGGAGTTTGGCTATAAAAAGGATCGGTGAAAAGAGGCAATAGTGGGAGGAGGATGTAGCATCAAGAGAGACATTTTTCGGTTTGTTTGTTTTGAGGTGGAAGATTTTTTTCAGCATGTTTTAAATCTGATGTTGCAGAAGAGATAAGGGATAAACAGCGAAGTGACGTCCTCGAGTAGGTGAGCAGAGGTAGGATATGGTGCGTGAGAAGGAGGGTTGACTTTAGGTCAGAACAAGGCAATTTATCCACAGAGGGAGAGATGTGAACAGGCTGATAGTGTTGGCGCTGGCTGAATGCAGATGTTCTCTTTTGAGTGCTCCCATTTTCTCAGTGAAAACAGAAGCACGGTTATCTCCTGAGCGAGGAGAAAGGGGAGGTGGGAGGAGATGTTGGAAGCTGGAGGAGAGAGGGACGTGAAATAGCCCTTTTGGAGAGAGGGAGGGTGAATGGAGCAAACCAATGCACAGTGGTAAGGCTGCGTTGTTCTCAGTCGCCGGCGAGTCATCCCCAACTCATGGCGACCCACGCGCAACAGACTGGACCGTTGTAATCCATAGGCTGATTTTCAGAAGTAGATCACCAGACCTTTCTTCCTAGTCGGTGTTAGTCTGGAAGCTCTGCTGACACCTGTTCAGCATCATAGCAACGTGTCAGCCTCCACTGACAGACGGGTGGTGGCTGCACATGAGATGTATTTTCTGGGAATCGAACGAGGGTCTCTGAATGGAAGGTGAGTATTCTATTTCTGAGGAGAAACAAACAGTCCATTAAAGGTGATTGACTCATTCTGTAGATGAGAAAACTGAAACCCAGCAACTTACCCAAAGTTAAATGGCTAGTAAGTTGCAGAACAAAGATTCACGCACTGGTCTCTCCAACTCTAAAGACCCTTAAGCCAAGCAGACTTTCATAAGAAGGTTTCCCACCCTTGAACCTCCTTAGCAAAATTCCTCTGCCAAATGTGTTTTATCTTCCTGGTGCCAACTGGAATTTTAGCAATCAACTCGGATGCCAGGTTGAGCAACACTTCTGTGTCAATTAATTGGGGAATGCAGAAATCAGGTGTCTTCGGAACAATGGAACGCACAGAATTACAGCCCGAAGGTGGCTGTGATGGCATTGATTTACCAGCCTGTTCTTTAGCGCACATAAAGTTAATTAACCAGCAGGCGCTTGATCACTGCAGCCAGGATCTAAAGTCTGTGGGAAAGGGGTGGTTGTGATGCAAACAGTCTCTGCCCACACTGGCAGGAAATCAGGAGGCAGAGTCAGTGCATAGCTGTTTCCTGCCTGCTGACGTTTAACCATGAAGTCCCCTACGCGGCCCTTTCCCTGGCTTTTCAAGACGGCTTCAATAACGCATGCGCTTCTACGTCTGAATTGAAATGAGGTCATCAGAGAACGTTTGACAAGGACACATCTCATCGATGACGCCCATACGTGATCCACATCTTTGATTTTCAGGTGAACACTTTTCTTTCTCTTTTTCACATTTTAACTTTTCTAAACTATGGACACGTCTTCAGCTGAGGTGCTCATTGGTTTCTTGTTTTTCTCTTGAAAAGACATTATTAAACCAATCGATGACATCTAAGAATTGAGGAAACAAGTTATTTGTCTTGCCGCGAGGTAACAGCCCCCGTACAATGCCTCCGAAACCAGCTCCCTTCACACTCCAACAGCCGTGCGGACTTGTTGAATCTACTCCAAGGTTGGCTGAGGCTGTCGTTTGTCCGCGCTCTCCTCGTTCTCACCGCTGACATTTTACCTGTGGCTCTAAGGGCAGGAAGTGCGTACCGGGGGCTTCTGAAACGCCATGCCTTTGATGAGGCCCTGGTGGTGCAAATGGTTAACACACTTGACTGCTAACCGAAAGGTTGGAGGTTTGAGTCCATCCAGAGGTGCCTCGAAAGAAAGGCCTGGCAATCTACTTCCAAAAAATCAGCCATTGAAAACCCTCAGGAGCACAGTTCTACTCTAACACACATGGCGTCGCCATGGGTCAGAGTCATCTCAGTGGCAACTGGTAAATGATGAGGACGGACATTCTCATCGACGACTTTATCCATCCACAGCCTGGTTTCTTTGAAGGCAAGCACAGTGTATTCCAGCCCTGTTTTGCTTTAGTTTAGGGGCAAATTCAAAGTCAGAAATACTCTTCTCCCTGTATCTGCCTGGCTCTGTCGTACCAGCTGCAAAAACCAGTTGTTGGGACTATGTCGGTAAAGCAACAGCTGTTGAATAAGCTCAGCTGCTTGCTCTGTCGCCAATGAACTGTGGCCTTGGGCAAGTCCCTCACGCTCCTTGGCTCGGGGTCCATGAGCTATAAATGGAGAGGATGGACATGGTGGCTTCTGGGATCCCTTCCAGCTCTGAGAACTCAGCACAGGGAGGGAATACTGAATACTTTGAACAGTCTCTACTTTTAGGAAGTCTAAGATCTAACTGTGGAGACAAGAGAGCAACACTTCAAGCTACTTGAGGGTGGCTACAAGACTATATTTATATCATCAAGTGATAAATGGAGTGTTTTGATCGCCGCCTACTCAGTAATATGTCAGTAACAGGAACAGTCAATGGGGCTGGAAGAGTCAGAGCCATTCTTTCAAACCTTGAAGGATGAACTGACTTTAAAACATAGACTTCAACTGTTTAAGTGCTTTGACTCTATCCTCCCGTCTACCACTGCCACATCTAGATTACATGTAAGCTCCTTAATGTGAAATGCAAGACCCTTCATGACGGACGGAGGCCATCTGCCCGTCCGGCATTATCTACAGTCAGTCTCCTCCAGCCTAGGCAGAGAGACGTGCTAAAGGCAGCCCCCGGATTTTCAATGATGCTTAAGCCTCCAGTGCCTTGGCTTGTTCTGCCTGGAAGGTCCATGTTCCCTTTCATCCGCCTGGAAAATGCCTGAATGTCCTTGAATGCTTAACCTACTCTCTGAAGCCTTGCCTGGCCCTCCCTGCAGGTGGACCTGGCCCCTCTCTGCAGTGTGACCCTCAGTGTGCAGCAAGGAGAATGTTGTGACCAGGAAGTCCTTAGTACTTCACACCTATACCTCGTCGAAATTCAAGACCAGCAAATTCCTCAGATGCCGTCATTCCTCCTTTCTGAAAGATCCAGATTTTGTGAGATTTTTTGTCTTGTCCTGCAAACAGTCCTTACTTATATTACTTAAGCCCTGAGTGATAGTGACATTGGTTAGATCTTATTCCCCCTATTCAATGGTGAACATCAAGAGGATAATATCTCTTTTTTTTTTTTTTTTTTTTTTGATACAGTAACACACACACACACAATTTTTATTCAAAATACCTTTCCATCAAACAGCCCATTTTACAGGGGAAGAAGAAAATTGGCAGGAAGTGGTAAATGGCGTGTCCAAGGTCCATAGGAAGATGAGATGCTGAACAGAGAGGGGGGAAGCTGGGGGCATAAAGTTTTTTTTTTAAATTTTTTTTTATTGTTGTAGTTTAAATGAAGTTTACATTTCAAGTTAGTCTCCCATACAAAAATTTATACATACATTGTTATGTGACCCTAATTGCTCTCCCCATACTGTGACAGCACACTCCTCCTTTCCACCCTTGATTTCCCATGTCCATTCAACCAGCTCCTAACCCTCTCTGCCTTCCCATCTCACCTCCGGACAGAAGCTGCCCATTTAGTCTCTTGTATCTACTTGAGCTAAGAGGCACACTCCTCACGAGTATCACTTTATGTCCCACAGTCCAGTCCAATCCGTCTGAAGAGCTGGCCTCGGAAATTGTTTTAGTTCTGGGCTGACAGAGAATCCAAGGGCCATGCTTTGCAGGATTCCTCCAGTCTCAGTCAGACCATTAAGTCTGGTCTTGTTACTAGAATTTGAGTTTTGCACCCCACCTTTCTCCTGCTCCATCCGGGACTCTCTGTTGTGTTCCCTGTCAGGGTGGTCATTGGTGGTAGCCGGGCACCATCTAGGTTCTGGTCTCAGGCTGATGAAGTCTCTGGCTTATGTGGCCCTTTCTGTCTCTTGGGCTACTACTTTCCTTGTGTCTTTTGTGTTCTTCATGCTCCTTTACTCCAGGTGGCTGGGACCAACTGATGCATCTTAGATGGCCACTTGCAAGCTTTTAAGACCCCAGACGCCACTCACCGAAGTAGGATGCAGAACATTTTCTTAATAAGCTTTGTTACGCCAGTTGACCTAGATGTCCCCTGAAAGCATGGTCCCCAGATCCTTACCCCTGCTACTCTGTCCCTCAAACTGTTTGATTGTATTCAGGAAACATCTTACCTTTGGTTTAGTCCAGTTGTGCTGACTTCCCCTGTAATGTGTGCTGTCTTTCCCTTCATTTAAGATAACACTTGTCTACTATCTAATTAGTGAATAACCCTCACCCTCCCTCCCCACCCTCGTAACCATCAAAGAATGTTTTCTTCTGTGTTGAAACCTTTTCTTGAGTTCTTACAATAGTGGTCTTATACAATATTTGTCCTTCCGTGACTGACTAAATTCACTCAGCATAATGACCTCCAGATTCCTCCATGTTCTAAGATGTTCCATGGCTTCATCATTGTTCTTTATCATTGTGTAGCATTCCATTGTGTGGATATACCATAATTTGTTTACCCATTCGTCGGTTGATGGGCACCTAGGTTGTTTCCATCTTTTTACGATTGTGAACAGTGCTGCAGTGAACATGGGTGTGCATACATCTATTTGTGTGATGGCTCTTATTTCTCTAGGATATATTCCAAGGAGCAGGATAGCTGGATCATATGGTACCTCTATTTCTAGCTTTTTAAGGAAGCGCCAAATCCATTTCCAAAGTGGTTGTAACATTTTGCATTCCCACCAACAGTGTATAAGTGTTCCAGTCTCTCCACAACCTCTCCAGCATTTATTATTTTGTGTTTTTTGGATAAATGCTAGCCTTGTTGGGGTAAGATGATATCTCACTGTAGTTTTGATCTGCATTTCTCTAAAGGCTAATGATCGTGAGCATTTCTTCATGTGTCTGTTAGCTGCCTGAATATCTTCCTTGGCGAAGTGCCTGTTCATATCCTTCGCCCATTTTTTAATTGGGTTATTTGTCTTTTTGTTGTTGAGGTTTTGTAGTATCTTGTAGATTTTAAAGATTAGACTCTGATCGGATTTGTTGTAGCCAAAATTTTTTTCCCAGTCTGTAGGTTTTCTTTTGACTCTTTTATTGAAGTCTTTTGATGAGCATAAGTGTTTGATTTTTAGGAGCTCCCATTTATCTAGTCTCTCTTCTGGTGCTTGTACATTGTTACTTACGGTTCATCTTGTGTTTATGCCATGTATTAGGGCTCTTACCATTGTCCCTATTTTTTCTTCCATGATCTTTATTGTTTTTGATTTTATATTTAAGTCTTTGATCCATTTTGAATTAGTTTTTGTGCATGGTGTGAGGTATGGGTCTTGTTTCAGTTTTTTGCAGATGGATATCCAGTTATGCAAGCACCATTTGTTAAAGAGACTGTCTTTTCAGGGGGCATAAAGTTTCAAGTGTCATCTTATGTGCAAGGATAGACGTGCAAGGATAGAGGATTCTTTCAAACCTGAGGCTCAGAGATCACGAGGCTGAGGCACATGGAAAGCTTAAGACTTTGGAGTCAGAATGACGTCACCTCCCTTCCCAGCTCTGCTGGTCTCCAGCGGTGTGAACATAGGAAAGTTATTTAACTTGTCTGAGCTCCAACTTCCCCATATGTAAGATGGGGATAATAGCATTTTCCTTGCAGGTTTGTTGTGAGGATTAAACATACGAAGCCTCTGGCACAGTGCATGGCACGCAGTGGTCACTCCATAACTGCTAACTGCTCCTTGTCTCCACAACACCTCTGTCATTTCCGGTCAGCATGTGGTTGAGGAGCATTGCTTTTATCCCTTCCCTTGCATGTGGATGCTAGTGTAACAGTATAGAGGCAATTTTATCACCTTCAGAGTTGGTTCAAAAAAAGAGAATTACACATTTTCAGAAGAAATTCTTTGAGAAGCCACTTGGCAAGGGAAGATGGCACCTCAAGGACCAAACTCAATTGAAAAGAAATACAGTGCTTTGTTCTGCTGAATTCTGGGAAGAGTGAGGCTTGCAGGCTGAGAAGCAGAGCTAAACTACAATGCATAAAGAGGTGGGGTACAGGGTGAGGGGCTGCCAGGAGACTGGGAGCTGTGTGGGAAAGAGTGGGGAGAAACCAAATTCAGGGTGGTAAGGAGGAAGTAAGAGAACTAACGAGTGGGGATTTTTTTTATGTTCTCTGTGGGGTGTGCACTGTAAAACTCTCCTCTTTCTCCTCAAAATCATTAGTAATGTCTACGTTGCTCACTAACACTTTGCGTGAGAGGGTTTCTTTCTCAGGAAGAATGAAGAGGAGGGCTTGGGGATAGTCAGCATCTGAGTTGTAGCAGATAATATGGCAAGATCAGAACATACTCTTACACCCTGGAATCCATACCAGACCAGGAAGCATAGAGGTTGAGAGTGATGGTTCTGAACCATCTGGCTAAATGCCTTTGCCCATGGATGGAGATCATACAGGGTCCGACGCAGTGGCCACCAAGCCCCAGCATGCCCTGCAGTGGTCAGTGCCTTCTCTGCATGTTGCTGCTGCTGCTGTTGTCAATGTGACAGCTAGGGAGAAGGGACAGAGCCCCAGGGACCACACTGTTTGTTCTTCCCAAGAGCAAAGAGAGGGCTGAGCCCTACGAACACCAAAAACAGTGAAAATAGAAAAATAATGGCTGCCTGGATGATGGAATTTTATGAGGACTCTACACCATAGACCCTTCTAGATTCTGACTCATGTAGTCAATAAACCAAAAATCAAACCCCACTGCTGTTGAGTCGATTCCAACTCATAGCGACCCTACAGGACAGAGTAGAACTGCCCCACAGGGTTTCCAAGGCTGTAATCTTTACAGCAGCAGATCGCCACAGCTTTCTCCAGCGGAGGCACTGGTGAGTTTGAACAGCCAAGTGCTTTAACCAATGCGTCACCAGGGCTCCTTCGCGCATTCAATAGTTGCACCATTTAAGTAAGTGGACAATGACACAAAAACGTTTACAAAAATAGAACAAAAGTAATATGCTATGCTTCGTTTATTAAGTATCTCACTCCTGACCCGTACCCCTGTTATGAGCTCCCGTCTCTTCCCTTTACAATGTATTCTTGAAGGCTTACCTTTAAGGAGTCTTGATTCCAATTTCTCCTTCATACTTTCTATCCAGTCCATTAGTCAATGAAACTTCCCAGATATACGCAGAATCCACCCATTTTGCACCACCTCCACTGCCACCATCCTGGTATAAGCTGACACCTGTCTTACGTGGTCCACTGCCTCCTGAGATCTCCCTACCCAGCTCCGTCAACTGTACTATGTTTTCTTGCTTCACTATGTTCTAATCTCTGCCAAGTGGCCAAAAGTGATTATTTAAGATGGAAGTCAGACTATCTTGCTACTCTGCTCAAAATCTCCAATGATTTCTCATCACACTTACAATAATAAAATCTAACGTCCTTTCAAAGGCTTCCAAGGCCCTCTGTGCTTTGACCATTTATATCAAGCTCCCTCATCACTTGCTGTGCTCCAGTCCCCCTGGCTTCCTTGCTGTTCCACAAACACACAAGGAATACTGCATGTTAGGTCCTTGGTTCTACTGTTCTGTCTTCTTGTAATGTTCTTCCCTCCTTCTGGCTTCCTCCCTTCCTTCCTTCCTCCCTCCCTTCTTTCCTCCCTCCCTCCTTTCCTTCCTTCCTCCTTCCCTCCCTCTCTCCCTCCCTCCTTCCTTTCTCTACTCAAAGGTCATCTCACAGAAACCTTTCTCTGACCCCTAATCTCTAGCTCCCTGCTCTCTTCAGAGCACTTATTACTATCTGTTTTTATGTTTTAAACTTTTTATTTTGAAAACTTTCAACCCACAGAAAATTTGCAAGAATAGTTCCATGAATTCCCATAGATCCTTTACCTAGATTCACCAAAATGTTTCACAACATTTGCTTTTTATTGTTCCCTCTAACATATTGATATGATTGTGATTATTGTCATCACTGCTATTTTTTGTTATCATTACTGAACAGTTTGGGGTAAGCTGCACTATCACGATCCTTCAATGTGCATCTCCCAAGAACAAAGATATTTTCTTATGTAAATACAAAGCAATAAAATTAACATCGCTATAATTTTGCAAATTGTACCAAAATATTATTCATAGCATTTCGAAAAATCTACTTCAGGGTCCAATCCAGGATTACACATTGCTTTCAGTTTCTGTATTTTTTAATCTTATTTAATCTAGAATAGTTTCTCAGTTTTCTTCGTCTTTCATGATGTTTTCATTTTTGAAGAGTACAGAAGAATTGTCTTGTAGAATGCCCATCAATCAGGGGTAATATGATGTATCCTCAAGATTAGACTGAGGTCACACATTCTTGGCAGAAATACCACCGAAGAGGTGCTGTGTCCTTCTCTCAGTGCATCATATCAGGAAACAAAAAAAAAAAAAAAAAAAACAAAAAAACCCAAACCCATTGCCGTTGAGTCAATTCCAACTCATAGCGACCCCATAGGGCAGAGTAGAACCGCCCCCGTAGAGTTTCCAGGGACTGCCTGGTGGATTCGAACTGCCGACCTTTTGGTAGCAGGCAAACACTTAAGCACTGCGCCACCAGGAAGCATATAATATTGATCTCTGACTTTGTATTAATTACATGCTCATTTCTTTGTTTGCTGATTACCTGCCTCCCCAGCTAGAATGTAGGCACCACAATGGCAAGGAGTTTTCACTGTTTTATTCATTTCTGCATCTCAGAACCTCAAGCAGAACCTAGCATGCAGTAGGTGCTCAATAAACATTGGCTGAATGAACAAATCCAGGTGTGACTGACCCTACAGCCCAGGTGTGCTTAGGCCACCAAACATACTGCTCGCCACAGCATCCCCCATCCCCTAGAGAACTCCAGGAAATCCCACCCAGCCTACATATTCCCGAGTCGTCGCAGCATGCCCGGCAGCCCGAGACACCTTGAGCAAACAGATGAGGCTTGGAAGTGCCTCCTCAGTGCTCTCAGGCACACCTGTCCAAGGCTACCCCGGAGGAAATGCTGCAGCAGGTGACTGAGGGCTGTGCAGAACAGGGTCCTGTGCTTGGGCAGGGCCTGCAAAGGCTGTGCATGCAGGGCGTCATGCTAGAGGATGCTCACTGGGATGTGGAAGAAGTGGGATGGGAAGAAGGCTGAGGTGTTTCACAGGCTCAAGAACTTCTCTGTACAGTCACACTAACCCTGGAAATACTGGGAAGCTCCTGTTCTGGTCATTACCTGTCCAGAGGGGGACATGAATGAGGCCCTCCTGTAGCTCTTGTTTACAAAATTCCCTACAAATTCAGAAGTGGGAAAGCAATTGTGAAAGGTGGAGAGGAAAAGCAAGGCGTACTCTAGGTGCTAAATATGTTGAACGAAAGAATGAATGAGGGAATTTGTTCAAAGGACTATTTTAATCAACAAGTTGATTCATTTTTCACTTCCACTGTTCAGTCTTTATTCTCTGAAAATGTACTATCAACTGGGAAGAGGGTGGCTTTAGTTGTCATTGTTGTCAGGTGCTGTTGAGTGGGTTCCAACTCGTAGCGACCCTGCGTACCACAGAACGAAACACTGCCCGGTCCGGTGCCACGCTCATGATGGTTGTTATTCTTGAGCCCGTTGCTGCAGCCACTGTGTCAATCCATCTTATTGAGGATCTTCCTCTTTTTCGCTGACCCTCTACTTTACCAAGCATGACGTCCTTCTCCAGAGACTGGTCCCTCCTGATAACACGTCCAAAGTATGTGAGACATATAGTCTCGCAATCCCTGCTTCTAAGGAGCATTCTGGCTGTACTTCTTCCGAGACAGATTTGTTTGCCCTTCTGGCAGTCCACGGTATATTCAATATTCTTTGCCAATACCATAATTCCCATTCTTTGAAATATTATCCATAATTTGTTGTGATCCACACAGTCAAATGCCTTTGCATAGTCAATAAAATACATGTAAACATCTTTCTGGTATTCTCTGCTTTCAGCCACGATCCACCTGACATCAGCGATGATATCCCTTGTTCCGTGTTCTTTTCTGAATCCAGACTGAAGTTTTGGCAGTTTCCTGTCGATGGATTGCTGCAACCACTTTTGAATGATGGTCCTCTTCAATTTGGCTTAGTAGACCACGATTGTCTGATTCAAAATGGCCAACACCAGTCCATTTTGGCTCACTAATGCCTAGGGCATCTTTATGCATTCCGTTTCATTTTTCACCATCTCCAATTTTCCTAGATTCATACTTCGTGCATTCCATGTTCCAATTATTAATGGATGTTTGCAGCTGTTTTTTCTCATTTTGAGTCGTGCCACCTCAGCAAATGAAGGTCCCGAAAGCTTGATTCCATCCACGTCATTAAGGTCGACTCTACTCTGAGGAGGCAGCTCTTCCCCAGTAGTATTTTGAGTGCCTTCCAACCTGAGCGAATCATCTTCCGGCGTTATGGCAGACAGTGTTGCGCTGCTATTCATAAGGTTTTCACTAGCTTATTTTTTTCAGAAGTAGACCTCCGGCATCCTTCTTCCTAATCTGTTTTAGGATGGAAGCTCCACAGAAACCTGTCCACCACGGGTGACCCGGCTGGTATGTGAAATACTAGTGGCATAGCTTCCAGCATCACAGTAACAGGCAAGCCCACACAGTATGACAGACTGACAGATGCATGGGGTGGCTTAGTAGGGAGAGCTAATTTAGCAGTTTCCAAAGGAAGAGGAACAGTGAACAGAGTACTAGTGTTTGGAAACAGCTTTTATTTATGGAGCAGTTACTGCGTGGCCAACTCTTTGCATACACTCTCTCACTAAACCCACACTTTAACCCTATGAAGGAGTCCTTGGGTAGTGCAAAATGTTAAGCACTCAGCTGCTAACCAAATGGCTAGAGGTTCGAGTCCACCCAGAGGCACCTCAGAAGAAAGGTCTGGCGACTTCCAAAAAATCAGCCATATTGAAAACCTTACGGAATACAGTTCTACTCTGACACACATGCAGTCGCTGTGAGTCCCAATCAACTTGATGGCAACTGGTATATAACCCTATGGACAATTATTATCCCCAGTTACAGATGATGACTGTCACGGATTGAATTGTGTCCCCCAAAAATGTGTGTCAATTTGGCTAGGCCATGTTTCCCAGTATTGTGTGGTTGTCCATCATTTTGTGATCTGATGTGATTATCCTAAGTGTTGTAAATCCTAACCTCTGTGATGTTAATGAGGCATGATTAGAGGCAGCTATGTTAATAAGGCAGGACTCAATCTACAGGATTAGGTTGTATCTTGAGTCAGTCTCTTTTGAGCAGAGAGGAGAGGGACCACATTAACACCATGCAATAAGAGCCAGGAGCAGAGTGTGTCCTTTGGACCCAGGGTCCCTGTGCTGAGAAGCTCCTCGACCCAGGGGAAGATTGATGACAGGACCGTCCCCTAGAACCTACAGAAGAGAAAGCCTTCCCCTAGAGCTGGTGCCCTGAATTTGGACTTCTCGCCTCCTAAACTGTGAGAGAATAAGTCTCTGTTTGTTAAAGCCATCACTGGAGCTACTTCTGTTATAGCAGCTCTAGATAACTAAGACAATGATATTGAGGGTCAGAGTGGTCTAGGTCATGCCACTAGTAAGTGGTGAAGCCAGGAATCAGTCCTGTCCATTCTGACCAAACCAGACATTTGCAGTCAACTTAATCTGACCACATCCCTCCATCCACATGCTCTGTGTTTCTGCCACACCTGACCAGCAGGGTGCACCTTCTCTACCTGGGAACAAGCTTTCACCCTTTCAGAAAGCCACCTGCTAAGTCAGAATTAGTCACAACTGGAATTTATTTACTTGTTTAACTGTTACATGCCTATGCCCCCATGAAAATATGAATTCTACCAAGGAAGGCAGGCTGTCTCTCTTGTTCACTGTGGAGATTTCAGCAATTAAGTGTTGAAATGCCTGGTCCACAGGAAGTGTTCAGTAGATGTCTGCTTCTGTATCAGTGAAGATGCCTCCATCACTACAAGCAGAACTGAGTCTACCTTGAATATTGCTTGTACTCCAATTACTGTTGTTTATTTAACCTTTTCAAGATCCAATTATTTTCTGCTTTGAATCTTTCGTTGATACTATGTGTTTCATTAATGGAAGCATGCTAAATCATTGAGTGTTGTTGAATTTTTGGTAAGTAGTATGGAATTTTTTTCCTTGCCTCCTCCCACAAGCCTATCCTTAGAGTCCAGAGGGACATACGTTGTCCCACTAATCCTACCCCTGCTAAACCCACCCCCCTGAGTTCACTGGAACATGTGTCCCAAAGTTTTTTGTTTTTTCAAAATTTCTATTTTTCCTACCAAAAATGCACACACCTCATACAATGCCCTGTAGAAACAGTCTTTTGTGGCACACACCCATTTTTTTCAGTTTCAGACAGTCATAAAGGCCCCTGCTTTGCGGCAGCATGCGCTGTCAGTGGGAAAGCAGCTTCCCAATGAACCTGAGAGGTGGGAAATGTTAGTAGGCAACCATATATCTTACAGATCATGAAAATAATATAAAATAATATAATTTGCATATTATAGTTAGACCCTCAACGAGATGGATTGACACAGTGGCTGCAACAATGGGCTCAAGCATAACAACAATTGTGAGGATGGCCCAGGACTGGGCGCTGTTTTGTTCTTTTGTATGTAGGGTCGATATTAGTTGGAACCAACTTGACAGCACCGAACAACAATAACAACATAGTTAGCTATCTTTTTACGGGTATCACTGTCCTAAGTTTGTAAATTGTTTGTAGGCTGAATTAGGTATCAATCAACTTCATACTCTCTCCCAAAGAAGTTCTTGGCCTTTTCCCCTCTCTTGCAGTGTTATATGTTTTGGCATGGCAGGTTCTGTTAGCTGCTTTTCCAACTTCTAGTCCCCACCTCTCTTTTTCTTACAAAACCTCAATTTTGCTTGGAGTAGCCATGTGCCCAGCCTTCCTTACAACTGGAAATGGCCATTATGATCCAGTTCTGCCCAGTGGAATGTACACCCAATGTAGATTTCTCCAGAAAGTTTTGATTTCCTGACAAAAGCGAGGAGACTCGGCTGGTCCTGCTTGTTTCTCTTTCCTTCTTGTCTGGAAGGTTGGCATGATGTCTGAAGCTACAGCAGCCCCTTTGCCATCATGAAGTGATAAGCAAGACGACACAAGCCAACAGGCCAAAGGTGACAGAAAAAGGGAAGATCCCGATGACACTGCTGAGCAGCTGAACCATGGCCAGCAACCCCTACCTCTCAGCTTCTTGCTATCTGAGAAAAACAAACCCATACTTGTTTAAATTATCGTAAGCTAGGTTTCCTGTTAATCATCTTTAACTTGTACGGCTGATATCTTTAACCGATACAGCATATATATGCTATACTCCCATGGGCATGTGCACATTTTTCACAAACCCAAACTATTATTGCAGGAAAGTCAAGCACTGTCAAATTTTGAAATATAAGGAAATTGAGACTCAGGCTAACTGACTGCCCACAGTCATACTGGTAATAAACAGTAGGGTCAGGAATCAACTTCAAGCCTCTCAAAACTCCAAAATCCATGCTCACGGCCGCCCATGTTGCCTCATCACAGGGTATGTGTGCTGTCTGCAGAGCCCACATCCCTTGGCTTAATGCGGATATGGGGACCTCTCTTCACTGCCCTTCAAAGACTTTATCTTGGGGGAACATTCTCTTCTGGGTTTAGCTGCCATGATCTCATCTCCTATGATGGAGACACAACTTTGTTGGCAAAATGTTGCCTGCTTTTCCTGGGCGTGTCTCTCTCTCTCCTCTCCTTCTTTCCTTCTTTCCCTCTCTCCCTCCCTCCTTGCCTTCCTTCCTTCCTTCTTTCCTCCCTTTCTCCCTTCCTTCTATCTTTCTTTCCCTTTTAATTTTTGGTGAAAATATATACAAAAACATACACCACTTCAACAATTTCTACATGTACAATTAAATGACATTAGTTGCTTTCTTCAAGTTATGCCACCTTTCTCGACAACCTTTTCCAAACGATTTCACCATCATTAACACAAACTCACTGCCCTCTGAGCTTCTCATCTACCCGTTCGACTTGCTGTTGTCAATTTGACCACAGATAATTTTTTTCTAAAGAGTATAATGCTCAATGCAGACGTTCTTTGCTAATTGGCTAAACTGTTATTTGATGACTTCAAGGGATAGTTTCAGTTAAAGGTTTCAAGATTTCCCTGGGTACTTCTTTAAAAGAACATCACCCACCAGCACCCTTTGGTCTTGGTCCTTCTCCCAGCCTAAGATGGGAGTATGTTCTGTGTGCTTGAGGAACGTCAGGAGCTCAGTAGGGCTGGAGCAAACAGAGGGAAAGGAGGATGGTGGATAGTGGGGAAAAAGCATGTCTGGTGGGGGCAAGGGATGGATACTGGGCAATTGTTTAGTTATTTTCATTTTGGCGGGATGACTGTTTTTGATGGGTTAATTTTGAGATGACAATTAGACATCTGTGTGAAGATACTGTGTAAATATAAGAACCCTATTTATAGTCCTGAAGAAGCCCTGATGGAGCAGTGGTTAAAATGCTTGGCTGCTAACCAAAAGGTCGGTGGTTCGAAACCATCAGCGGCTCCTCAGGAGAAAGATGTGGCAATCTGCTTCCGCAGAGATTTACAGCCTTGGAAACCCTGTGGGGTCGCTATGAGTTGGAATCAACTCGACAGCAGTGGGTATTTACAGTCCTAAACATCATGCCAAACTATTTTTATGAGCATGAGGCCAGACGGCAAGGCAATAGAGTGAACTGTATGGGTTATGAGACATGTTTGAAGATGAAGACAAAGCTCAATTAGTAATTGTAAGCAAACACCCTGAGATTTAACTTTTCAAACTCAATTTGCTGCTGAGCCCATCGATATGCTACCAAGAAGCATACGTTTATTTCCTTGGTTAATTGTCCCAGTCTGAGAAATGTACTGATTCTATTTTAATGTGGACAACAAAGAGAACTGCTCTCTTTTAAGATTTTCTCCCAAAGTACACAAATACACATATATACATTTTTGTCGTGCAGCATAGCAATGGAATCAGTGGCAAAGGTCTCTGGGGAGCCGATGGCCCCACATAGTCAAGCTGCCTGGGTCTGAATCTTGGTTTTGATTGCTACTAGCTCTAGTAACCTCTTTGTGGATAGAATATGTAGACTGTTGAGATGATTTGAAGCAATAATTCCCATAAAGCTCTCAGTACTATGTCAAAGGACATTGTATCAACCCAATAAATATTAGCTATTAATCCTTATATTCACAGAAGCACGCAATACAGATACACATGAACCCTTTGAACACATTTTCACACACGACTGACAAGCTTATATGTACATGTGCATATGTGCACACACACACGAGTAAATCTAAATAGATAGTACATGCATGCATGCAGACAGAATCTGCCTCAGATCTTTGTATCTCCTCACTGCCTGTCTTACTTGCCCTTTTAAATGCTTTTCAAGAATGGAAGGATTATTTTCTTTTTCTTCCAAGAGCTGGCTGTTACTACCTATGCCAGCCATGACTCACAGCTGTCCTCTTGAATGAGTGACAAATGCCCCCAGAAAATCACTTTCTCTAAAAGTAGGCCACCCCAGATGATCTTCGTCTTCAATTCTCATTTCCATACATCTTAAAAAGAAAACTTTCCTTCTTTTTAGGGACTTACTGCTAATCTATCACAAGCAATGTGGCTCAATGAAAATGTGCAAATCTCTCAAGTTTTGCAAAATGCCCTAGTTTAGCCTCATCTGCTTACTGGATTTATAAACAACAGAAATGTAAGGCTGACAGATTTCTCCAGACACTGCCGGTTGACTCTTCACCCTGTTTTACTCTATGGAGCTGTTCACCTAGAGTATTTTACTTTGATAATTTAATGTGTGACTTGCTTTCAATATTTCTTCCCCAACATGCATGTGAATGGACTGAGGGGATATAAGACACCTTTCAGATCATAGTCACTATGCAGAATCAGATGAAGTGCTCTTAGCTCTACAAGTCAACCAAACTGCTGACGGACTGATCCCCCACGAGTTTACTTGGCTTTCTGGGTCAAAGACCACGCAGTTCACATGCTGGAATGCAGGTTTATACCAAAACCAACTGTCTTAGTTATTTAGTGCCGCTATAACAAATACCACAAGTGGATGACTTTAACAAAGAGGGATTTATTCTCTCACAGTCTAGTAGGCTAGAAGTCCAAATTCAGGGTGCCTGTTCCAGGAAAGTCTTTCTCTCTCTGTTGGTTCTGGGGGAAGGTCCTTGTCATCAATCTTCCCCTGATTTAGGAGCTTCTCAGCGCAGGAACCTCCAGTCCAAAGGAAGTGCTCTGCTCCCAGGGCTGTTTTCTTGGTGATAGGAGGTCCCCCTGTCTCTCTGCTCGCTTCTCTCTTTTATATCTCAAAAGAGATTGGCTTAAGACACAATCTAATCTTGTATATTGAGTCTGCCTCATTAACATAACTGCCGATACTCCCACCTCATCATCATACAGGCAGGATTTACAACACACAGGAAAATCACGTCAGATGACAAAATGGTGGACAATCATACAAAACTGGGAATCATGGCCTAGCCAAGCTGACAGACCTTTTTTGGGGGACATAATTCAATCCACAACACCAGTCAACCAACAAAACAAAACAAAAACCACCAAACAACAAAAGAACTACAAAAAATACCACTTAGAATGCATTCTATATTGGGAACACGAACATTGTTGACTCAGTGTTAATGGAGCCTGAGCTTGAATTCTATTTACCTACTTAGAACCTTGAGATGAATAAACCAGCTAAACTCTGAGTTGGACAACTCTGCTAATCTGACTTGGATTGGAAACCTCTTAATAATAAAATCATGAATAGTTCCTTCAAAGTCTGTTACTGGAGTTGTTAGTTGCTGTCAAGTTGATTCTGAGGAATGGCGACCCCCTGTGTGCAGAGTAGAACTGCTCCATAGGGTTTTCAAGGCTTTGACCTTTCAGAAGCAGATTGCCAAGCCTGTCTTCCAAGGTGCCTCTGGGTGAGTTTGAACCGCCAACCTTTCAGCTAATAGTACAGCACTTAACCGTTTGCATCACCCAGGGACTCCATCATTGGCACAGTTAGTCTGAGTTTTCAAGCTAAGGAGCACTGACTCTGGAATACAACAGAAAATATTTCATATCTATATTAATATACTTCTAGATGCTGCTCAGTAAAATCAGGGGTGGTGTATTTTCCAGGTTTTATACTGGTGACCTTGACATCATTTCCTGGCTCAAGTCAGCTTCTTTTGAAGTCCTCCTCTTCATCATTATCATCAGTATTTTGAACTATAGTACATGAAGTAAGGAAAACATATTTTTTGTACAGTTTCATTGTGCTCTGGAATGGGTGCCATGATTTAAGATCGACACCCATACGCACACGTATACACGTGCACGCGCACACACACACACACGCACATACACACGTGCACACACATACACGTGCACACACACAATCATTTAGGTGCCTACAACTGCAAGTCTCCGGAAACTCAGATGCAACCTGACTTAAACAATGAGGATATCATCTCACATGACAAGAGGTTCTAACGCAGGAAGACTGTAGAGACAGTAAATTCAACAGCAGAATGACATCACCAAGGACTCAAGTTCCTTCCCTCACAGTCAAAAAATGGCTGCCTGTTTGCAAATATTCAGTGGGAGAAGAGGGATGGCATCTTCCCTTGCATCTGTTATCAGCCAGTAAGCCCCTCCCAGAAACTCCCCAACAGACTTCCCGCAGGTCTTATTGGTCAGAACTGCAGAGCATGTCCATCCTAAACCAATCACTGGCAAGAAGGAGGAAACCATCATGATTGGCTTAGACCAATCAGGGTTTGCCTCTTTGGTGCTTGGGCTGAGATCAGTGTTTTCAGAAAAGCAGAGTCATGCAGAGAAGGGTGGATCGCAGAGCAATATTAGCATTTTATTAGAAAGGAGAAAGATGAGTAAATGACAATGAGATAGGCAACCAACAGCGTCTGGATACTGAGGCCCCTGGTGGAGAAAGACTGGATTAGTGATAGGAGCAGAAGAAGAAGATGGAGAAGGAGGAAGGGGAAGAAGATGAGAAATTCTTAGCGGAGAGGAACACACGCCCTGCACATAATCCCCTTCGCTAGACTATGGGCAAGGCCCGTGAATGTGAAGGGATAGTCACCCCTGATTAGGTTCCATTAGATGAGAAAGGTGATGGATATAACTCTGATGATTGCATTATGTTATATAAGACTCCGTCCTAGCACATTGGAATGAGCCTGTCCTGTTGGTCTTGAAGAAGCAGGTTTCCATCTTGTAAGAGGAGGGGGCCATGTGGCAAAGATGTGAAGGTAGCCCCTAGTTGCTGAAAGCATCCCTGGCTGGTAGCTGCAAGGAAATAAATTCTTCTAACAACCTGTGAGCTCGGAAGAGGACCCCAAGCCTCAGATACGGTTGCAGTCCTGGTCAACACCTCGATTTCATCCTGGTGAGACCCTAAGCAGAGGGGACAGCTAACAGGTACCCAGACTCCTACCCACAGAAACTGTGAAATAATAAATCTGTGTTGTTTCCAGTGGTTAAGTCTGTGGTAATTTTTTATGCAGCAAACTAATACTAACAGAAAACTAATACATCCACTTTGGATTGCTGGGTGAGAGAGAGATAAACTTGTCTGTGGTAAGCCACTAACTCGGGTTCAGAGCAGCAGTAGTACCCTAACTAAATACAACGGCATCAACAAGGTTGCTCATGTAAAAAGGCAGTAACCAACCAACCAGTTGCCGTCAAGTTGATTCCGACTCATGCCAACCCTGTGCGTTTCCGGGTAGAACTGAGCTCTATGGGGTTTTCAGTGGCTATGATCTTTCGGAAGTAGATTGTCAAGCCTTCCTTCCAAGGCACCTCTGGGTGCATTCGAACCTTCAACCTTTTGGTGAGTAGGGAGTCCTTAACTTTTCACAACACCCAGCAGTTAAGGTCCCATCGAATGTGCAGGAACCACCCCTTCTAGAAATCTGGCCGTGGAGAAGGTCTCCTGGGGCAGGCCTGCAAATGCCATACTGGCAAATTTCAGACACGGCTATACCTACCAATGAAATGGAATTCTGAGCAGCTATGACTGATGAGTAGTTACCCCCCAAATTACAGCGCTTCTCATTTATGGCATGTGGCTTGCTCCAATTAATTAGAATCTGGGCCAGCTACATAGCATGATACCTCTGAGAACCATCAGGACTCTCTGTCCCATTTATGCATCAGGAAGGGTGCCGTATTTCCAGCAGGTTCTAAGGATTTTTATAAAATCAGCACCACTAACATCTAGTCTACCCAAACAGGGAAGTAGGACATAATCCAGCCTTTAGGTGCCACACAACTATTTGATTAGACCCCATGGACCTCATTTGAGTGAACATACAGTATGTACAAGATACTGTGCTAGTAATCTATATAGGCTTTCTCATTTAATGTCTATTGCAACCCTGAAAAGGAAGTAATATCAAGCAATATCAATCCTGCTTTATGGATGAGGAGCCCAAGGCTGAGAGAGGTTCAACAATGTCCTTGAGATCACAGCTTTTGAATGGCAGAGCCAGGAATCAAACTCAGGTCCATGTGTCTCATTCACCCATATATGAATTCATTTCTCATTCATCCAGAATACAATTTTCAGGCACAAGTTATGAAATATAAGGTAGGAGCTCCTAGCCTCAAGCACTGTAGACTCTTGAGCAGGGGTCAAGCACATGTTCTCCACAAAGAGCCAGACAGTAAATATTTTAGGCTTTGAAGGTCATATGCTCTCTGTTGCAACTACTCAACAAAGCGTGAAAGCAGTCACAATATGTAAATGATGGGTGTGGCTGTGTTCCAATAAAACTCTATTTACAAAACAGACGGTTGGCTGGCTTTGGCTCACAGGCCATAGTTTGACAACCCCTGGACTAGAGGGGGCGCCCCGGTGGCGCAGTGGTTAAGCGTTCAGCTGCTAACAAAAAGGTAGGCAGTTCGAATTCACCAGCTAGTCCTTGGAAACCCTATGGGGGCAGTTCTACTCTGTGCTACAGGGTTGCTTTGAGTAGGAACTGACTCGACAGCAGTGGATTTTATGGGTTTGGTTACGGTCTAGAGGGAAGGCTGACATAACACATCCTGATGTGCAGAGAGTACGCACAGAAAAGGGTCATGCAGTGGAAGCTGCAGTGTGGATTACCCCACTGCTGTAAGGTTGGCACTGTAGGCTCTCAGGGGAAGGAGCTGCCCCACCCCGGGTCAGGTCTCCTCCCTGGAGACATGGCTGATGGCTGTGAGGGTATAGGCTCAGCCCATTTACCCAGTTTGGAACAGTGCTAATGGGCCATCCCAACCCCAGAGCTTCCTGTGGATTCGGCTGAGGCCTTTGCTGTGCCTGTGTTAGAGTTCAACATCTCCCTCTGTCCACTCTGTCCTTCCTCGGTCCCTTTCAGGGCTTGTTCCCAAAGGGCCCCTCTCCACAAACTCCCTGCATACAAATGCATCTTAGGGTCTGTGGCCAGCCAAGCAGACCTCACGCAGGCCCTTTAACCCAGCCTGCCGGGTGGAGAAGAGAGGCTGCTTTTGAAGGAAGAGCAAAATGTGGAAGAAACACGTGATGTATTCAGGGTACCCTACGTAGCTCATAGCTGCTGCAGGGTGAAGTGTGGCCGAGGAATGAGCCAGATACGAGAATGAGACAGAGGAAAGGCTGAGATGATGCAAGGCCTTGAAACGGCAAGGAGTAAGCGCCTATAGGCAGCCCTGAGTGGTGAGGGGCATTTCTGCTCCACGTTCCTAGTGTGAGACAGTATCTAGAGCAGCCTCCATTGGAGAGGGCCACAGGCAGCTGTGCCTTGGGGAGAGTCTGGCTTCAGTGAACCACCAGAAGGAGGAACTGTCAGAATACAAAGGAGTGTGGTGATCATACCTCATGGATGGCTCTAGAGGACACAGTGAAGACTGGGGGAATTGAGGAATCTGAGGTAGTAAGTCAGGGGTAGCAAGCTTTGATGAGAGTGGAAATAAAGGCAGAAAGGACAGTGGGTGGCTGAGGGTTTGCACTTGGGTCGGGCAAGGACGGCGCTGAGGTGAGTCCTCTAGCTTGGTGTGAGGCGGCTTCTTCAGTTAGAACCCACCTGAGGCCTCAGTCAGAGTTGGAGACCTCATCAGTTTCATTGTTGGTGGCCTGGGTGTGGGACTGGGGCTTCGCTGGGGCAGTTACAGTTAGATGCCAGGGCAAGGGTTGGGGAGAGGGGCTGGGAGTGTGGAGAGGGAGACTTGAGGAGGAAAAGGAAGCCTGTGAGCAGCTCTCTCCAGGATCTCCTCAGGCCCAGCTAGACCCTTAACACACGTTCTTGGCTTTCCCATTCCATGGTCTTTAAAATAAAAAAGTAACATATGATCTTTTGAAAATTTCAAATACTGTAGACGGACTTGTAATAAAAAAAGGAAATTACTTGTTACCGTCATCCATCTTAGCTTCTACAGAAACAACAGGCAGCAGTGTGTCGAGTGTAACTCCCGAACAACTTCTTTTGTTTCAAAATTTTTATCTATCATTTCTATACTGTTAACAGAAATGGAATTATTCTATGCATTTTGTGCTGTGACTTGCTTTTTTCCATGTCGGACTGGAGGTATTTGCATACATTTTTATTAATATCTTTCCATGCTATGAATATGGCATTTAATCATAATATGGATGGGCATTTGCAGCCGTTCTAATTTTTGCTATTACAAGCATTACTGCAATGAACACTATAATTCTTTGTGTGAACAGGTGCATTTAATAAGAGTGATATAATAAAAACTAATATTTGTGGGTGCTGCTATGGGTTGGGCATTGTGCCAAGTGCTTTATACCTGTTATATCATTTAATTCTCACAATTACCTTTTGAAGTAGGTTTCATTAGGATAGAACCTGGTGACAACGTCATAGATGAAGAGACTGGTTCAGAGAGTTTACGTAACGTTAATTTCCCGGAAGGATGGCAGAATGAGCTGCTAACTTTCATTCAAAAAGCCTGTTGGGTTGTGATTGGAATTCACTTGAATTTATGTATTTATTTCGGTGAACTGACATCTTTACAATATTGAGTCTTCTCATCCAAAGAATGTGTCATGTCTTTCTATTTATTTAGAAATGAATACTTTGACTCTAATTATTTGACTTTCTGTAATGTTTGCGTATTTCTAGGTATGTCCTAATTGTTGTTGCTAGGGTAAAGGAAACGAATGGATTTTGTATGCTGCATTTTGAACTTGTAACATACAGAATTGTCTTATTAGTCCTAGAAGTTTCCATTTATTATCTTAAACAGATAGACATTCCAATCAATTGCTACTGATGGCAATTCTGTCTCTTTGTTTTCAATAGTTTTACTTTTCCTGTCCTGGGCTTCCAGAACAGTGCTGAGTAATATAGACAAGAGTGTGCTGCTTTGTCGGTTCCTTACTCGAAAAGGAACTCATGACTCACTGCTGTAGGGGACGGCTGCCACACGTCTCTGGTGGATATCCTTCAACAAGCAAATACGTTAAGTCCTAGCATACTAGGGATTCTTTTTGAAAATCAGGAATTCCGAAGTGATTCTGTATCATTGGAGTCACAGGGTTTTTCTACTGTTTGTATCAAAGGAGCGGTTTACATACATCCATTTATATTGCGTTGTCCTTGTTTTTAATGGGGTACATTCTTCTTGGTTATGAGAAATTCATTTCATAACAGACACATTTTTTTTTCATATACTGCTGGCTCTCCTTTGCTAATGCTTTATCCAGAACTTAATTTCTATCTATGCTTTTTAGGGAGACTTTCTTTTTCAGAGTCCTCCTAATGACTTGATACTGGATTCTAGGTTCAATATACTTTTCCCTCAGAATTTGAAACCACAGCACCATTGACTTTTATGTTCAGTTAAATGACCCTCTGAATCTCATTATGAGAAGGCCACCTGTTATTTATTTATTTTTAATTTATGGAAACTTTTGAGCCCAGGTGGCACAGTGGTTAAAATGCTCAGCTGCTAACCGAAAGGTCTACGATTCGAACCCCCCAGCCTCTCCATGGGAGAAAGATGTAGCAGTCTGCTTCCATAAAAATTTACAGCCTAGGAAATCCTATGGGGTAGTTCTACTCTGTCCTATAAGGTCACTAGGAGCCGGAATCGACTCGACAGCAATGGGTTTGGGCTTTGGTGTAGTTTAGAAATGTCGTCAGGATTCTGCTGATTTGTACACATTTATTCTTTCCATTTTACTTTTCATTTTTCATGTAGTATTTTTATATTTTTTCTTTTCCTGCTTGGCACTTACTAGGTTCTTTAAACTCAATTTTCTTCTATTTTCCTTTTCATATATTTTGAAACTTTAATTTTCTACTCTAATTACCTTCTCATCTCCATTTTAGCTGTTCTTGTCTAACAGAGATGACTGGTTGACCTCTTGTTTCCATTTTCAATATCTCTTGAGCTTTTGCTTGTAAACCACCTGTCTTTTGCTATATGTTTTGGGAGCTCGCCTTACTGTATCTTCCATTTCACCGATTCATTCTTCAGATTTGTCCATTTATTTTTCAGGCCTTGCATTAATTTTCTTTTTCATTTAGGCAATCTTATTTTTCCAAAACTTCATTCCTATATATGGATTGTCCTTTTTTTTTGAATATAGAAATCTGTTCTTTTGACATAGAACGCTTCTCGAATCTCTCTGAAGACATCCGTTGGACAGTTTTTAAGGTTGGCCATATTCCTTGTGTTATCTCTCGTTCCTCTGGGTCAATTTGGTTTAAGCATCCCATCCTTTTTCATGCTGCGGTTATCTGTTCATATGCATGGGTAAAGAACTAGCTTGATCAGTACAGGTAGTTGGGGTGGGTTTCCTGTGCAGATAAGCCCATCTGAATAGACTGCTCCCCTGGGTCGGTGGGAACTGGGTAGGCTGGCAGGCAGCCTTTGCTTTAGGATATGTGAGTGGGGACCAAGCCGGCAGGAAGGAGACCCCCTACGTGTGCAAATGTACGGAGGGCTTTACTCTGAACGCTGAATGCTTTCATGCACTTTATTCTTCGGTAGAACTGTCTTCTATGTTCATCATCATCATCTTCTTACAGTTATAATTTTTGAAGTCTGGAATTATCTTGGAATTATCTCTTGTATTTGTCCTCTGAGTCCATTCTGGATGACCTCCTGGCTAATGCTCTTGGTTGTTTGGACAGAAACTCTTGACGCTTTAGCCCTTGGGGAAGAGGGAGGACCTCTGTACCATAGGTAGTCCTTAATTACGCACCTGGGTACCTGCCCGAAGACTACGCCTGCTCTTGGTGTCTACTGCCTTTTAGCTGGGGGGTCTCTGGGGCTCCGGTGGGAACACGTGCTCTCACATCTGCAGTAACCAACTCCAGAACCTGCTTTGGACCACAGTGGTCTTGGATCTGGTTTCCCCACGAATTCAAAGCCCTCCGCTTCACATCTTCCAGAGTTTCCCCCCGAAACTCTGGCCTGTTGATAAGATCTTTTCTTGTTTTCCCACTCCATTACTGATTTACTCTTATAAAATATGTTTCCCATTATATGAATGAGATTTTGCAAGAAAGGGCAATGAAGTACTTATACTTGGTCAAGTTTCTGAATGGTGAGTCTTTAAGGATCTTTAAAGTGGGGCTGACCTCCTGCCTGGGCAACTTCTCTCAGCCCCAGGGTGCTCGCTTCTTTTGTTTTAGATCTAATATAACCTACCACACAGGGAGTGTTGTAAGGATTAGAAATAAGTTCAGAGTGCTTGGGAATGAACGAACAAGGGCTTAGTAAATGGCATCTGCTATGATCATCTTCACTGATGTGGTTTCACTGGGCCTCACTGGGGGGAAACAGTACACACAGCACTAGATGGACTGGGAGTCTCACCCCTGACACGAGACATATACCCACACCCAGCCTAAACCCCCCCCCAAAAAAAAAAACAAACCCTACTCGTAGGGACATACAAATCAGGCAAGTTAATTATCCACTGCAAGCTTCCAGTTCCTCATCTGTAAAGTGGGCATAAAAATAGGATCTGTTTGGAAGGTTGTTGTGAGGATTAAGTAAGATAAAGCCTGTAGAATGGTACATAGTAATTGTTTTGGATTGAATTGCATCCCCTCAAAATGTGTGTCAATTCTAGGCCATGATTCCCAGTATTGTGTGATTGTCCACCATTTTGTCATCTGATATGATTTTCCTGTGTGTTGTATATCCTACCTCTATGGCGTTAATTAGCGGCAGTTGTGTTAATGAGGCAGGACTCAATCTACAAGATTTGGTTGTGTCTTGAGTCAAACTCTTTTGAGACATAAAAGAGAGAAACGAGCAGAGAGACAGGGCACCTCATGCCACCAAGAAAGAAGCATGTCCTTTGGATCTGGGGTCCCTGCACTGAGAAGCTCCTAGACCAGGGGAAGATTGATGACAAGGATCTTCCCCCAGAGCCGACAGAGAGGGAAAGCCTTCCCTTGGAGCTGACACCCTGAATTTGGACTTGTAGCCTCCTAGACTGTGAGAGAATAAACTTCTCTTTGTTAAACCATCCACTTGGGGTAATTCTGTTATAGCAGCACTAGGTGACTGAGACAGTAATGTACAAGGTACCGTTCCTCCTTCCTCCTTGCCCGCTTTCTCCTTTTCCTTCTTCCCTCTTCCCCCTCCTGCTCCTCCTGTGTTTGCCCCTTTATTAGTAGTATTAGTGTCAGTGTTACGGATGCAGTGGCGGCTCAGGGGTAGAATTCCTGCCTTCCCACGTGGGAGACTCGGGTTCAATTCCGGCCAGTGCACCTCATGCACGGCCACCACCCGTCTGTCTGTGGAAGCTTTCATGCTGCTCTGATGCTCGACAGGTTTCAGCAGAGCTTCCAAACGAAAACAGACTAGGAAGAAAGGCGTGGTGGTCTACTTCTGAAAGTCAGCCTATGAAAACCCTATGGATCACAACCGCCCTATCCTCAGCTGATCATGGGGATGGGCCAGGACTGGGCTGAGTTTCATTTTGTTGTGCAAGAAGTCGCCGTGAAGTAGGGGCCAACTCGACAGCAGCTAACAACAACGTTAGTGCTAAACCAGGATCTGGATCATTTATTAATTCTTGGGTTTTTTAAAGAAAAAAAACTTCATTGAATGTTTGCTATTTGGCCTTGCAGGGAGACCAATTTGAAAACAGATGTAAGTGCCTTCCCCACACGCCATTACGGCATCAGGGATGTGAAATGTAGAAGTGTGGGCGTAGAAAAGTTAAAACAAACAAAAAGAGAACTGTGAGCCGGAGACGGATGCGAAGCTCAGTGCGGACCCCTCGCTGCCATGTGGCCGAGGACAAGCCGCTTCCCCTTCCCGAGCCTTGGCCTCTGTAGTCTCCTCACTTAAGGGAGGATTCATTGCAATGGTGATGCACATGGATCACCTCGCACATGGCAAGGCCTCAGGAAACGTCATCCCCGCTCCCTTCCTGTGCCACACTCTGCAACGGGAGTCTCGCTGCAGGGTTGGCCTTGTGGGCATCCAACTGGTCGCACAGGTCCCCACACTTAGAATGGCCCTTGGTTTAATGCTCTGCTGTCATCGTCTTGAAAGTCTCGTTGGAACAAACCAAAACCAAACCCACTGCCATCCAGTTGATTCTGACTCATCGTGATCCCATAGGGTTTCCAAGGCTGTAAATCCCTATGACTGCCACATCTTTCTCCTGCAGAGCCACTGGTGGTTTCGAACCAATGATGTTTTGGTTAGCAGTTGATCACTTTAACCACTGCACCCTACATTTTCATCTTGCGCTGGACCCCACAAATCACACAGCCGGTTCTGTCTCGCTGTGACACAATGCACTGAAGAATCCACAGTTCCATTCTCCCAGTTGGCAGAGGAGGCAGGTTCCAGGAGCCTGAGGGCAGCAGCTGGGTGGTCTTGGGCTGTCTGTAGCTGCTGCTCTCACAGTATCACTTCTACCTGGGCTCCTGAACCAGCCAGTGCGGGCTTTGCTGGGTCCCTGCAGCATTTCTAACCATAGCTCCAATTTGACACACTTGCTATTTTCTGTCCAGGTCCTTAAGGCAGCTTTCTGCAAGTGTTGGAAGTAATGCAACTTATTGCCTTTTTGTTAATGCCTTTTAGAGGAATGTACGTTTTTTTCTGAGCGTAAGCATACCTCTAGGAATATGCTGGAAAAAGCTGGTGCATGCTGTGGATGGATTAGAGAGTGTCTTCAGATGTGAAATCCCTGCCAAGAAAATGTATAGCTGGACATTCCCTCTTGCCTTCTTCATGACCCTTCCATTGGTGATATGCTCTTTTATTTCCGGAAGGGATGGAGACTGGTTGATAAAAGCCAATATGACTCCAAAATTTAGGGACAGAATCATTTTGAGAAGCTTGACTCTCTGGTTCTTTTCAAATGAACACAAAAGGTTGTTTGGAGGTTTGAGCCAGTAAGTTTCAGCCATATGAGCCTCCTTCGCCTTCTCTAAGGCCACAGTGGGGAGGTAGACACGGGGTGTGGGAGGGAAGAAGAGGCTGGGCCAAGCCACTGTGGTCCTGGCACCTCCCTCCTTGCCAGTTGACTTAATTCTGACCATCTGTGGGGTGACAGACGCTACATCCAGAGCCCTTACACACCCAGGGAATGTCTCCAGGCCATCTTGGATCAAGAGAACGCCTGTATGTAATTATGGGAAAAGTAATACATTAACACCATAGGTGCCACATGCATACAGAGAAGGAAGATACCTGTATGGCAGTGTTTCTCAGAGTGTGATCTCTGTACCAACAGGTCAGCATCACCAGGAACTTGTTAGAACTGAGAAATCTCAGGTCCCACCCTGGACCTACCAGATCAGAAACTCTGGTTGTGGGGTCTAGCAATCAGTGGTTTAACAGGCCCTCTAGGTGGTTTGAATCATGCCCGGTGATACTCTGTGAAGGTCATCCCAGGCCTCTCAATTCAACATCTAGGGCTACTTGGTCTGTCCTGTGGTTTGGGGGTCTAGTACTTGCTGTGTAACTGGGAGAATCACTCAACCTCTCTGGTCCTAGGTTTAGGTAACCCTAAAATCATGGGATTGTCTGTGATAATCTCCAATGTTCCTTCCACATTCTATGAACTAGGACCCAAAACGATCCATAACACTCAAACAGCTATATGACACATGGACAAATGATCGTTTAACGGTAGATAAGCAGTTATTATCATATAGCTACTTATATATCAATATCTCTGGAGCCCTGGTGATGCCGTGGTTAAGAGCTCAGCTACTAACCAAAAGGTCAGTAGTTCGAATCCACCAGTCGCTCCTTGAAAATCCTATGGGGCAGTTCTACTCTGTCCTATAGGGTTGCTATGGGTTGGAATAGACTCGACAGCAATGGGTTTGGTTGGGTTTTTTGGGGTCAAACCTCACTGCCGTGTCCTCAAGGCAGGGACAAATCTGTGAGGCAGTCTGTGCTCCAGAGCCCCACTATGGATCAGGCTAAGGTGAGACTTTACCGGAGACCCTACCCTCGTTCAGTCCCTTCTCCCGTCCTATCCTGCTTCCCTTCCTCCTGTGTGTTTCTCCTGAGAGCACTATAAATTACAAGCTCCGGAACCCTTGTCTCAGACTGTCTTCTGGAGACCTCATAAGCTGAGGGCTAAAAGAGTAAGACAACATCTAAGCTTAATACCTTCAGAAGCTGCAGCAACGGACATGCAGAAATCAGTCTTCCTCAGAGTTAGACCTATCTGGTTTGATGTGTGTGACTCTGTTTCTTTTTTTTTTTCACATCTTCATAGATGGCATTGACCACAAATAAAGCCCAAACCCACTGCCTCTGAGTCAACTATGACTCATAGCAACCCTATAGGATGGAGTAGAACTTCCCCATAGGGTTTCCAAGGCTGTAATCTTTATGGAAGCAGACTGCCACATCTTTATCTTGTGGAGTGGCTGGTGGATTTGAACTGTGGATCTTTTGGTTAGCATCTGAGAGCTTTAACCACTGTGCCACCAGGGCTCCTCATAAGTGGCACTAGAATGGTCTTATTTTAAAGCTCATAGACTGGCAGGTGACATTTTAATCTGACCACTGGGAGATGAGGTCAAAGATGCTGCTCTCCTCATGAGCCTCCATCTGTCCCACAGCTTCTGGGATAGGTCTGGAGCCTGGGAACCATGTGCACGGGCTCAGAGAGATAGATTTGGCCTCTGTATGCAGCTGGCCAACCAGGTGTGGACAAAGCAAGTGAAGGTCTACCTAGGATCCAGGAAGGGTGCTGCCAAGATGCTAGATGGCTTGGCCTTTTGCTTTTGGCTCCAGATCTACAAGTTTAAAATACTTTCTGTCATCAACCCTATGACCTACTACAAATTGGACTATCAGATGCAAAAGTCACCCTATAAGCAGTGTATGAAAGAAACGTTGCCAAAATAATCCTAACTGCAAGAACAAATGAACAAATCACCTATAAAATGATGTATATAGTTTTCTCAAACAAGCTCATAAAATCCATAAAGTTCTAGAGTACTTGGGCAATCAGAGTTGGCTTGAAGTTACTCTCTCTGGAAGGAAGACCATTTACAGCGTTGAAACATCTGCACATTTGAGAAGCTTCCGTTGGTTAAGCTGTGGTCTGACAGGAAGCCTCCCAGTTTTACATGGTGTTCTCTCTTGTAGTCATGGGAAGAGCCATAATTTTCATCTTTTTAATTTTGTAAGCTGGATTTCTTTTTATTTTGCTCTTCTTTTTGCTTCATGCAATTTATTCATGAAACATTTAACATTTATTTTAACCATTTTTCATTTATAGGCTATATCCTTGAGTAGAAGAGCTAGAGCTCAATATAGCAGTTAAAAAATAATCTACTCAGTAGAAACTGACTATATAATGAAACATTTATTTGAGAATTTATATTTTTAAATCTTAATTGGAAGGTCAGGTCCATTAAGGATGATCACCAGAAAACTGATTAACAGCTCACTCATCTAGTAAAAATGTATTAACTTAAAAAGAGAGATACCAGCACCTTCGGATTAATCAATTAGCCTTTCAAACAAGAATTAAGAAATATCAACTCTGTTAGGAACTCAACTTCTGACAAACTGATTTATAGAAAACACAGCTGAAAACTGGGTATAAGGGAAGGACTAATGAACAAGAGGACTAAGCAGGAAGTGAAAACACAAAAACAAGGGAGACCAACAACAACAACAAAACCCCAAAACACTGTTTACTTCTCCGGTAGACCGTTGGGTCCAGAGACCATTTTGTTTTATGAGACATGAAGTTCCAACCAATCTGATGATTTATTTTCCAACGCAAAAGCAAGCTAAAGAAGGAAGTTAGAAGCCTCCAAGTAGGCTAGAAATAGTCTCTGGGTGGAGACAGGAAAAGGTAAGAATCAGATAAGAACTAGGAGAGCACAGCAGCATGGCGTCATGTAGTGCAAGGGAAAGACTGTCTTACACGCAAAAAGTTTGATAACTGATGTTCAGAATGGTGATCTTGAGTAATTAGGAAAATGCAATTACGAAAACAGTCATTTGCAATTCTGTTATTATAGTTGAATGAAATTCCATTTGGTGTACTGTATTTTTCTCAAATAACGCACCCACGTAAATAATGCACATGCACACATAACGCGCCCAGTGCACCTGGGAAAATGATGCATGTGGGATTGTACGGTTGGCAAAAAATGTATAATGCACGCGTTACTTGCGTAATACACGATAATCTCCCTATGGAAGCAGGGGAATGTGAACAGGATTATAGAAAGATTTGGAAGGAAAATTCCCAGCAGAGAAATGCCTAAAGCATAAAAAGACAGTCTCCATGACCAGGAATGCTTAGCTTTCCAGGATGCTCCTTTCTGTGAGAGTCCTTGTCTGATAAGGTTTTGCTGTACTTCTCTCGAGATAGAAAGAGCTCACTTACCCCCCCCCCCAAAAAAGGAACTCCAAGAAAACCTCTATGGAAAAATGCAGTAACTAATTTTACATAGTAGCAATCATGTCTTATCAGAAAATTGTCCCTAGCAGTTTTCAGTCATAAATCTCATTTAAACGATTTGTTGCATTCTTGTCACCTGCTTTTTATTGTTATTTTTCCAAGTAACCTCATCTCAAGTTTCTTAACGAAAGTCAATAGAAAAGTACCGTTTGTTGAACAAAAATCCAATTATAATTAAGTTTTTATATGTATATCTAAGTCCTATAGTCTGAGAGTCTCATTAAACCTGTTAAATTCCAGAGTAGGGACTTCCCTTGTGCTTTTACAATAAGATTGATTGGGGGCGGGGTAAGTGATCTCTGCCAAAAGTGTGGTCAGAGAGGTTTTGTTACTGTAGAGAAAATTATTATTGTTTATCAGAAAGACTCCCTGACTAGAGGAAATTATCCTAATCCAAGGTCTTTCTGCTTGATCCTCACCTGCTTATGGGAGCCACGAATCAAAGTGTCTTCTTATTGGACAATTCTGGCTCTTGTTGCCATCTTTTTGCCATGGGAAGATCTGAATGCAGATTATGAGACCTACAACCGATCCTTATGACCAAGGGCTGTCTGATAATCTGCATGGACTAAGCAACATAGAAGAGCTTCAGTAAACAGTGAGGCTCACGGTCTTCATTCTCCATGACTTTGTTTGCACTTCATCCCATCCTGCTTCTTAGCTTCTCTCCCGCTAACAGTAGCCCTTTTGCTCCATTGCTTTCTTACCCCATCCTTCGGACTCTTCCCTGTCTCCATGTTTCTGGCTCTGGTTCTGGGGTCTCTTTAATTACTCTGGCCATCCTCTCTGACTGAGCATCCCTCTCTCCAGATACGGATCCTCCTCGTTGAACTCAGCCTCCAGTCGTGTGCAGTCTCTGTGAGGATGGCTCCCTGAGTAGCAACCAGACACTTTTACCTGTCTTTGAAGTTCATCTCAAGCCTGCTTTTTTCTCTTCCTTCCCATTTCCCCTCTATTATCGTCTTAAGACTGGATTACTCACCTCTCTGGCTTTAAGTTGTCCCCATGGCAATCCATGTTTCACCTCATTGTTACAACATCAATGGCTCCTCTTATCCTGACCCTTCAAATTGAAATCCCTCTGCCCAGCTTCCAAGGCCTACATCTGATCTTTTCAACTTTCTTGGCTGTTTCTTCCCCCGTATACAAGTCTAGTCAAGCCGACCATATTGATTCCATCTTTGCTAAGTTAGCCAGAAGATGAAGTTCATGTTCAATCTGCTTGAAGTTTACTGTGACTACTACCAATTTAGGTTTTGATAGGGCTTCATGGGTCATAAAGGGTTTTGACCAACTCGTTCCTTTTGATCCTCCCATTAACCCTTTGTGGTTAGGAGTCATTCTTGGTTCTTCTCTTTCCCTCACACCTCACACCACATTTATAACAATCTCGTTGATCCTACCTTCAAAATATATCCTAAAACTAACCACGTCTTACACCTTCCACTACTAACACTATGGTCTAAGACATCATTCTCTGTAATCTGAACTACCGCCTTTCTAACGGGCCTCCTTCCATTCTAGGTCTGCCATGGTCCCACTGCATACAGTAGCCAGAGGCATCTCTGTAAAACACAAATCATATCATGCATTCTTCAGTTCTTCCTCCTCCCTGGATTTCACCAAAGTCTTTATCTCACACTTAGAATAAAACCCATATTCTTTAGCATAACTGGTAAGGTCCATAGGATCTAGCCAACACTGTCCATTAGAATGTCCCACAGTGATGGAAATTCCTCATCATCTGTGGTGTTCACTGCAGTAGCTACCAGCCACACGTGCTTACCGAGTACTTGAAATGTGACTAGTGTGACTGGAACTGAATTTTTAATTCTAACTGATTTAAATTTAAGTTTAAATAGTCATACATGGCTAATGGTCACCATATTGTACAATGCAGACTAGTCCGTGTGTAGCTCTCCGGACTCACCTCCTCTCATTTTTCCCTCTTGTTCATTTAGCAAAAAGCACTCAGGCTTTCTTGCTGTTCCTTGAACGTGCAAACTTGTTCTCACCCCAGGGCATTTGTCCAGATCTCCGACCCAACCTCCAAAAATGCTCTTCCCCAAAACTGTCACATGGCTCATATCCTCACTCCATTATCTCTAACTCAAAGGTCGCCTTTTCATAGAATCCTGCCCTGGTCCCTCAATGTAAAGTTGTTCTCCCTGCCACCCCACTCCACACTGTACGCTTCAACATAGACTTGCCACGGCCTGAAATAATATTATGCATTTTTCAACTTGTTTATTGTCTGTCTTCCTTACACTCTCCAGGTGTGCACGTACAGAATAGGTAGGACATTGGCTTTAGGCAAGGGTGAGTCTCCCTCCGTGACTTTGAACAAAGGGACAGAGGGGCAAGAGAGTTGAGGGTGTTTGCAAGGGAGTAAATTACAATGATGGAAAGGAGGAAACTGAGACCCTAAAGTGAGGGACAGTGCAAATAGGGATAGGTTTAACAGTTTAATGAACTTCATGCTCTGGTGGGGTTGAAATATTAGCGGAATAGAGGTGCTAGAGGGGAATCAGATGGAAAGATACCAGGTGGTGGTCAGAGAATGGGAAGCTTCAATGGAGATTCTGGAGAGTGCGCAATCATAATGACAAGGTCTTTCAAATTTTCACTCGAGCAGGTGGCTGAGCTGGAAGAGGGTGGAAGACTAGATCATAGGAGAAAAAGTCTAAGGACTCAAGGAGTCAGGCTGTTTAAAGAGTAAGCTCCAGGACATGAAAACCACCCCAGATTAAAAAAACAAACAAAACAAAACCTGTTGCCATAGAGTCTATTCCGATTCATAGCGACCCTATAAGACAGAGTAGAACTGTCCCATATGGTTTCCAAGAAGCTGCTGGTGGATTAGAACTGCCGATCTTTTGGTTAGTAGCTGAGCTCTTAACCACTACTACACCCAAGATTAAACCAAAAAAAAACCAAACCCATTGCCATCGAGTCGATTCCAACTCATAGCAACCCTATAGGACAGAGCAGAACTACCCCATAGGGTTTCCAAGGAGCAGTTGGTGAATTCGAACTACCAACCTTTTGGTTAGCAACCGTAGCTCTAACCACTGCACATCCAGGGTTCCTATTTAGTGGTGTAAATGATTAATGTGCTTGGCTGCTAACTGAAATGTTAGCGATTAGAGTCCACTCAGAGGCACCTCAGAAGAAAGGCCTAGTGATTTACTTCCGAAAAATTAGCCATTGAAAATCGTATGGAGCACAGTTCTACTCTGATGCATATGGGGTCACCATGAGTAGGAACTGATTCACCGGCAACTGGTTGGTAGTACTGGAGTGAGTGAGTCTGAGCCCGGAGCTACCATTGTGGGGAACGGAGAGACCCATCTGAGGTTGGTAGATGACTACGCTAGCAGTGGGTGGGAAAGCCTGAGGACAACGGTTTTAAACTATAAGTTCTAGGGGAGGGATAATAATTTAGAAGCAGCAATAAGGCTGCCTCCCCAACCTCTAGGCCTGATAGAAGAGAAAACATCTACCACTTGAGTGGCCTGCAGGGGAAGGACTGTGTGTCAGAGGAAGAAGTCAAGGGCACATTGGCAAAGAAGTTGATGATAGGACTTTGCAGAAGAGTGAAAGAATTCCATAGGGTAGAGTGGAAGGTAATGACTTCTGGGGTGGGTGGGAGACAGGATGGGATTAGCAGATGTGCAGATGTGTCTGGAGACTAAACTGAGAGAGAGGAAGGGGGCCCTGCAGCCTAGAGCTTCTTCTGGTGCTTGACATACATGGTGTGATGGGATTCTTTCCGATGGTCTCCAAGTTCCCTTGTTCTGGTAAAATGGAGAGTGTAAGGGCTAGGAGAGGGAACGAGGGACACTTGTTAGAGGCACACAGAACTCTGGCTCCTCTCTTCTCTCTTGCTGATGTCAGTATGGAGGGCAAGGGAGCAGTGGCATTCTTACAAGCCTAGGATGTTCTGGGTCCCTCCTCGACACTTTCCCTTGAGTCTGACCTCAGTCTTTCATGTCGCAGTCACAGCTACTCCCAGACCTGAGGAAAACATGGAACACCAGCTACGGGACCATTAGGAATGGGCAACAGGTAAAAACTGTTACCATCAACCGTGTCTGTGTCACCAGAGAACTGTGCTCCATAGTGTTTTCAATGGTTGACTTTTTGGAAGCAAATTCTTAGGACTTTCTTCCGAGGAGCCTCTGGGTGGACTCTATCCTTCAACCTTTCAGTCAGCAGCAAAGCATATTAACTGTTTGCATCACCCAGGGACTACGTGTTTCCTTTTTCAGATAAGTGAGCATCCTCTGTCGGCCGAAGACCTATTTTGTCTCCCATCCATCTGCTGCCAAACATCTCTCCTCCGCTCTTGGGCTAAGAACCCTTCAGAGTTGTCAAGGATGATTCCTGGTTTTCTGGCTTGGCTGACTCCATGGACGACAATCATCTCTGGATGAGCACACAAGAACAGAATTGGGGTGGCATTTAAGTTGAGAGTGACAGGGTTCGTTGAGGACACGTTGAGTTTAAAATGTATCTAGGGCATCAAGATGAACCGTCCAAAGAGCAGTGGGTATATTGGTCTGGAGCTCAGAAGAGAGATGTCTGGGTGGATTCAGATTTTGGAGTTATTAGCTGATGGATGAAATAATAAGTAAGATCTATCTTGCTAGAGGCCCAGAGGGACTATAGAGAGCCAGAAGGGTTGAGGGCTGAGGATGGAATGCTGGGGACGATCAACATTTGAAGGACGTGTGGCGGAGGAAGAGATAGCAAATATGACCAGAGAGGAACTGTCAAAGCAGTGGGAGGGGAACCAAAAAGGAGTGAGAGGTTTAAGGAGGGAACAAGAAAGAGGTCCTTTCTTTGGGTAAGGTGGAGATGTGAGCACCAGTGTCGAACTCTCCCAATTCCAAATCCAGATCTAAGTGATCATGGATAATAAAAATAGACAACTACAAATAGGAGGTGTCCACAGGCTGAAGCTCATAGAAGCCCTGCTAGAGACAGTGCAGATGGGAAGAGATGGGAGGTCCAGTGCTGTCCTACAATAACCCATCCAGCAATTTTATGAAAATTTATATGAAATTCAAATTCACAAAAAAATGACCAGACTGACTGGTCTGAAAGAGACTGGAGGAACCCCCGAGAATATGGCCCCCAGACACCCTGCTAACTCAGAACTGAAGCCATTCCCAAAGTCCAGCTTTCAGCCAAAGATTAGACAGACCCATAAAATAAACAATAACACACATGAGAGACAGGCTTCTTAGTTCAGTCAAGTCTATGAGACCAAATGGGCAACACCTGCCCGAAAACAAAGATGAGAAGGCAGGAAGGGACAGGAAAACTGGATGGATGGACGCGGAGAACCCAGGGTGGAAAGGCAGAGAGTGCTGACACATTGTGGGGATAACAACCAACGTCACGAAACAATCTGCGTATACATTTTTGAATGAGAAACGAATTTGCACTGTAAACTTTTACCTAAAGCTACAATAAAATTTTTTAAAAAGATGTAATAAAAAAAAGTTCCATAAAAAATTTTATATGAAACGGATAATTTTCTGGCAGAATACAAATTCACAAACTTGACTCAAGCCAATTTATATATATATAAAAGAATAGAATAAAAAATGGAAAAATGTTTCCAAAATTTATTTTTAAAATAGATGCAAAGTTTAGATATTACTGGCAGTTTCTTTCAAACTTTCAAAGAAGGCATTAGTTCTGGGTTCTATACACTAGTGGCGCAGTAGTTAGGAGCTCAGGCTGCTAACCAAAAGGTCAGCAGTACGAATCCACCAGCCGCTCCATGGAAACCCTATAGGGCAGTTCTACTCTGTCCTGTAGGGTTGGAATCGACTCAACAGCAATGGGTTTGGTTGGCTTTATACACTATTCTATAGGAAGAAACAGAAGCAAAAACAAATAAACACAAATATCCATGGACATCTTCCCAAATCATTTTTTAAAACTTGGCATATCCTTAAATATAAAATCTGATCAAGAACACAAAAGTGACAGTTACAGGTCAATCTCTTTTATGTATATAGATGCAAAAATAATAAACCACTGGCAATCAAAATGCAGCAGTTTATTAAAAGAAAATCCCCACGGCCAAGTAGGATTTTTTCCAGGAATGTACAAAGTGTTTAATATTAGGATAGCTATTAATATAATTCATCACATAAAGAGGCCAAAGGACAAAAAAAAAAAAAAAAAAAAAATCACATGACGACCTTGATACTTGCCAAAAAGTCATCTGAAACAAATTCACATCAGTTGCTGATGGAAAAGAATAAGGCTGTCTCAAATCAATGCCACTGCTCCGCCAGGGTTTCCGAGCACCAACATCGTGGCGTTTCAAGTCAGTCAGTACTGGCCCGATACCTCCGCTAATATTTACCATATTTTAAGAGTTCTGTGATAAGCCCACGCTCCTACTGACTCCATCCCCTGTTTACAGTTATAAACAAACCAACAAACCCTGCGGTAGAGTCGACTGACTCACAGTAGCCTTGGAGGACAGAGTAGAAGCGCACCATGGGGTTTCCAAGGCTGTCATCTTTATGGAAGCAGACTGCCACATCTTCCTCCCGAGGAGCAGCTGGTGGGTTTGAACTGCTGACCTTTAACCACTAAAGCTGAGCGCTTTAACCACTGTGCAACCAGGGCTCCGTGGCTATCACCATAGAAAATAGAAAAGCGATGGCTCCTAATAGTCACCTAGAGTATCAACCACTCAGGAAACAGCTAACAGAGAATTGGGCAGAAACATTTTAACAAAATTCCCAAGCATTTAGGAGAGGCATAAAAGAAGTTTCCACACTAAAGAGATATACCATGTTCCTGGATGAGAAATCTCACTACCGTGAAGATTTCACTGAGATGATCTTAAAAGTTTCAGGCACTCGCTTTCAAAATATGATTTTTATAACTCGAAGGAAGAACAAACAGGTGAGAGCAGCTAAATAAATATGCAAAATTCCCAAGAGGGTACTTGTATGATCAAGTACCAAAGTCTATTATAAAGCTATAGTAATAGAAACACTATACTAGTAATGCAAAAGTACAGTACAGAAATAAATGCAAAAATAAAGTTATAGATCATTAGAATATAACAGATGGCCATTAGTACTTAGAAAGAATTCTTAAAAATCAATAGGAAGCAAATGAACACTATTAAAATGGACCAGAACACGAACAGATAATACATGAAAGAAGGAAGACAAATAATCAAAAAACATATGGCAAATAGCCCTTCCTTGGGAGAAAGACCTCTGATATGCTCCCATAAAGACTGCAGCCTAGAAATCCCTATGGGGCAGTTCTACTCTGTCACATGGAGTTGCTATGAGTAGGAATCAACTTGATGGCACCCAACAATAACAACAATGAATAAATGCTAGTTAAAACAATTTTTTTAAAGTCAATCCTTTGTTCTTCAAATTTGCTGATTTAAAAGGCAAACCTTTCTTTAGGGCACTGTGTCAATGAAAATAAAGGACCTTAAAAGTGTTTTTACCCAGACCTAGTAATTCTACTTCCCATGAAACTAATCAGAAATGTATACAAATATTTATGCATCAGGCTGTAAAATTTAATATTTTTAAAATATTTAAATATTTAATATGCATTGAACTGTGTCCCCCAAAACTATGTGTCCAACTTGGCTAGGCCATGATTCCCAGTATTGATGGTTATCCTTCATTTTGTGATCTGATGTAATTTTCCTATGTGTTATAAATCCTAATCTCTGCTTGTGGTTAATGAGGCAAGATTAGGTTATGTTAAAGAGGATTAAGGTAGGATGCAACACCCTTACTCAGGTCACACCCCTGATGTGATGCAGGGGTAGCCTGCATCACCTTTTATCTTACAAGCGATAAATGGACAGAGAAGGCAGAGTGTTGACATGTCCTGGGGTTGGTAACCAATGTCACAAAACAATATGTGTACTAATTGTTTAATGAGAAGCTAGTTTGTTCTGTAAACCATCATCTAAAGTACAATAAAAAAAATTTAAAAAAAAGCACAACAGACATCCTTTACTAGTTAAGCTAAACTACTGTTTGGGTTTAAGAAGACTTACAGGATATTTTTGGTTTAGGGCTTAAAGATTACCTCAGGGCAATAGTTTCAGGGGTTCATTCAGCCTCCATGGCTCCATAAATTCTGCGTTCCATGAGAATTTGAAATTCTATTCTGTATTTTCTCTGTTTTGATCAGGATTCTTTTATAGATTCTTTGATCAAAATGTCCACTAATGGTAGCTGGGCATCATCTAGTTCTTCTGGTCTTATGGCAAAGGGGGCAGAAGAAGGGTAAGAATGGTTGCACAACTTGAAGAATGTAATCAATGTCACTGAATTGTACATGCAGAAATTGTTGAATTGAACAGAACAACCAGAACGGAAATAATGAAAATGCCGACACATTGTAAAAAGTGTAACCAATGTCACTGAATAATACGTACAGAAATTGTTAAATGGGAACTTAATTTGCTATGTAAATTTTCTCTAAAATCACAGTAAAATATTTATTAAAAAAGGACAAAGAAGCTAGCAGAGAGAAGGGATCTTACACCATCAAGAAAGTAGCGCTGGGAGCAGAGTGTCCTTTGGACCTGGGATCCCTGTGCTGAGAAGCGCCTAGACCAGGGGAGGATTGATGACAAGGACTTCCCAGAGAATCAACAGAGACAGAAATCATTTCCTGGAAGCTGGCACCCTGAATTTGGACTTCTAGCCCCCTGGACTATGAGAGAATAAGTTTCTGTTTGTTAAAGCCATCCACTTGTGGTATTTCTGTCATAGCAGCACTAGATAACTAAGACATGTGAAAGCTGGGAAAGGAACTAATACGCAATCAGAAGGGATTGATCAAGTAGAATGTGGTAGAAGGCAGGCAGGACCAAGATGGCAGAGTAGTCAGACACTTCCTGTGGTCCCTCTTACAGCAAAGACCCCAAAAAACAGGTGAATTGATTATATATGACAATCCAGGAGCCCTAAACAGCAAAGACAAAGTTGAGGAATCGGACTGAGTGGCAGAGGGGAGAGGAAGACAGTTCAGAAGCAGCGAGGAGTTGCCAGACCTGGACCCGGTGGCAACCCGCACCCTGCAGACAGCTGGTGTGGGCAGTGAGGCAAGCAGTGGCACTTGGGACGCGTTTTCCACATCAGGAGAGATCAAGCCGTGGAGAATCAGCTCAAACCTCCAGAACCAGTGAGAAACGGTGTTTGATCGGTGAAAGATAAGTACAAGCATCGAGCCTACCACATGAATCAAAACAAACAAACAAACAAAAAAAGCCTCCTTTTGGGAAATACCTGTCTCCCATTTCCCTGCTCCCTCCCTGCTCTGCTCCAGGTCCTGGGTCTGGCTTCAGAGATTGCTGCACCCCCTAGGCCCGTAGGACCTGCTGTGTGCCCTGAGCCATTCTCCTGGCTTTGGAGAGGGAACAAATTAAGAAACAGGAAAAAATAATCTGCCAGCTCCCCTAAACTGGGAACTCAGGGCAGGCACATCCCCTTTGCCTAGGCACAGGCATAAGGGGTCCACAGACTTTGAATGCCTTTCACCCTTGCATAGACCTGTGTGGGCCCATTTCAACAGCATAGGCCCTCATTAGCACAGTGTACCAGGGTATATACCTGAAGCCTATTTTCATCTGTATCTGCTACAAGAGGGAGTGGCAGATTTATGACATTTGACACCTCCCTGCCCATTAAGCAGGGTAGTCACCTACCCACATCAGGGGCCTGAGGACTGGTGGCTCCACCCACTCCACTGAGCCACCCGAGACAGGGGTCCAAGAATAAGTGGTGACTCCCAGTCCTTACAGCCAACAGCACTGGGTGCCCACAGTCCTGCTGCAGAACTCACCTACCTACATGCTCTAGGGAACAGGGACACATCTTCCACCCAGACACTCAGGGGCAGCAGTCAGTCCCCTGCACTGATCAGCACATGACCCCCTACTGCAGCCAGATACCTGTGCCTACTCCAATCACCCCTGGACTGTAGCTGAGAGCCTGCACCACACACTCGGTGACCGACGACCTAAGCTGAATCTACACAAGAAAAGTAAATGGACTCTTGGGCTCGATACCTAGTAACAGCTCTAGCCACCTGGAGACAGGACGCGAGAGCTTCAAAGACACCAGTAATCAAACTAGCTCACATGAGCAGCCTATTTGGGCATATCAAAACAAAACAAAACAAGAAGCTAGGACACAGTAAGCAAACATAAAATAAATACAATAACTTATTGATGGCTTGGAGAAAACAGTCAATATCAAATCACATAAAGAGGCAGACCATGATGGCTTCAGCAAGCCACCAAAGAAAAGAATCAAAAAACCTTCCAGAGGAAGAGAACTTCTTGGAACTACTGGAGGTGGAATTCAAAAGACTAACATACAGAACTCTTCAAGAAATCAGCAAGGAGATCATGCAAAATTCAGAACAAGCCAAGGAACACACAGACAAAGCAACAGAAGAACTTAAGAAGGTTATTCAAGAGCATAATGACAAATTTAACAGGCTGCAAGAATCCACAGAGAGACAGCACACAGAAATCCAAAAGATTAATAATAAAATTTCAGAATTAGACAACTCAATAGAAAGTCATAGAAGCAGAATTGAGGCAATGGAAGTTAAAAGTAGTGAGACTGAAGATAAAGCACTTGACACCAACTTATTTGAGGAAAAATCAAATAAAAGATTTAAATAGAATGTGCTAGAACAATGAGGTGGAATATTGTGACATCTTTAATATTCATGTTATTGATTATCTTAGAGTATGGGAAAACTGTTTATGTATAACATTAGGTGGAAGAAAAAGCACAATACACATTTATGTATACACTATTATCCCAATTTTGTTTAAGTGTGGGTGTAAATAGGAAACATATATGAAGAAACACAGTGAAAGTTTTAACAATCCTTATCTCTGAGTGGTTGTATAAGACGTGATTTTTTTCCCTCTTTATAATTGTTCCGTTTTTCAGTTCTGTACATACACTGAGTAAAAGGAACCCTGGTGGTGAAAGGTCAGAGGTTCAAACCCACCGGCCACTCTGCAGGAGAAAGCTGTGGCTGTCTGCTTCCATAAAGATTTACAGCCTTGGAAACCCTATGGAGGCAGTTCTACTCTGTCCTACAGGGTCACTATGAGTCAGAATTGACCCCACGGCAAAGGGTTTTTGGTACACTGAGTAATTTATTACTTTTATAATCATGAAAATAACTTAGATAAGAACATAATCAACTTTGCAAATTCAGCTGCATCTGAGTAATGCTTAAAATTATTTGACAACCTGGAGGTCACTGGTGACCTTTGTCAGAGCCATTTATTTGAACTGAAGTGTGAATGAGACGTGGAGAAGAAGAGCGATCAGATGCAAATTTCTCCAAGTGGCTTGGCTGGAAGGCATAAAATCTTGCTTACTTTGACATTCTGTAATCCTGTATAGTCTAGACCAGTATTTCTCAAACTGGGCTGCAGGATGAAATCAGCAAGGGAGTCTTAAAAACCCCGATGCCTGGGACCCTCTCTCAGAGATTTCAATTTAGTTGGTCTAGCCCACGACCTGGGCTCCCCAGGTCATTTGAATGCAAAGCCAAGACTCCATTTCCTCTAGTTCTCTCCCCTGAGTAGAAGTTGACTTCCTTATCAGTAATAGCTACTGCTGCTTTCTTTTTTTAAATATCTTTCACCAGGCTTGGGATGTGCTGGGCTCCAAGAAGGCACTCAATGAATAGCTTCTGACTGATGGACACAGAAGCTTTTGTGGGAGATGCAGGCATATGTTCATGGGTAGGGATTTCTTCTTGCTAGTGTGGGTTGTGGTCCAGGTCCAGAGAGGTGCACCCAGGAATGAGGGGCACCTTGGCCCATGGCTCCCCGGGGACACTGGGTAGCTTATACTGCCCTTTGAAAAATCTGAGTCACATGTGGGTGGGTCTACAGCGTTTCTTCTTGGGGATGCAAAATAGCTGAGGTGAAAACTCACTGCAGCCACCAAAAAAACCCAAAAACCATACCCACTGCAGTCAAGTCAATTCTGACTTATAGTGACCCTATAGGACAGAGTAGAACTGCCCCATAGGGTTTCCAAGGAGAAGCTCTTGGATTGGAACTGCTGACCTTTTGGTTAGCAGCTGAGTGCTTAACCGCTGCCCCACCAGGGCTCCAACAGCATAGCTAAAAGTCCAAAGGGAGGAAAACCCAGTTCTACTCTTGGAATGTTCACTTTGGTTATTCCGATTATTCCAGTGTTGACATTTGGAGTTGACTAGTAACAGAAGTCACCCCATTTGAAGCATGCAGAGAAATTAAACAGTGCTTTATGCTTAACAAATGTGTACAAAATATTATGCGTTTACATATTCGCAGGCCTTACAAAAACCATGCCAATTGTGTGTCAGGATCCCCATTTCAGACATGATGAAGCTGAGGCTGTTTGCCCATGGTCATAGAGATGTGCCACAGAGCACAGGGATGCTTGATAAGAAGGGATTTGAACTCTGGTTTATTTGACCTTAAAACCTATCATCCCTCCATATCATCGACATCTGACCACAGGTCATAGAAGGGATGGCAAAGGGCACCAGACCAAACCCTCACATTAGACCCGGGCAAGCTTCCTACGTGGTCCGTAGTAGGTAGAAGAGAAGACTTTCCCTTAAATAAGAAAAGCTCCCAGTGAATTTTTCCTTTGTATTCAATTGTCCCTGTCAGACACTTAGAAAATAAACTAGGCGTTGTCTTTCTGGAATTGTTAGTGGAAAGAAAGAGGGGTAAGTTACATCAGTGGCTTTTCAAGCTTTTTCAGCTCAACTAATTTTAACGAAAAGGAAACCCACAGAAACAACCTTAGCAACTTGTGGCTACAGGAGTTTGCTCTGCGGAAATGACTCTGTGGTCTCTGAGGTCCAAGACAGGGCTCTTAGACAAAGGAATTAACAGTAACTATCTGTGAGATGGAGTCCCTAAGTGATGCAAATGGTTAACACACTCAGCTGTTAACCGAGAGGCTGAAGTCCAGAGGTGCCAAGGAAGAAAGGCCTGGTGATCCACTTCCAAAAAATCAGCCATTGAAACCCTATGGAGCACAGTTCTATTCCGACACACATGGGGTTGCCATGAGCCAGAGTCAACTCAACAGCAACTAGTATTTATCTGTCTATTAGGCAAGTTACTATACCTCTCTGGGCCTTGTTTTCCTCAAAAGTGATGGAAAAAAGCATATATAAATAACCTTTGAAGGCTATAGGCCCCTTCTGAACCTGATATAAGCTATAAGTCCTCTCCCAGACAATGCCTACACACACACACACACACACACACACACACAGAGTTTTGCATGCTGTTTCTGGTTAGCATTTTAAAGACTCTACGAGGGAAACAGACTTCTGGAAGTGTTTTATGTGCTCAGGATCCTTATTCCTTTCCTATGGACTATCTGGACTGGAGGGACTGTTGGGGTCCCATTTTCCAGATGATTCCATGATATTTCATTTAATTACTTCCATAAATATACTTACTTTCAGGGAAAGAGTAGCAAAACCAGACGCAGACAAACTGGACAAGATTTATTCTTTAACCATTTCACATGATAATGTAGCTACATTGATTTATTTTCAAAGGTTTCTTAAAACGAGAAGAACAAAGCAATCTTGTGTAAAATGCTGCGGTTAGGCTCTTAGGGAAAGTGGGAGGGTGCAAACAGGACCCGTGCAAGAGAATCAGCTGCAGGGTGATGAAGAGCCTGGGCTTCAGAGCCGCACTGCCTGGGTCTGTCCTGGTTTCGTCACTTCAGCTGGCGATGTGATCTTGGGACACTCACCTAACCTTCCCTCTCCATAAAATGGCAATAATTACAGAATCTCCCTCACAGGGTTACTGTAAAGATTCAAGTTGTGCCTGGAGTGCAGTAAGCGTTCAGCAGATGCTCACTATTGTTCTCTCAACTATGCAAAGCTAAAAATAGATAAAAAAGACATCAACTATAGATTATTGAAATGGTAGCAGTAGTTGCCTCTGAACTGTAAGCCAACGCGTGGTTTTTTGCTTCTCAATTTCTACAAAGACGATATGCCACTCTTGTAATCAGGAAAGAAAAAAGTTTTAAAATGTAAAAATAATTTTAGAAGTCTTCCTTCAGCAAGTGGAATGCCTTGAGGAGCCCGACCATGTTCCTTCCCGTGCAGTGTTTTGACAAAGAGACCACTTCCCAGGAGAGTAAGATGGAATGATTTCTAATGTCTTGTTTCCACTCTCCTCACTAGCTTCTCATCTTCAGGGTGGAAGAATCCTTGTAAACACCAATGAGCTTTCAGTGTGGACTTCCTGGGACAGAATGAACAGAACCTTTCTCTGCTCCTGTTCTACGCCATTCTTCACAGCACGTTCCTCCCCACCAGAAGGTCAGCTTTTTTGAGGTGCATGGACACCTTTAAAAACAATCATGAATGGCATGCCTCTCTCCCAGGAAAAATGCATGTTCAGGCACTATTTTGCCTTCAGTTTCTTGCGATCCATCGGCTCCCTGCCATGGCCCATCTCCACTGATCAAGAACACCTAAGCCAAGGCAACACATTTAGGAACGTAAACACACATTGCGTGTGTAGACCACATTGAGAAAAATCGATGCATGAAAAATCTGAAACCGTCAACCAGTTTTTGCTTTGCCAAAGAATTCATCTTAGGACACTAATAAATAGCAAACTCATACAACTGACTTTGCACATGCCTCCATTTACCAAAACTCTAGGCCCTTTCCAGAACATACCTACTGCAGAGCAACAGGCTCAATCCAAAAAGTTAATACCAGTTCCACTCGTTCACAGCACTCCAGGTCACCTCTGAGATGGTCACTAACCCGTGCCCCTTAGGTGACTGATGGGCAATGATGGACGATGATGAGATACCCAGAAGCTTCAGGTTGGAAGAGAGGTGGTATGTATGAGTGGGTTGTGAGGCTGCTTTGGAGGATATCATTTGTGGTGACATGGAACCCGTCTCCTTATTTCAGGAAGGAAAAGAACAAGCACTGACTGGGTCCTTACACTGTACTAGGACGGACATTAGATCATCTTGAGTATTCCTCACAATGATTCTGGAAGGCGGAGGCTTTTGCCGCCATTTCCAGATAAGGGAACTGAATTTTAGAAGAGCTGGCACACATGCCCCAGGTCAGACAGCCGGAATTTATCCTAAAAATTTTAAAATAAAATAAGAACAATGCAAATCTCTCTTAGATTACCATCTTTGATGACTACCTCCTGGTGGCCGGAGCCCTGGCGGTGCAGTGGTTCAGAGCTCGGCAGCTAACCAAAAGGTAGGCATTTCGAATCCACCAGCTGCTCATCGAAAACTCTACCGGGCAGTTCTACTCTGTCCTACAGGGTCCCTATGAGTAGAAATCGACTGGACCACAACAGGTTCTGTTGCCAGAAATGCACAGTCCCCAGCATCACACCAAATCCTGAGAGCATTTTAGGCTGAGATTTTTGATCCTGCTGACTTTGTCAATGGCTTCCAGGGATGGGTCATGCAGGGTGACAGGGATTGGACTTCTCCTGGCCCCATCTGAACTGCCTTCCAAACTGGCACCGCCCCCTTCCCTTCCTCCTACACAGGGATGGCCCCACATTCCAAAGATGCCTGGGGAACTCACCAAGACATCTGTATGAAGAGCGAGGAGCCCTGCACTTAAAAACAATCCACACAGCTACAAACTCCATCTTACCATCTTCACTCCCCGCTGAGTTGCCACTTGGTTTCACTCTACTAGCAGCCACATTTTACTTGATCCTCTTCCAAGATTTCCGAACACGTGCGTGGCACCCATGAGAGTTTCAGAGGGCGTGTAACGACAGAGAAGTGCCGCGGGGCTGGTTTTGTGTGTGTGTTCGCAGACCTCCTCATAAAAGCAAGTGTAAGCTATCACACTATCAACTTGCACAGGAGAAAATCAACTTTCCCGCGAAGGTGGCATTCATTCCCCTGCGCCTAGTTTTCTGAAATGAGTGGTACAGGAAGTTAGGGGATGAGCCTTGCTTAGGCGAAGGGTCTCTGAGACCCTTGGGATACAGACACCCTGGGCTGACCCAGTGCCCGAGCTTTTTCTGGAGGACCTTCCCTCAGCTGTCTCCAGCCCTCCGCCTTCAGAGAGCGCCTAACACCTACACGCGTTTGGGGCACAAGCAGGTTCAAAGCACGGAACAGCCAAGCCAACAGCACCCAGGAAAGCGGTCTCGGAGCCCGAGGGCCGGGAGAATTGCCTGCGCTCGCGGGGTACAAGCAGCTGAGCGCAAAGCCTTCGGGTCTCTGCGAGCGCCCAGGCTGGGTCCACAGGGACGTGGTCCAGCATCGTTAGCAGTGAGCCCGGCCAGACATGCAAGTCTCAGGGGAGTGACGGTCCTTGGACCCTGGTCGGACTAGGGACCCATTTTAGCCCCGGCGCCAGCGCCAGTTTGGAGGAAAACAGGGTGGGCAGATGAGGGAGAGGAGGAAGAGTGAGTTGTGTTCTCTTGCGGCATTTGTGCGCTGTACCTTGGATTCCTGGCTGCTGGTGGATGCAGGAGAGGGCGGCTGCTCGGTGCGCGTCGCCTCCTTGGGCAGCCCGTCCACGCCGTCCTCGCGGGCGCCGCTCGGAGGGATCATGGTGGCCGCGCGGAACGGTGTTGCGCTCCTGGAGGAACAGCCAGGCTCGCCTCCTCCGCGCGCCCTGCTCGCCGGGCGCTCGGTCGCTCAGCTCCGGGTTCCGGGGACCCCCATCCTGGCCGAGGCGCCGACGCGCCCTGCTCGCGCCTCGCCCCCGCGGGCCCTGCCCACTTCCCCGCACTCCCGCGGGCGGGGACAGCGCGCCCCGTCCCGCCCCGCCCCGCCGCGCCCGTGGACACCTCGCCGGCGACCGCACAGTCGTGACTGCCACCCGGCAGCCGAGGAGGGGGAGGCGGGAGGTGGCTCCGGGGCGGGGCTGCGCGGCCTACGGCTGAGAAGCGAGGGCAGGCAGGGGGCCGCGCCCGCCGGAGGCTCTGCTGGGAGGCTGGGCGGGCACGGGCACCCCGTGCTGGTGTCTTTCCCAGGAATGATGACGATTCCGACCCAGACCAAGTGACTAGAAAACAGTGAATGGTCAGGCCAGGAGGAACCACCTGCTCCAACTCCCTAATCCTCACCCCAAGAATGAGCGACGATGACTTAGCTGAGTTTATTATAGAGTTTAGGGATCCCCTGACGTGAGGGCACCCCGCCTTTCCCGCCCTCAGCCTTGGTCTGAAGCGGAGTTAATGCAATGCGTGTGCGCACGCCGGCCCCTTGTTTTGTTTGCATTTATTACCCGCAGCCCTTTGCACACCTTGCCTTTTTAATCCTCACAAACACCCTGTGCGGCTGGTTACTCTCGCTTTTATTTTATAAATGAACAAACTGAGGCTTTAGGGACTAAATTATTTGCTTTAAGTCACTGAACTATTAATGGTGGAGCTGGGATTTTAGTCCATTTTAGCTTCAAAATCCATGCTTTTTGGATTGTGGATCCTTAAACCAAGGCTAGATCTTCATAGCTGAAGACTTGAATGTTTCAGTATAGCCAGCAGTTAAGGGCTGTTCACAGAGGGGCAAGCTGGTCTACCTTATTAGATTTTTTTTTTTTTCCTTAGAAACACAAAGATGGCCCCATTGGATAAAGGGAGAGAAGAATCTAGTTTCTTTTGAAGATGCAACCTCAGTGTACACGAAAAGGAAATACACCTGGATATTAAAAAAATTTTTTTTTTCCATTAATACACAACTGCCTTCTTAATTTTCTAACAGAAAACTGTAAACTTAGGTTTAGATTTTCTTGATTGACTGTACACGTTTGCAAGGTCAGCTTCGTGGGCGTACAACCCATGTGCACACAGGGCCCTGCGCTGGGTTTAATGCTCTGCTGTTGTCGTATTGGATTTTCTAATAATTGTTGAACACGAGACCCCACATTTTCATTTAGCACTGGCTGGACCCTATGAATTATATAGCTTGTCCTGCATGTTTGACCAGCTGATGTCTTTTGGAAAACATCTAAATGCTCTTTCCATCCCTGACATCAATTAAAAGCCCCTCTTCTGAGTGTAGGAGCCCTGGTGGCTCAGTGGGTCAGAGCTCAGCTGCTAACCCAAAGGTTGGCAGTTTGAATCCACCACCTGCTCCTTAGAAACTCCACGGGGGCAGTTCTATTCTGTCCCACAGGCTCCCTATGAGTCGGAATCGACTGGACAGCAATGGGTATTCTGAGTGTCAGCCTCTTGCTTGATTGACATTTGGCTCTCAGATTATCTCACAGAGTTCTAAATGCCTCTGTAACCCTCAGCCTCTTATTTGACCAGGCTGGATTGGATAGCCCAAGCTGCCACAAAGCTCCCCCCTTCAAAACATACTTCCTGACTGCTGGATGGAGAAAAAATTCTAACAGGCACAATCACAACACAAACAACCATCGCAAATAACGACAGGAGCAGCAGATATCAACATATCTTGTCAAGCATCTGTTACGTGCTAGGCATTGTGCTAAAAATTAATGATACAGCAGAGAGAAAACATAGATTACATCTGTTCAGGAATTTAGAGCCTGGTGAGAGAGACAGCAATTCATCAAGTCTCACACACACGCACATTTTAATAAAGCGGTAAGGGAAAGTTCAGGACTCTAACGAATGTGTGCAAAAGCGAGGTCGGAACTGGTGGGGACCAGAAGGGGGTTCTCTGAGGATGTGAACCCCCCAACTACTGGCAATCCAGTCTTGGTGAGCAATACTCTGAGGCTCACAATAAGGAATTTTTCACCTTTGGATTTTATTTAATTATTATTATTTCGTTTATGTTTTCATGGAGTCCTGGTGGCACAGTGGTTAAGAGCTAAGGCTGTTAACCAAAAAGTCGGCAGTTCCAATCTACCAGCCACTCCTTGGAAGCCCTATGGGACAGTTCTACTCTGTCCTATAGGGTCATTATAAGTCAGAATTGACTCGACGGCAGGGGGTTTGGTTTGGTTTATTATTACTTTTTATAAATTGAAGAGCAGGTATAAGATGTCACTCTGCATTACAGTAAATGCTTAGCTCTGATTGTTGCTCTTAGTTGCCATTGAGTCGGCACGCTGCCCCAGCCCCATCCCAGGAACAGAAATCCTCGTCTTCTAAATAACAGCCACCTTTTCTAGGACGCTGTGGAATTACGTTTGGTTTCCCACACTCATCAAGCCTTTGACTATGTGTTTCTTTCATGTAATACTCAATTCCATCCCATCTTTGTTTTCCAGCTGACTTCTCTTAGTCTTCAAAGCTGCTCTTCAGGCGTTTACTGCCCTTGGGATCTCCTTCTTTGACCCCTGCAGTCTGACTTAGATTCCCAGACCCCATGCCATATTCCCAGGGCATCCTTCCCTAAAGAATCAATGGCGGAATTGTCTGTCTCTTCCATTAAGCTATCAGCTCCACTAGGGCAGGGACCGTGTCTTGCTCATCTTGGCTTTCCAGCTCCTGGCTCAATGTTTGTTAACAAGATGGAGAGAGAAGGCGGCTGCCTATGCAAACTCCTGGGATCTAAGAGATCTAGGCATTAGTTACTGCAAGTGTCCTCTACACACTGAATGGACCAAGACCCTGAGATGCTTCTGGAAAACAGTGAGACTTAACATCATACTCCTTGATACTGAGGATTTGGCCTTTATTGGCCTAGGAGAGGATCTTACACAGAGAGTCATGGCTGCCTGTGAACGTGGGGGCTCATTGGTTTGCCCTGTTCTGAGCAGCTGCTAGTGCCAGGCTTTCAATCCCCCAAGCAACTCACGATTGGTCTCTTCTCAGAATTAAAGCTAATAATTTAATTTGGAGACTTACATGGTCAGGGCAAATGAGATCCAGCCTCAGCATCTGTAACTTGTTTTGATAAGGACCAAGTAGTAATAATAACATAAACGATAATAGTATAACACATTTGTATAGCATTGTTTGCATTGGAATTATTCCCCTCTGGAGCCCTGGGAGCCTGGTGGAGCCCTGGTGGTGCATGGTTAAGAGGCGGGCTGCTAACCAAAAGGTCAGCGGTTCGAATCCACCAGCTGCTCCTTGGAAACCCGGTGGGGCAGTTGTACTCTGTCCTGTAGGGTCGCTATGAGTCAGAAGCGACTCAACAGGAACAGGTTTGGTCTTTTTAATGGGTTTGGAGCCCTGGTGGCACGGTGGTTAAAAGCTTGGCCGCTAACCAAAAGGTTGGCAGTTTGAATCCACCAGCTGCTCCTTGGAAACCCTGTGGAGAAGTTCTACTCAGTCCTATAGGGTCTCTATAAGTCAGAATTGATTCAACAACAATAGGTTTTGTTTGTTTTTTGGGGGGATTCCCAGAGAAGATGGCTAGCAAAGTCCAAGTCTCATACAGCTGCTTTCCTCCTGGTTTAAGATCTGTCTTTCTTTTCTAAAATGCATGTGTTGCTTCTAGCTGGTTTTAACTTCTATGACATCCCATGAGCTGCTTCTGGCTGGTTGTAACCTCTATGAAGTAGAGGGAGATATATTATACATGTAGTGGGAGAGCCACGAAGCCTAAATCCAAACATACCTAGATGTGAATTCTAGCTCTTACACTTAAAAGCAGCAGTATCTTAGACAATTGATTTAATATTTCTCAGCCTCAGTTTCCTCAAGTCTAAAATGGGATAATAATCCCTGCTAAATAGAGTTGTTGGATTAAATGACTGCTCAGAATGGGTTCTGATATTATTATCATCATTAGCCATAAGATTTTGGGTAAAAGTGGTTTGAGCTGGGTTTTCTGTGTTTTTACAGCCAAATGCATGTAAATATCAAGAAGGGATTCTCTTTTACATTTGTAAAATTGTCAGTAAATCTTGTCTGGAGTTCAGAAGCAGCAAATAATATCTAAACTTTTGTGGGAATGGATACAAAGTAAGTCCCTCTTACAGATTTTGACCCCTTAGCTAGTAATTATCATTTAACTTTAAATAACTTCTCCAAGGAGTTCAGGGTAATAGTTTAAGATGAGTATAATCCAGCCCACCTGGCTTTTTGGTCCTTGGAACTGCCTAGCGTATTCCCCCACTCCAGCTTCGACAGCTGCTGTTCCTGCATCTGAGAGTCTCCCACTAGGATTCCCCATGACTTTGGGTTTCAGGCCTCAGTGTCCACCATCTGAAACATAGTGTTTATTCCTTTTATTATTTTGTGTTCTCTAGAAGGTAAGCTCCACGAAGTCAAGGACTTCTTCTCCCTTCTTTCCTTCTTGTTGTTGTTAGGTGTGCTTCAGTCGGTTCTAACTCATAGCACAAAGGAATGAAACACTGCCCGGTCCTGCGCCATCCTCGTAATTGTTGCTGTGTTTGAGCCCATTGTTGCAGCCACTGTGCTCATCCATCTCCTCGAGGGTCTTTCTCTTTTTCACTGACCCTCTACTTTACCAAGCATGATGTCTTTCTCCAGGGACTGCTCCCTTTTGATAACGTGTCCAAAGTACGTGAGACGAAGTCTCACCATCCTCGCTTCTAAGGAGCATTCCGGCCAGACTTCTTCTAAGACAGATTTGTTCCTTCTTCTGGCAGTCCATGGTATATGCAGTATTCTGTGCCAACACTCTAATTCAAATGCATCAATTTTTCTTCAGTCTTCCTTGTTCATTGACCAGTTTCGCATGCATATGAGGCGATTGGAGAATACCACGGCTTGGGTCAGGTGCCCCTTAGTCCTCAAAGTGACATCTTTACGTTCAAACACTTTAAAGAGATCTTTTGCAGCAGTGCAGTGCATCATTTGATTTCTTGACTGAGGCTTCCATTGGTGTTGATTTTGGATCCAAGTAAATGAAATCATGTCAACTTCAATATTTTCTTTGTTTATCATGATGTTGCTTATTGGTCCAGTTGTGAGAATTTTTGTTTTCTTTATGGTGAGGTGTAATCCATACTGAAGGCTGTGGTCTTTGATCTTCATCAGTAAGTGCTTCAAGTCCTCTTCACTTTCAGCCAGCAAGGTTGTGTCATATGAATATCACAGGTTGTTGATGAGTCTTCCTCCAATCCTCATGTCTAGATCGTCTTCAGTTAGTCAGCTTCTCAGATTATTTGCTCAGCATACAGATTGAATAGGTATGGTGAAAGGATACAACCCCGAAACACACCTTTCCTGACTTTAAACCAGGCAATATCCCCTTGTTCTGTTAGAACGACTGCCTCTTGGACTATTTACAGGTTCTTCAGGAGCACAATTAAGTGTTCTGGAATTCCCATTCTTCACAATGTTATCCATAATTTGTTGTGATCCACACAGTTGAATGCTTTTGCACAGTCAATAAAATACAGGTAAACATCTTTCTGGTATTGTCTGCTTTCAGCCAAGATCCATCTGACATCAGCAGTGATATCCCTTGTTACACGACCTCTTCTGAATCCAGGTTGAATTTCTGGCAGTTCCCTGTCGATGTACTGCTGCAACTGCTTTTACTCGTGTGTGATATTAATGATACTATTCAATAATTTCCTCATTCTGTTGGATCACCTTTCTTTGGAATGGGCACAGATATGGATCTTTTCCAGTCAGTTGGCCAGGTAGCTATCTTCCAAATTTCTTGGCATAGATAAGTGAACGCTTCTAGCATTGAATCCATTAGTTGAAACATCTTAACACCATTAATTCCTGGGGCCTTGTTTTTTGCCAATGCCTTCAGTGCAGCTTGGAATTCTTCCTTAAGTAACATCGATTCTTGATCGTATGCTACCTCGTGAAATGGTTGAATATTGACCAATTTGGTACAGTGACTGTGTGTATTCCTTCCATCTTCTTTTAATGCTTCCTGTGTTGTTCAATATTTTGCCCATAGAATCCTTCAATATTGCAACTCAAGGCTTGAATTTTTTCTTCAGTTCTTCAGCTTGAGAAATGCCAAACATGGTCTTCCCTTTTCGTTTTCTAACTCCAGGTCTTTGCACATTTCATTATAATACTTTACTTTGTCTTCTTGAGCCACTCTTTGTTTTTTATTTTTTTAATTTTTTTCCCATACAAAAATTTATACATACATTGTTGCGTGACCCTAATTGCTCTCCCCATACTGTGACAGCACACTCCTCCTTTCCACCCCTGATTCCCTGTGTCCATTCAACCAGCTCCTAACCCCCTCTGCCTTCCCATCTACCTCCGGACAGAAGCTGCCCGTTTAGTCCCTTGTATCTACTTGAGCTTAGAAGGACACTCCTCACGAGTATCACTTTATGTTCCACAGCCCGGTCCAATCCCTGTCTGAAGAGTTGGCTTCAGAAATTATTTTAGTTCTGGGCTGACAGAGAATCCAGGGGCCATGCTTTCTGGGGTTCCTCCAGTCTCAGTCAGATCATTAAGTCTGGTCTTCTTACTAGAATTTGAGTTCTGCACCCCACCTTTCTGCTGCTCCATCAGGGACTGTCTGTTGTGTTCCCTGTCAGGGTGGTCATTGGTAGTAGCCGGGCACCATCTAATTCTTCTGGTCTCAGGTTGATGAAGTCTCTGGTTTATGTGGCCCTTTCTGTCTCTTGGGCTGATACTTTCCTTGTGTCTTTCATGTTCTTCATTCTCCTTTATTCCAGGTGGTTGGGACCAACTGATGCATCTTAGATGTTCACTTGCAAGCTTTTAAGACTTTAGACGCTGCTCACCAAAGTAGGATTTCAGCTACTCTTTGCAGTCTTCTGTTCAGCTTTTTTACTTCATCATTTCTTCCATTTGCTTTAGCTACTTGACTTTCAAGAGCAAGTTTCAGAGTCTCCTCTGACATCTGTTTTGGTCTTTTCTTTCTTTTTAATGACCTTTTGCTTTCTTCATGTATGGTGTCTTTGATGTCTTTCCACAGCTTGTCTGGTCTTCAGTCGTTAGTGTCCAACAGGTGAAATCTATTCTTAAGATGCTCTCTAAATTCTGGTGGAATATGCTCAAGGTCTTACTTTGGCTCTTGTGGTCTTGTTTTAATTTTCTTCAGCTTCAGTTTGAACTTGCATATGAGCAACTGATGGTCTCTTCCGCAGCTGGCCACTTCCTTGTTCTGCTCGATGATATTGAGCTTCTCCATCATCTCTTTCCACAGATGTAGTGAATTTGATTCCTGTGTTTTCCATCTGGTGAGATCCATGTGATAGTCGTCTGTTAGTTTGTCGTACTGTGGTGGCTTGTGTCTTACTGTGATGCTGGGAGATAAGCCACGATATTTCAAATATCAGCAGGTTCACCCATGGTGAACAGGTTTCAGTGGAGCTTCCAGACTAAGACAGACTACGAAGAAGTACCTGGTGATCTACTTCTAAAAAAAATTGGGCAGTGAAAACTTTATGAATAGCAGCGGAACATTGTCTGATATAGTGCCAGAGGATGAGTCCCTCAATTTGCAAGGCACTGAAAATATGACAGATGAAGAGCTGCCTCCTCAAAGTAAAGTTGACCTTGGTGACATGGATGGAGTAAAGCTTTTAGGACCTTCATTTGCTGATTTAGCACGACTCAAAATGAGAAGAAACAGCTGCAAACATCCATTAATAATTGGAACATGGGATGTACAAAGTATGAATTCTAGGAAAATTGGGAATTGTCCAAAATGAATCGGAACACTTGAAGATAGATATCCTGGGCATTAGTGAGCTGAAAGGGACTGGTATTGGACATTTTGAATCAGATGATCATATGGTCTACTCTGCTGGGAATGTAAATTGAAGAGGAACCGTGTTGCATTCATTGTCAAAAGGAACATTTCAAGATCCATCCTGAAGTACAGTGCTGTCAGTGATAGGATAACATCCAGACACCTAAAAAGAAGAGCAGTTAATATGACTATTATTCAAATTTATGCACCAACCACTAATGACAAAGATGAAGAAATTGAAGATTTTTACCAACTTCGGCAGTCTGAAACAGATCAGACATGCAATCAAGATGCATTGATAATTACCAGTGATTGCAATGCGAAAGTTGGCAACAAAGAAAAAGGATCAGTAGTTGGAAAATATGGCCTTGCTGATAGAAATGTTTCCAGAGATCGCGTGATAGAATTTTGCAAGACCGAAGACCTATTCACTGGAAATACATTCTTTGCTGTATGTCCTTAATTCTTAGGACAGTGCCTGGTACATAGAGGATGCTCAGTAAATCTTTGTTGAATGAATGAATGAATAATAAAATGTTAGTGCTGGAAAGGAACTTATAAATCTAATGAGGAATCTATAAATCTAAAACTGAGAGGGGAATATTGAAACTCAAAGAGGTTAAGCCCTTGCTCAAGGTCACTGTCATGGATTGAGTTGTGTCCCCCCAAAATATCTGTCAACTTGGCTAGGTCATGATTCCCAGTATTATATGATTATCTACCATTTTGTAATCTTATGTGATTTACCTATGTATTGTATATTCTATCACTATGATGTAATAAGATGGATTAGTGGCAGTTATATTGATGAGGTCTACAAGATTCGATAGTGTCTTAAGCCAATCTCTTTTGAGATATAAAAGAGAGAAGCTAGCAGAGAGACATGGGGACCTCATACCACCAAGAAAGCACTGCCAGAAGCAGAGCACGTCCTTTGGACTCAGGGTCCCTGCATGGAGAAGCTCCTAGTCCGGGGGAAAATTGATGAGAAGGCTGACAGAGAGAAAGCCTTCCCCTGGAGCTGACGCCCTAAATTTGGACTTTTAGCCCACTTTACTGTGAGGAAATAAACTTCTTTTTGTTAAAGCCATCCACTTTTGATATTTCTGTTATAAACAGCACTAGATGACTAAGAGTCAATTAATATGTGGCACAATGAACCAATGCCTATTTACTTGTCCACCAATCCCAGTGGTCATTGCTTTATTGAGCTTTGGAACATATGAGCAAACTACCAGCTGCACAAGTTTCCAAGTTTTCAAATTAATTATGAGATTATGCATACTGTTTCCAAACTCTTTTGTAAAACAACAGCTTTGTCACGATTCAAGCAGTCTTCAAAAGAAATACTGAAGAAATTAAAAATCTTCAGTTCTACTACCCATCAGTAGTAACTGTTAGCATTTTAGTAAACCTCCTTGTAGAAGTACATGCCTAAATGGGTATATTTAAATTTATTTTTGTGTATATTTCCATAAAAATGATCTCAGGACACTAAGCTGTTTTTGGAACTTCCTTTCCCTTCAATAACATGCAATGGAGATAAAATTCCATGTCAACAAACACAAGTATACGTCAGCCTTCTTAATGACTGTGTGTATTCCACTGTATAGGTGCAACATAATTTATTTACGAAGGATTGTTTATGCTTTATGCTACGAACTGTTAGAGGGCCATTAAAAACTCATTATCTCTTTTATTCTTAAACATCAACATGGCAAGGTAAGTACTATTAGACCCATTTTGTAGAAGACGTAGTTGGAAGTCTGAGGGACTTTATGGATTCCCTAGTGGGATGCATTAAGTGCAGAAAGAGGATTCTTGCCCCCATCTTTGAACTCTAAACCTCAGGCTCCCCACAATATGTAAGCAAATAGTAAGATTCAGTGTATAAGAAGCATGTACAATGTGATCTAAGAACATGTACAGGGGTGGAAAAGATGCTGGGGAAGGTTCCAGCGGAGTCTGAAGGGTAATTACATTTGTTCTGGAAAGGTAAAGGGAAGCAAAAAATCTTGAGCAGAGCGTACATTATCACTATAGGCATGGGGCATATTTGTGTAGGGGGTTCTTCAGGTTTGACTCTTAGTACAGTCTCTTTTCTTTGGGAGTAACATTTACTAATCACATAAATAATGCTCAGAAAAAAGCAAAAAGTTGGAGCTGGAGAAATTTTTTTGAATAATAGTTTTAAGTACTTTTACAAATGGCTCCTGGGGAAATTGAAAATCAGTTAGCCTGAGAGGAACGCTATTGGTTGTAACTAGCAACAAAGAGAGGAAAAAAGCATCATAAGGATCCCTGGAGGGTTAAATGGGTCACAGAGTAAGAAGAGCCAGAATCCAGAGAGTTCTTGGAGACACACACATAGGGCCTTCATGTCTGGCAGCCAGATACAGAGAGCCCTGGTTCCTTCTCAGGTGCTGTGTATGAGGCCCTAACATTCAAAGACACATGTAACTTGCACATTTACTATCTCTAAAGGATTATTAAGGAGCCCTGGTGGTGCAGTGGTCAGGTGCTTGCTAATCAATAGGTCTGCTGTTGGAAGCCACCAGCTGCCCTGTGGGAGAAAGATGGCAGCCTGCTTCCGTAAAGATTACAGCTTTGGAAACCCTGTGGGCCAGTTCTACTCTGTCCTACAGGGTCACTATGAGTAGGAATCAACTTCATGGCATCCAATAACAATAAACAACAAAGGATTATTAATATTCACCTTATTCTGCGTTAATCTCCAGATGTGGGCAGTAGGGCTCTCTTTCAAAACAAGAACAGAAACTCCAGCAAAAGCAGGATAATAGTTCCTGCTTTTTGTCCCTAAAGCTTTGCACTTACTTTGAAGTATATTCCAAAGGCTTATAGAGTCGTGCTGGTGGCAAAAGAAGCTAAAAAATCTCTACTATGTTTTCCAGAATGGGGGTTATATTACTGCTTTGTCCTTCTGCCTCCTGTACCCCTCTATGTGCCTTTGATTACTCACTTGGCAGCTATGAGCCATCCATCAAGCACTTGACAACTGGCCTGGAAAAGATGACTCAGTCCTTCAGCCTGAAATGCTGCTTTCTTCTCTCCATAGCTGAGGAAAACTTACCCAGAAAGCCTGGACTTAAGAAACACGCATAAACTTAATCTGCCTTCGTTCTTGCAGAATTGTCTGTGAAAGCGTTTTTTTTTTTCTTTTTTTCTCTCTTCCATTAATACTGATAGTTTATCAGATACAGGATGCAGGGGGAGATAGTGTCAATGAGCTTATTACTCAGACAGATCTTCCAAGGTGGTTTTTGACTGCATCTTGATCCCCTCTCTCCTCCCTGAAATACCCGCTACCAAAATGCCTGGGTGTACCGAGCAAATGGCCAAGTACTTTGAGGGAGCCTAGCCTGGGTAGCAACTTCGTATTGCATGGAATTACTGCATTCCCTAGAATGCAGCTAGAGCTGTTCCTGTATAAAATGCGATAAACACCCAGGTTTAAAAAAAAAAATCTACCCCATTTTACCACTTGCTTTTCCTCAAAATCCTTGCGTGACATTCACCTGTTACTTCCACCTTTTGTGTGAAGAGGGTAAGGAATTTAGCATTCAGCTTAAGATATTTGAGATCATTTTCAAAAATAAGATTGAAGTGTCTAAATAAATGGAGTCCTTAATCATTCATTTATTTACCAACTTTTACTGCTACATGCCAGGCATTTTATTAGTCCCAGGGATATAGAGAGGTACATGTATGCTCCCTGACTCAACAGAAATTTCAGTTTCTTGAGAAAGGCAAAATTTGGGACAAATAATGGTGAGTGTAAAGAGAAGACCATGGGAACCTGAGGAGGAAAGGACCAATCCTACTGAGGGGATCAAGCAAGGATTCACCAAAGGAAACAAATTAATAGTCAAGGGTAGGGAGTTTTCCAGAAGGAGAAGAGTAAGGTCATTCTTGACATCTTAAGATGAGTGTACTTCCTTGCTCATGTTTCCTGAGGTATGTTGTGATGGGTATTTGTAATTTGATGTATATTTACTAGCGTTCCTCTGGAGGTGGGGACCAAAAAAAAAAGAAAAAAACCATTGCCGTTGAGTTGATTCCAACTCATAGTGACCTTATACAACAGAGTAGAACTGCCCCATAGAGTTTCCAAGGAGCAGCGGGTGGATTTGAACAGCCGACCTTTTGATTAGCAGCTGTAGCACTTAACCACTATGCCACTAGGGACCTAGAATTAAGTTATTCATAGTACACTTGTATCATCAGTCCTTGTAAATCCCCTTCCCCATTTTATTTCATTAATTTTCCCAAGTTCATCCCTAAACTTCACTCAAATTTTCCTCCCCTCAATGACACCTACTATAATATTTTTAAAATATGTATCTTGGGTATGTATGCATATTTGAAAAAATAGGTGCAGTTAATTTGTGTATAAAACTAGAAAAATAAAAAAAAAAAAGAAAAACAGTTGCCATCGAGTTGATTCTGATTCACAGCAACCCTATAGGACAGAGTAGAACTGCCCCATGAGGATTCCAAGGAGTGGCTGGTGGATTCGAACTGTTGACCTTTTGGTTAGCAGCTGAACACTTAACCAGAGCCAACAAGTCTCCACCTACAGCTATAGCAAATATTAAATACAGCCAAGCTCCTAGCCAGTTTACCATAAAATCTCAGACTAAAGATCTATTTGCCTCATTTCCTATTACCTGATACACTGCATCAAGCTTTCAACAAAAAATTACAAGGCGTGCTAAAATTTAAGAAAAAATCGTACTAAGAAACAAAGCAAATACCAGAACCAGGGTCAGCTGTTGGGATTATCAGGCAGATAATTTAAAATAACCCTGTTTAATGTTAGGACTCTACTAGAAAAAGTACGCAACATGCACGAACAGATGGATAATGTAAGCAGAGAGATGGAAACTGTAAAAAAGAATCCAAAGGAAATGCTATAAATCAAATATACAGTGACAGAAATAAAGAATGCCTTTGAAGGACTCATCAGTAAATTGGACATGGGCAAGAAGATCAGTGATCTTGAAGATATTTCAATACAGACTTCCCAAACTGAAATGCAAATAGAAAAAAGAATAAATACAACAGAATAGAGTATCCAAGAACTGAATGACAATTACAAAAGGTGTAACATACCTGTAATGGGAATGCTAGAAAGAGGAGAAAGATAGAAAGGAATAGAAGAAATATGTGAAGTAATAATGGTCAAGAATTTTCCAAAATTAATGGCAGACAACAAATCATAGATGTAGGAAGCTCAGAGAACACCAGGCAGGATAAATTAAAAAAAAACAACTTCCCCTAGGCACATCATATTCAAACTGAATAACACCAAAGACAAAGAGAAAAACTTGAAAGAAGCCAGAAACCACCTTATCTATAGAGAAACAAGGATAAGAATTACATTGGACTTCTAGTAAGAAATCATGCAAGCATGAAGAGAGTGGCATGAAATATTTAAAGTGTTAAAAGAAAAGAACCTCCAATGTAGAATCTTTCATCTAGTTAAATTATCATTCGAAAGTGCAGGAAAAAGAGAATTTCTCAGACAAACAAAAACTGAAGAAATTTGTTGCCAGTACAGCTACCCTGCATGAAATGCTAAAAGAAGTTTTTCAGCGAGAAGGATAATTATATAGGTCAGAAACTCAGATCTACACAATGAAAGGAGGAGCATCAGAAATGAATAAATTAAATAAAAATTTTTATTGTTCTTATTCTTAATTGTTTGAATACATAGCTGTTTGTTCAACATAATATAGTAATTCACATGATTATATCATGTGAATAAGTGAAATAAATTCACAGTAATGTTATTATGAATGGGAGGAAGGAATTGGGAATACTCTGTTATAAGGCACCTGTACTACCTGTGAAGTGGTATAGTGTTCTTTGAAAATGGACTTAGACTAGTTATAAGTATATGGAAAACTATAGAGAAATCAGTAAAATAAATTTTAAAAAACATACAATTGATATGCTAAGAGAGGAGAGAATATAGAATTGTATAAAATTCTCAATTAAAACCAGAAAAGATGGGAAGATCATTGATTTGGAGGCCCAGGAACCGTTGATTTTGTAGCTCTGCCATTTTAGTACGTGGCCATCACAATTCCTACTGCAGGGAAGAAATCCACTACTGTCACAGGAGAAAAGCCACTATAACAAGATATGAGAAGTGATGGATTAGGGAAAGCATATAACACCATGGTTCCATACAGCCGGGCCATCTAATGGATGGTTAGGAAAAGTTTTCCTGAAGAAGTGTTATCTCAGTTCAGCCCTGAAGGGTAGCTTAGTTAGGTGAATGGGTTGAGAGGGAGATGGAGGTTCTGGATATGCTGAGCAGAGATAAAGAGTGTTCCAGACACAGGGAGCAGCATTTATGAAGGCCAATGAGTGAGAGGCTGTGATACTCCTGACTGTAATTTATTGAAAGGCCAGGACAGTCTCTTACCTCTTTTTCTGTTGTCGGCATCTAACATCAAGGCTGATGTGGAGTGGGAGCGGTTCATTAAATCTTATAAACAGGAATAAGTGGACAGCAACACAAAGTTTGTTTTCCTAAGGTGCTGTAACAAAATACCACGACCTGGGTGATATAAGAACAGAAATGTATTGTCCTACGGTTCTGGAGGCTAGAAGTCCAAATTCAGGGTGTCTGTGGGGCCATGTTTTCCTGTTCTCTCTGTAGGCTCTAGGGGAAGATCTTGTCTCTCCTGGCTTTGATAGCCCAAATGTTCCTTGGCTTACAGCTGTAGCATAACTCTATTGTCACATGGCTCTCTTCCCTCTGTCTGTCTCTGTTTCTTTCTTGTATAGGACATGACTCAGACTGGATTAGGACTCACTCCACTCCAGTATGACCTCATGTTAACTTAACTGATAACCTCTTCAAAGACCCAATTTCCAAACAAGATCACGTTCACAGGTACCAGGAGTTAGGACTTCAATAACTCCATCTGGGGCCCACAATTCAATCCATAACAGACATAGAAAGCAGTCACTTTCCTTTGCTTGAGAAATGTGTAGCTACCTCTCTTATCTCTCTCTCTCTATTTCTATCTATCTATTTTTTGCATCTATATGTTTACCTGGAAACCCTGGTGGTGTAGTGGTTAAGACCTACGGCTGCTAACCAAAAGGTCAGCAGTTCAAAGCCACCAGGCGCTCCTTGGAAACCCTATGGGACAGTTCTACTGTGTCCTGTAGGGTCGCTGTGAGTTGGAATCGACTCAACGGCAATGGGTTTGGCTTTTTGGGTATGTATGTACCTATCTACTTATTTGTCTTTCAATAAGAGCCTCTAAGGTAATTAGTCTTCTCACTTTAGGTGATTTCACTCCTGCTAAAAAAAGAAACCTACTTTTTCAAATATTTTGACAGGGTAGCCTATCCACAAATTAAATCATGATGCTCACAACGCTTGCTTTCTTGTAATATTGAAAATATCTCTCAGACTCTGGTATCTACCCTAAAAATCCTTAAGAGTCCAGAGAAGCCATTTCTCTATCCTTTCTCTGTCCTGTCCTTCTTGGTTCTTCTTTCTTCCTGCGACTTGCTTCCTCCTTATTCCCCGTCACATTGTCCTGGACTTCAATACGTACAGCAGACAAGTCTCTATTTCACCAATGAGAAAACTGATGGGGTGGTTAACCTACCCAACGTCACCCAACCCTCTAACACAAGGCATTCCACTAAGTGACAACTCCTGTTTTTTCGCCCCATTCCCTCCTCCACACCAACGTTTAACACCTCAGCACCCTAGGCCTCTAGTGTAAGAAATAGAGGACCATGGAACTAAGCGCCTGCCGAGAGGGGAAAAACTAAGAAGGATTTTGCTTTGTGTGAGTGTTTGGAGAAACCCTTTTTTTACTGCGTGTGCATATTGCTTCATGAAATATCAACTCCGAGACAGCACTGCTCTTTCTCTATGTGTTGCACACATGCGTTCTTCGTGGTCCGTGCTGTTGCGAGTACTCAGTTACTCACATTACATTTGGGGAGAGATGTAACTGATTGACTGGGTGGATTATTCTTAATCATTATGCTATGTAATAGAAGAACTATGAGTCGAAAAGAGAAATAGTTGTATGACCGGGAAGATACCCCAGGGAATCTTGAGCTCCATTTCTCTTCTTTTCTCCTTCTTCTTTCTTCTCCTTCCTTTTCTTCTTTTGAAGCAATAAGAACAAAAAAACTTTAAAGGAAATGTTTATTATTATTAAATGAATGTTATTTTTTTGTTGAGCCTCCCTGCACTGTGAACCCATTCGCAATTCTCAAACTCAGGAAATCAGACTAACAATAAGAACGATTACTGACAACAAAAAACCTTGAAATTCAAAGTCATTTTCATCCCAGCATCCAAACGAAGGAAACTGAAATCCCCTGTACTTCCACAACAGGCCAGATGCCAGTAAAACGGTTTGGAGGTGATGGGAGAGGGTCACGTGGTTGCTACTCTCTTCTGGAAAGTGAACCCTTGGAAGCAAGATCAATGCAAAAAATCAATGAAAATAAAGTATTATGTCACACAAAAACTTTGTGATTGTGAAAATGATTTGCGATACAAAAGGAGAGAATGTGGGTTTCATTCTGTGGGGAACATTTGACCAAAGTCACATAAATTTCTAACTAAAGAAAAAGCAGGCACCTCAGAAAATGGATAATTTGTAATTTTCACTCACCAGAAATTATAATATGATTGTACTGTGAAACTACCATGTATTGACTAAAAGATGACTCCATTGTTTGAAAAGCCACTTGACTGTTAACAACAATATGCTCTGGAGTTTTTCAGAATGTTCTAACATAATTCCTTAATGCCTTGTCTCCTTTTTTGTAAGAAATCACCTCTCTGATCAAGTTTCCAGTCAACAGTCTCTCACCTTTTGTATGTGTCTTTCTAAATTATTTCTCTCTCAAAAAATGTTAATTATCCCCTACCAAACACACATATCCAGTATTACTTTACCATTTCGATAGAACACTGATAGAATAACAATGTCTTGTATTATTGCAACCCCCAGTCCTAAACTACCAAAACCAAACCCACTGCAGTTGAGTTGATTCTGACTCATAAGGACGCTACAGGGCAGAGGAGAACTGCCTCATAGGGTTTCCAAGGCTGTAATCTTCATGGAAGCAGATTGCCACATTTTTCTCCCGCCGAGCAGCTGGTAGGTCTAAATTGCTGACCTTTCAGTTAGCAGCTGGGCGCTTGTCTGTTGTGCATTGTGCTACCCTGGCTCCTTGATAAACTACAAAAAGTATCAACTAGCCGCGTCTTATGACCCGTAGGTGATCGCCTTGTAACCAGATTTAGTTGTTGACTATAAAAGCATAATCTTTTGACCTGTTCCCTGGTTCCATTGTTCTAAGCGTTATCATGTCCTCCCCACCATTTGCCAAAATGTATTTTTATTTTTAAATTGCTGTGCCATCTCCTCTAATGTTAAAGGTTCCTGACACTTATCTACTCGGTGGTTGAATGGCCCATTTCCTTGCTTCTATTGCGTTTTAGTAAATTCTGGCCCGGATAATGAAAAGCAGTCTGGACTACTGGGTAGGAACAGAAAGAGCTGGTGCTGTGAACAGTCAGTGTTGCACTGGTTTCTCGAATCATAACCTTACACTGTTCCTCTAACAGGCACCACTGTACAGCAAGGCCCACCTGAGGTGTCACACCATCGCAGCTGAACCGCAAAAGTATAGTCCCTTCCCGAAACTTAGCATAGTTTCTGCTCTGTCCTGATTAGAACCACAAAAGAACACGCTGACCTTTCAAAACTAAGATGAGTTCCTGCTTCTAAACCAGCTAGAGCCTGCTAAAACTTAAAAGCAGCCCAAAGGTCTCATTAGCATAGTAAAGTTACCACCCCAAGGTGGAGTTAGAGGCCATTTTCTCTATGTGCTAAGAAGCCCAAGCCAAGCTCATTGCCCTGGCATTGATTCTGACTGAGGGCGACCCTACAGGACAGGGTAGAACTGCCCCATCGAGTTTCCAAGGGGCAGCTGGTGGATTCAAACTACCGATGTTTTGGCTAGCAGCCTGATCTCTTAACCACTGTGCCACCAGGGCTCTGATACATGCTAAGAAAAGGCTGTGAACAACTCCACTGTGCCTGTGTGCCATGACAGCCCATGTAACGCCTGATATTTGTATGAACTTCCTTGTTTGAAACTATAAAAAACTGAGCTTCCCGTAGATGGGGGAGCAGAATTTGAGAAACGTTCTCCCTCCTCCTTGCTTGTATACCTGCAGTAAACACTCACCCTCTCTCTTCACCTTGGTGTGTTTTGATTGACCAGAAACCACACCAGGTGGGACCTGCTTCGGGTAACACCACCACACTCTGATTTCCACATCTCCAATGTTCCTTCCACAGTCAGTTACTGTTACTTTCTGTTCACTGGTAACAAGATGTGGGGTTAACCCGTGCAAAGGAACCATGTGTAGACATTGCTCTAGACAGAAAACGCTTCATATTGCATTTTGCAGGTGCGGTTTGCTGTTGTTGTTGGGTGCCCTCGAGTCGGTTCCAACTCACATCGACCCTGTGTACAACAGAACAAAACACTGCCCAGCCTTGCGCCATTCTCAGGATAGTTGTGCTTGAGCCCATTGTTGCAGCCACTGTGTCAATCTATCTCGTCGACGGTCTTCCTCTCTTTGCTGACTCTCTACTTTACCAAGCGTGATGGTATTTGACAGGTGTGTTTAGGCACCTGAATTAACCATATGTCCTTGGCAATTGTACTGGAACACAGGTTGCATCTCACCCACCTCTTCCTTGGACCCTTGGGTCATGTAATAGTGTTTGGTCCCAGACAACCTGACATGAGATCCATAGATAATGAGAGTGCTGCCAACCTCTGTCTCAGATGAGGGTCTTTGTTTTTCATTGAACTTTAGATGAAGGTTTACAGAACAAACTAGCTTCTCGTTAAACAGTTACTACATATATTGCTTTATGGCATTGGTTAACAACCCCATGACTTGTCAGTAGTCTCCCTTCTCGACCTTGGGTTCCTTATTACCAGCTTTCCTGTCCCCTCCTGTCTTCTAGTCCTTGACCCTGGGCTGGTGTGCCCCTTTAGTCTCATTTTGTCCTATGGGTCTGTCTAATCTTTGGCTGAAAGGCGAACCTCTGGAGTGACTTCATTACTGGGCTAAAAGCGTGTCTGGGGGCCATACTCTTGGGGTTTCTCCAGTTTCTGTCAAGCCAGTAAATGTGGTCTTTTTCTGAGTTAGAATTTTGTTCTACATTTTTCTCCTACTCTGTCCGGGACCCTCTATCGTGATCCCTGTCAGAGCAGTCAGTGGTGGTAGCTGGGCACCATCTAGTTGTACTGGACTCAGTCTGGTGGAGGCCATATTAGTTGTGGTCTGTTAGTCATTTGGACTAATCTTCCCCTTGTGTCTTTAGTTTTCTTCATTTTCCCTTGCTCTTGAAGGGATGAGACCAGTGGAGTCAGATGAGGGTCCTTTTACAGTGACTCCTGTGACATTTCCATAAACCAGGAGCCATCTTGTTTCAATCACAGGAAACATTCAGCAAGGGTCAACAGCAGCAATCATGTACTTAGTGCTTACTAAGTGCCAGCCACTCTTCTGAGTGCCTTTTTCATTTAAGTCTAGGAAATAATATTATTATATCTACAGATGAAAACCCTGTGGGTTGGGAGGTGACCCATCTTGCCCAAGAGCCCAAAGCTACTAAGGGGTAGCATTCTGATTAGAGTTATGCTCTTGTACTCTATATGGCCTCCAAACTGAGCACCCTGCTAGCATGAAAACTACAAGTGGGAAATGCCCACCTATTCTTGTGACTAAGCACCTTATCTTTCACTTACAGGCACACATGACTAAAGCTTGTGGTATAAATTATTTCAAACGAATCAGAGGAACTGATGTTAGGAACATAAACAAGGTCCCCATGGGCGAGCTCCCTTCTTTATTGTCTTTTTGGCCAGCAGTTTGATTTTTGTGGCCCTGACACAGGTACGTACAAACACCCATGTTTTAGGCTGAAATGGAACTCAGACTGAAGATGTAATACCGTTGTTGCCTACCAGGAAACAGCCCTTTGTAAATGCACTCCTGAAGATTCTTCCCACAGTTCTAATGAGAAGGTGGGGGCAGAGGTGGTTCAGTGGCAGAACGTTTGCCTTCCATCCGGGAGACCCGGGTTCAGTTCTCGGCGAAAGCACCTGACGCGCAGCCACCACCTATTTGTGAGTGGTGGTTTGCCTGTTGCCGTGATCTGAACAGGCTTCAGCAGAGCTTCCAGAATAAGATAGGCTATGGCGCAAGATGGGCCATCTGCTTTCAAAAATCAGCTAATTAAAACCCTACGGATCACAACAGTCCCATCCGCAACCAATCCTGGGAATGGTCGGGACTGGGCAGCATTTCGTTCCGTTGCACATGGGGTCACCATGAGTCAAAGGCTGAGTCCACCACAGCTAACAACGAACGTGAAGGACAGACATGGTAACTGAGCACGACTTGCATCTCAGCGTTACTACCCTTTAGTGGGAACACTGAGCCAGGAGGAGACCAATCCAAAGGTGTTGGTGACATATTAAACCCAGAATGCATTGCCGTCGAGTCGATTCCGACTCATAGTGACCCTACAGGACAGGCTAGAACTGCCCTCGTAGGGTTTCCAAGGCTGTAATCTTTACAGAAGCAGACTGACACATCTTTCACCCCGCTGAGCGGCTGGTGGTTTGAACTGCTGACCTTCCGGGTTATCGGCCGAGCACTTTAACCACTGTGCCACCAAGGCTCCCTATTAGCACTTTACTAATTTAAAAATTTCAAAACTTAAGTATCACACAGTAATTGCTGGTCATTTAAATTTATTATGTCAATTTCTGACTTCAGCTGGAATATAGAAACACGTCTGTTAGAAATTACTTCAGGTTACTCAAAAGAGATTACATCTGCACTATTGAAAAAGAAACATTTGCATGTTTTCCTAATTGTGTTCCATTAGGACAGAATTTTAATTTTTAGAACATTAATTCTGTTAAATTTGACGATCAGGATTGAGAAGTGAAAGAATCGAACCACTTAGCACTTAACGTTTTCAGGATGCCATTAGCAAACCCACATCTCCTTCTTGTGATCTAGTTAAATATTATTTCTCCATATTTCCCCCATGGGAGACAAATCAGGAAGGTGTTATGTGCCACGAAGTCACAGAAAACAGAAAACCCAGCTGCTCAGACTTTGTTGTGCAGAGGCAATGTTTAAAAACAGGGAAAAAAAGTTGAACTTAGGTAAAAAAAAAGCAACAAAAACAGAGCACTTCACCAAACAGCATTTTTCCATTTTTTAAAACTATTAACTGTTGTATGCAATACCCAGCTAAGCTTCACAAATGAAACAAACAAAACATGCCCACTGCTTGCTTGTCTGGCTCCAGCAGTTACAGAGCCTGCAGTATTGCATACAGCTGTAGCTGATCTCTGGCTGAATTAAATCCTGGGAATAAGCACAGACTCATGCTATTGTTTCTGTTGTTACCAGACATCGAGTCACCCCTCCCCACCCGCTCATGGTGACCCTATGGTGAACAGTGGTACAGAGGAAAATGCTGCTCGCTGCTCAGTCTTGAGTCATTCCCATGATGGGTCACAGCTTGAACCATTGTGATCAACAGCGTTTTCACTGGCTAATTTTCAGAAGTAGATTGCCAGGCCTTTCTTCCTAGTTCATATTAGTCTGGAAACTCCACTGAAATCTGTTCAGCATCGTAGCAACACACAAAAGACCACAGAGAGATGGGTGATGGCTGTGTCAGAAGTGCATTGGCTGCGAATCAAACCCGGGTCTCCCACTTGGAAGGTGAGAATTCTGTCACTGAACCACCGCTGCCCTCAATCATACTATCTGCCAGTTGCCGTCAAGTTGATTTGGACCCATGACGACCCCAAGTGTGCCAGAGTAGAACTGCTCCATAGAGTTTCTAATGGCTGAATTTTTGGAGGTAGAATGCCAACCAAGCCTTTCTTCTGAGATGCCTCTGGGTGGGCTCAAACCTCCGGCCTTCCGTTGGAGTCCACCCAGGGACTCCAATCATACTATTGTCCTTAGCTGCCATGGAGTCAGTTCCTGCTCATGGCAATCTTATGTGTAACAGGACGAAATGTAGCCCCGTCCTGCACCATCTTCGTGAGCGATGGTAGGTTTGTTGTGGCTATTTTGTCAACCCATCTCAATGAGAGTTTCCCTCATTTTCGCTGATCTTCTGCTTTACCAAACATGATCTCCTTTTCTAGGGATTGGTCTTTCCTGACAGTGTGTCCAAAGTAAGCCAAAGTCTCACGATCCTCACTTCTAAGGAACATTCCGGCTGTATTTCTTCTAAGACTGAGCTGTTTGTTCTTCTGGCAGTCCATGGTACTGTATATACAACATTCTTGGCCAACATCATGATTCAAATGCATCAGTTCTCCTTCTTTCTTTTTGTTCACTTAATGCTTCCTGTTTGGTAGGCACTATACTAAGTACCTTATATATATTACCTTGTTTAATACTCTCAATGATGTAGGAGGCAGGTACTACTATTATTTCCACATTGCGGATGAGGAGACCAAGGTTTAAAGAAGTGAAGCAAATTATCCACTCACTGAGTGTACAAATTAGTGTCTGTTCTATAACAAACCACCTCAACACCTAGTACTTAGGACAGCAAACATTTATTCAGCTCAGAAGTCTTTGGGTAAAACATTTGGGTTGGACTTAGCTGGATAATTCTACTACTGGTCTCTCTGAGACAGGGCTGGATTAAAGCCCTTGAGAGCCATAAACACTGACAATTTGTGGTGCCCCCTCCTCTGCTTACTCACGCATTGAAACAGGCTATGTGAGTTATACATATACATGTATACATATGTGTGTGTGTGTCTTAGCCATGATGTAACTTCTTTTTAAATGTGACTATAATATTAGCGACTGAATGCAAAAGTGGTGTATACCATTTTAGCAGAATGAGATGAACTGGATTATAAAATTTTTAGTGGATGTAAGGTACTAAGATTTTTACTATATACCACATTTTCTACAAAAAAGAATATTCCATATATTCTACAACAAAGAAAAGGAGTCATGAACTTAGTTGTTTCAACAATCAATGTAAAGTTCTGTTTATCTCCCACAACAAAAAACTGACTTCCACCAATTTTGCTTTAAACGGCTCAGACTTCAATTTTGTTGCTTGTTTTGTAATAAATGCTGTAATTATAAATGAACAAATGAAAAGATGTCATAAAACAGAACTTATTGATCAGAAAACAAGTATTACAACAAATTGCTATATTTTATTTTTAGGTAGATCTTTCATCTCTAACATGTTATAATTAAAAACGTTTCTATTCTTTGCTGTTACAAATTCTTCAACAATTTCATCATAATTAAGCTGTCAAACAATATCTACTTCCATACATAATAAGGATAATGAATCGAGTCTTTCTTGAATCCTTGTTGTATGATGAGGGCTATTGAGTCTCTTTAGGGGCGAAAATGAGCGTTCTGTTGTGCAATTTGTCATCATTAAAGTTAGGAATATGTGTAAAGCAATTTCCGCAAGTGAAATATGCATTGTATTTTATCTTTTATTATGAAATCATACATACCTACGTGAGTAAAATTTGTCTTTCCTGAATCTGTAAACTTAGTTCTCATATAAAAACGAAATTGTCGCACATCTCCATAAAGATTTGTATTTAAGTCATCGGGACAAGCCCACCCCAATTTCTTGGATGCCTTTATGTATTCTTCATCACGTATATCCACATTGTTTAAGAAGGAAAATCTATTTGAAAGAACTTCTTGCACTTTGGCCCCTCTTTTCATGCAAGATTCCAGGGTGTCAATGACGAGGTAGTATGTGATTATGCGAAATTGATCTCTGTCACTTAATTATACTTCTGGAGCACTTCTGTCATTTACTTGTTTCTTTCTAATGCTTCTGCAATGGTGAACTGCTTGATAATCACTATATGGAAGTATTTGTTTTGTTACGTTTTCAAACTCTCCTCTTAAATGATGGAATACCTGAGTAATGACTGGTAGAGACCTGTGCATGTCTTTAAATTTACTTTCGAATCTTGGAGAGCTTGACTCATCTGATGAAAGTGCTGCAATGTATTATTCCACATAACCAACCAAAAAATATATATACTCCAGTGTTTGCGTTTTGTTGGTGATGTTTTCAAGTTCTCTTCTGGTATCTCTTTTTTGTGTCTGGTCTCGCGTAATATTTTCTAAGGCATCTGAAATTTGAGTGTATGATTCCAGGATTGTACTCATTGCTATAGCATGCACTTCCCAACGTGTATTAGAAAGACATTTTAACACTCGATCGTTGCCTAAATCTGAACTGCCCATCGATGAGTAGAGGCGGCAAAAAAATGTGTAGAGTAACTGTGAACAGAAGCAAAAAAAAAAATCAGCTACTTTCGGACAACAATCTGCTGTGTTACCTCCTACAAAGTAAAGTGAACGACAGCACGTGGCATGAAAATGGCAATATTCATTACGTTCTAAAACTTTCTATTGTATGCCTTATAACACCCTGATATATTGGCAGCATTGTCTGTCATAGCACTGGCCTCTGCACTTAGAAAAATCAATTTTGAAAACTTCACATAAATAATGACATACTCGATTTGTAATTTCTTCACTGGTATGACTTTTTAAGCTAGTAAATATGATAAATCACTTCACAGGTTTTCCACCTGTTGGAGATATATATCTTAAAACAATACTTAGCTGATCTGTATGAGAAAGATCAGGAGTGGAATCTATGGAAAAAGTGAAATATTGAGCTATATCTATTTCACTGAAAATAGTTGGTCAAACTTTATCACTTATTAAGTTTATTAATTCTTCATGCTTTAAACATATATGATGGGTTGCTCTTTCCGGTGTTACCATATTTTGAGATATGATTAGCTAAAAATGGATCAAATTGAGCCACAAGTTCAAGTAAACCCCCCAAATTTCTATTTTGTGGGGACCCAAACACTTTATTTCTTCCTCAAAAAGATAGTCCACATTCAGGGAGTATTATAATGTCAACAAAGCTTTGCAAAACACCTTTCCAGTACTGACGTTCTTCGTTAATTTGTTTCCAGTTCATGAGTTAAGCCAAAACCATGCCTTTGGTTTAAATATGACAACACGTAATCTCTGTGAATTGAACTGTTTTCATGTTTATCAGTCATATTTGAGTTACGCCAATCACTAAATCCATCCGTAGCAAATTGAGAATTAAATGATTTAGGACTGAATAGTTTGCAAACAAAACAATATACAGAGCAACTGACAAAGAATGCAGTAGCCGCTCCCACTTATAATTTTCACCATTAGCTTTGCATCTTAGAAATGTATTCTGGCCTTGTTTACCATCTAGAAATTTTTGACACAAATTTTCAAATGGTCGACTGTGATGTTGACAATCACTTGGCCCTCTTTCAATCCAATAATTTACATCATTAGAAGAAAAATTATTTGATAAAGTAGGATCCGTATTTCTGTTATTTATGGGGTGAGTACAAAGATTTGCACCCGTTAAACTCGAGCGTTTAATAAAAGAAGTCTCTCCTGATTCATTTCATTTTAAAAAGGAAGTTAATTTTAGAATTGTCTTCAGGGATTCACAAATCCTTTTCTTTTTATCTTCTGCAAACTTTCGTTTTTATGCTCCACTTAGTTGTTGCCATTTCATTTTACCTGGATATAAAATTATGTCACTTTTTAAATTTGGTTCTACCATAGCAAATAAATTTGGATAATTGAAAATAAATAAAATTTATAAAACAAGTAAAATTTATAAAATAAAATTTACATTCAAATTTGGATGTTAACACAAAAATTTATATTTGCAAATTAGTAAGTAAAAAAAAATTGGGGACCTGTGATTTTGTTCTTTAGGTCTGAGGTAGTCAAAAGGAATACTACTTACAAGGCAGTCAGAAATCACTGCATTCGTTTGTTGCACAACGTTTGTTGGTGGGCCCTTTGCAGAGCTCCACAAGTGCTTCTTATCTTGAAATAATGCTTAAAAACTTGAGCACTCACTTTCTGTCCTTTGACGCTGCGTCTTCACGGTTCATTGGACTACTGCTGATACCTATGGTGAGAGTGATCACAAAGAACCTGATATAAATACGAGGGTATGCTCAATCTGAAGATGCATTTTGATTTGCTTTGTGCAGGACCATATACGTCATGGGTCAGGTGATTATAGCGCTGCTGATGCGTTCTTATGGGGTCAATAAGAGAGAACTGAATGTGAGGTTATACCCAGTTAGTCCAAACTGAAAAGTGAAATCTAACTGTTACAGTATACAAAATTTATAAAAAAGTTTCAATTTCATTTAGTCCCCTGCCAATTCCCTTCCACTGTGGTGCTGCTTTCCTTGTGTCCTCTCTGCTGGGCATCTCTGGTTCTTTGCTTTGGACAGCTGGTGCCCCTGTTTGGTTAATGCCCTAAACATGTGCATACCTTGCTTGTTAGGTAGTCCGTCCCTGCTGCAGGATCGCATACACATCTGGGCTAATTTGCATGATCTCACCGTCTCTCGTAGTCTCTTATCCTCCAGCAGGCTAGCCTGGGCTTGTTCACGTGGTAGTCTCAAAGTTGTGAGACAAAGCCAGGGACATGGCAAATACCAGATGAGAGATGCTGCAATAACAGAAATACCACAAGTGGATGGCTTTAAGAAGGAGAAATTTATTCTCTTAGAGTTTAAGAGGCCAGAAGTCGGAACTCAGGGCAGCAGCTCTAGAGGAAGACTTTCTCTCTCTGTCAGTTCCGGGGGAAGGTCCTTGTCATCAATCTTCCCCTGGTCTAGGAGCTTCTCAGCGTAGGAAACCCGGGTCCAAAGGATGTGCTCTGCTTCCAGCGCTGCTTTCTTGGTAGTATGAGGTCTCCCTGTCTCTCTGCTCGCTTCTCTCTTTTATATCTCAAAAGAGATTGACTTAAGATACAACCTAATCCTATAGATTGAGTCCTGCCTCATTAACATAACTGCCTCTAATCCTGTCTCATTAACATCATAGAGGTAGGATTTACAACGCATAGGAAAATCAAATCAGATGACAAAATGGTGGACAACTACACAATACTAGGAATCATGGCCTAGCCAAGTTGACATACAATTTTTGTGGGACACAATTCAATCCATAACAAAGGGTAAAGGAAATTCCATCTTTTGACTGGAGGAACTTCAAAGTCACACTGTAAGGGGTAGTGTAAAGATTTGGGGCTGCTTTATTGCAATCTACTGCAGTCGGTTAGTAAATGATACAGGCAGGCTTTGAACACTGTTTCCAAAGCCCATATCCCTAATACTGATCTTACAGTGCCTCTTGAACATGGATCCCGTTATAACTTTTGGAGTCCTGAAAATGGTAGAAATGGGTTAATGTGCTCAGCTGCTAACCAGAAGGTTGGTAGTTCGAGTCTACCCAGAGACACCTCAGAAGAAAGGCCTGGGGATCTACTTCTGAAAAATCAGCCACTGTAAACTCTATGGAGCACAGTACTACTCTGACACGCATGGGGTCACCATGAGTCAGAGACCACTTGACAACAACTTTTGATGGTTATAACTTTCAAGGATGCCATTCTGTAACCTGACCCGATGAATGGCGGTAAATTTCCATTAGTCCTTAAACTAGCCCAAGCCAGATTTGGCCAGCCCCGCAGGTGCAGAAGGGCCAGCTCTGACCTCTAATTGACCTCAACAGAGGACACAGCAACAGGTGGAGGGAATCAGAAGGAAAACTATCACCTACACCCTATTCCAAAGCAAGTAGTCTGACAAGAACCACATCACCTCCTGTTTCCTGCCCACCTTCTAGAATATTCCCTCCCCAGTACACCTGTGCGGCCGCCATCTTGCTACCCAAATCACATATGAGCCCTGCTTCCCCCAGCTCAGGAAGTCAGATCTGAGAAACTTGCTCCTGGCTCCTTGCTCTGCACATTGCAATAAAGTTATTTTCTGTTTCTCAAAGACCAGTGTCCAGATCATTGGCAAGTCTGAGCGTGCGGAACAAGGACTCATCTTCCTGAGCTCAGTAACAATTCCACTTCCTGGAGGGCCCTTTGCTTTCTCTTTATTTTACAAGTCCCATTACTCATTCCTGTTAGTAAAGTCTTCTCCAACCCTAAACAAGCGCTGGTTCTCTCTGTGTACCATTGTTCTGTGCACTCAACCGCTCCAGCATGTATCACATTTATAAAGAAGCGTTTATCCCTGTCTAGACTAGGGCAGAGATTATGTCTAATTATTATTGATAACTCCAATGATTATCACAGCACCTGGCACAGCATATGTACTCCAAAATGGCTTTTTGAATAAAAGCCATGATAATTTACCTACTTGAAATCAGCTAGTTCAGTCTTTTAACCAACAAGGTCTTTTAACCAACAATGCTCACTGCTATCACCTTTAATAAAATATCCACAAATCTTTTAAACAAATCAACAATAAGTATTTTAATTTTTGATTCCCAAATTTCAGAAAAGTACTCTATTTTTTTGTTGTTATTTTAGGTATTTTTTAAAATAACATCAGCAATATTAATTTCAGGAAGAAAGGAAGGAAGGCAGGGAGGGAGGAAGGAAGAAAGGAAGGAAGGAAGAAAAATAGACCCAGGGCTAAATCTAGAACCATTGCTCTACTTGTGTTTTCTTCTTTTCAGTAGCTGATGTAAGCTCCGAGGTAGCCTTCAGGACCATTTTAGTTCTTTCTTGCCCACAACCTGGGTACTCTGTGTGCAAGCAACAGAGTGAGGATATTGGCAGGCAGGAAGGAATGAAAAGTTGGTGCAACTCGCACTTGGTAGAGGAGCTAGAGAGATTTAAGTGAAGAATACTCATAGATCAGTGACTTAAATTTTTCTTTAATATTCCTAATACTATCAAAAACCTGGTAGAATTTGAACCCATTTATGTTCCCCAGGTTGAATTAATGAATATTTATCCTGAGCCTATTTTACACACAAAGTGCCTTTGTACTCTACACTTGCCAGCTAGGAGACTCTGGGCAAGCTCCTTAAACTGTATCCTATGGCTCACAGTATTGCTGTGAAGATTAGTGTGGGATATATGCCATTTAAACATGGCTGCACTATTGACAACTGCAGCCCCCACAGGCCTCTATGCTGTATATGACATGTTGGAGACTTGTCAGTGA
>NW_004443985.1:3594797-3690938 GCF_000243295.1 Trichechus manatus latirostris
GACAACCGTCACCGCTGCGACAGATTAGATCAATCAATCCACTTCTTTCAACACTGTGCCTGGCCCATGGGAAGCACTCAATAAAATAAACTACTATCGTACAACACATCACCATTCCCTGATATAAAACTTAATTCTTAGCTTCTTGTTGTTAGTGGCCGTGAGTTGATTCCAACTTATGGCAACCACATGTGTGCAGAGTAGAACTGCTCCATAGGGTTTTCAAGGCTGTGATCTTTTGGAAACAGATTGCCAGGCTTGTCTTCCAAGGTGCCTCTGGGTGGGTTTGAACCACCAACCTTTCTGCTAGTAGTTGGGCACTTAACCATTTGTGCCACCCGGGGACTCCTTCAATTCTTAGCTTACCCTTCTGTATTTTATTATTTTTGAATTAAAGCTATTTTAATTTAAATGATAGATTCAAATACATAGAAAGAAAGAGAAACCCACCCCACATTTTCTACTTAGAAAATCCACTTTTCATTTTTCTGTGTTCTCATTCCAGCCTTATTCATACGCATTGGAGTTTTTTTTCTTGTTACCATCATTGTGAAGGAAACAATAGTGATATGAGGTTTTCTTTTTTTCTCTTATTGTTATAGATTGTATCCTGAAACGTATTTCAGTCTCCTGAATTCTAAAGGTTTCGATAAATATCAATAGGTAGGATATCTGTGCTGTCATCTATAATAAGTCATTAGTTTTTTATATTTACATAATGCTTTCCAGTTTGTGAAGAAATTTCATATATGCATTTTTATTTAACTTAGTAATCCTGGAATATCATCATAATAAACTAATAAAATAATAATTATAATAACACTTTTGAATGCTTACTATATACCAAGCCTACTGTAACCATTATTAGTCCTATCTGACTCTTGGAGGGGGTCGAGAAGGTTACCCAATCTCACAAATCCAGTGAAGGGTTGAAATGGTTCTAGAAATCCAGATCTTCTGGCTATTGGTCCCATCTTCTTTCCGCTTCATTGTGCCATTCCAGAAAACCACAACTGGTGGATTCCAGTTCCTTTGTGGCATCCATTTCCATTGGGATGGCCTCACATGTGCTGCCATGTAATTTTCTGTTTCATTTTCCTTCATTTGGTTGTTTTAAAAGCTTGCTTTGGCCATGCTTGGTTACAGCACCTTGTCTCACCAGGCTCAGTTGGTGAAACCAACTGTAGGCATTTATTGTCCCCAATTTTCTACACAAGCTTGACCCTAGTGGTTAAACCAAGAGCAGGAAAAACAAGCATCTCAGCAGGAAATCAAAGAGGACTTCTCTACCCTTCACTTTAAAAATGAATACTCTTTCACTGGTGCCATTTTCATAAGCCCCCCCCCCTTTCTTTCCCCTGGGGAACACGAAGTCCAAGTATCATCAGGCCAAGAACTCCTCTTTCACATGCAGCCCTTTCCTCAGGCATTGTTAAAACCCCACAAATCAGAGCAGTTGTCATCCTCATTTAAAAGATTCTAGACAGGGACTTAGAATTGTGATAGCTACTGACATTCAACCAAAGATAACTTCCATGGCACAGCAACAACAGCATGGCAAATCTGTTCACCACCTTAGATCTCCGTGTCCTTCTTCAGTCAAATCAGAACATTCAATGAGATGATCTTTACCATTCTTCCTGCACGATGATTCTATTCCTGTTCCTAATGTAGTCACCCACCCATGACTACTTACTTTGTTAATTATCTAGTTGAAATTTTAAAAAATTCGTTAAGTATCATCACAAAGAAATTCCTATTTGAACATTCTCTGTGCCCATTTTCTTATTAATATAACTACATTAAAATGCTACTGGAGTTCCTTAGACTTTTTCTGTGTGGGTGCCTGAATTATGTTATTTATTCACTGAACACATACATTAAATATTAGCATTGCTATAATTATAGACACAATGACTAATGCCTACAGGAAGATATGTAAAGTAGCATAAACTTAGAAAGTAGACATAACTGCTAAAACTAAAGCCAAAATGCTAACAAGTATTTGGTCTTGTCCTTCCTGCTTCATGACCCTCGCAGAATGGCAATTTTAGAATCTGTCTTTTGTTTGCAAGATCAAGAAGGGCTGTACTATTAAATTCACCAGACTTTTTAAGCTCAATAACTAGAAAAAAAAGATATATGTGGTATAAATATGTTATAGCATTAGAATGTAATACACCCACTCCTCACTTACCAACATGGTTAGATTCCATAGACCAGGCTGTTAGGCGAAAATCAACGTTATGTGAAAATGGAAGACGAGCACATCGGATCACAAAATGGAGGATGACTGCATCATTACCTAACTGCCAAATTATGTCATTACATAACTGCCAAACCACTGAGAATCGTGGCTCAGCCAGGTTGACACATAACCTTAATCATCACAGCCAGCGTTACTCTCTCCTCATACCTCAGTGTTTGTTACTGCCAGACGTACAGTTAATGCACAAAATAGTCGGATTGTAGATTTTTTACCATTGTTGTAATCTCGAAATGTTGGAAAACGAGATCGTTGATAAGTGAGAAGTAGGTGCATATTAAAATGACACTTTGTTAGGTAGGAACTCTCTTAGTGTTGCTAATAAGCAATTATTTTATGCTTAAACTCATGTTAGTTTCTTTATATTCTTTGCCTTTAAAGGTATAAAAAATTATGCAATCCAGTTACTACCAATCCCATTTTACAGTTTAGGAAAAAATTGAGATTTAGTGACTACAGCATTGTTCTGTGAATTGTCAGCAAAGAGTAATTCAGTTTTGCAGTACTTGCTAGCGTTCAAAAAATCACCATTTGCTTAATTAACTAGTAATATTTAATTTTGTTCCGTATACATTTCAGATGTTTCTTTCCTCCCTCCTTCCTCCCTCCCTCCCTCCTTCCCCTCTTCTCTTTCTTTTTTTCTCTCTCTTCACTCTCTCCTTTCATTTTTTCTCTTGTTCTCTTGTTACATAAATGTAAATTATAAATAAGAATATTAGTAACAAACACCCATATACATAACATAATATCCAGTTTAAAATAGAAAATTATCAGCTGTCTTTCCTTCAACACTCAGCTATGGCTTAATGGGGAGTTCCCTGACCAGTTAATGGAGGAGGAAAACACTCAAATCTGTAAGGTAGACAAGTTAAAGTTTAACAAGAATTTGCATTCTAATCCCCTGCCCAGAAAGAGAAATCCTCTCGGGAGCAGAACTTTAGATGATACACCTTGTTTTCCTCTTCATGTAAAAAGTGAGGAGGGCTTCCTGGACAGCGGCTGAACTACAAACATTGTGACAAGGAGTTCTGATGAAGAATATGTGGATGGACCATTTGGAATGGGCACAGAGTGTGAAGACGTTTATGTCCCAGGTCAGTGCACACCAGGGTCAGGTAGGCGAGATGACCAATCCCGTGGATGTTGGTCAGCCTCTTTCCTCTGCTGGCTGGTGTATGTTCAAACAGTCATGGACCAAGTGACCATGGTAACAGGGACGGAGGCCATACATGGGCTCAACACCATGTTTTTCCTCTCACCTCACCATGGCTGATATGGCTTCTACCACTTTGAGTGCACTACAAGCCAACAGCTGCGGCCAACTCTGAGACATTTGTCTGGGGAACCAGGCTACCTGCTGCAACTTGATAACATTGGGCCCCTTCTGTCAAGCTGGGTGTAGTTTTTGGGCCTCACTGGGGCCAAAAGGTATACATTTACCTTTTTTGTCCTAACTGGTTTTCCCAGCACCACCATTTGTAGACTTATAAAATTCCTTATCCAATGTTATCCTATCTCCCATGACATTGCTTCTGTAAAAGGGACACATTTTATGGCAAAGCAAGAGAGACAATGAGTAATGCTCATGGAATTTACTGGTCTTATGTTCCATCACCCAGAAGCTCAGTTAAGGAATCAACAAAGAAACACATCCTGTGAGGTTGGATGCTGCCCTGTGAATGCCATATATGCTGCAATATGGCGGCAAACACATGGAGCCATCTTACCATAATCAAGTGCATGCGTCTCGGAACTAAGGGTGCAAGCAAGTGGCTTCTCTCACTATTAAACCTATAACCCACGTGTAGAAACTTGTTTTCCATTCTTATAAATTTAAACTCAGTGAGTTTAGAGGTTCTAGTATCTAGAGGGAGAATGCTTCCATGGAGGAACATTGTCAAGGTTGTGATAAAAAGGAAGATAACATCTCTCCAGCCACGTTGATCTCCTTACACTGCGAAATCCACAGACGCAGAGCATGCCTGAAGGCCAGGGTGATTGATTCTCGCTGCTAGGGGGAGTGATGTTTGCTGTTGCACAAGTCGGTGATCAAGGAGGACTACGGGTGCAACTCACGGGGTTCGGTGGTGTACCTGTCAGAACTCCCTTGCCCAGTAGAATTAGTGAATGGAAATCTGAGAGGACGCAATAAAGACAAAAGCTCAGTTCCTGCAGGTTTGGGTTATTCTACTGGATCAAGAAGATGCTGGACAAGGGTAAGGGAAAGATGGAATATGCAGTAGAAAAAGGCAGCCAAAATTTTGTGCCTGTGGCCTGCTACTGCTCTCTGCTATTTAACTGTTTCTCCCATCCTCCCTTTAAAAAACACTTACACGAAGTACACCAGTGGTGGCTGACATTTAAGGTTTCAGAGGAAATAACCTAACTGACATCACCTTATGATGATACGGAGCCCTGGTGGTGCAGTGGTTAAGCGTTCAGCTGTTAGCCAAAGGGTCAGCAGTTTGAATCCACCAGCCACTCCTTGGAAACCCTATGGGGCAGTTCTACTCTGTCTTATAGGGTTGCTATGATTCAGAGTCGACTCGACGGCAACGAGTTTTGTTTGTTTGTTTTTCTGATGATATGGCTGCTGTTGGGGCCTCAAGTATTCCCTGTGTTGGGGCAAAAGGGGTGAGCTAGTAGGTGTGTCTGATTATCTTCCACCTGTCTATTAAAACCCACTTCCCCTCCCCTTTCTATCTGCTGAAGGAGGCTATCTATCTGGACTCTATCAATGGCCTTTCATCCAGGGTTACCAGATAAAATAGAAGGTACCACCTTTTAACTCATCACCATCTCAGCTGTTTTACCTACATTTCTCAAGTAACTTTCATAACAGTCCAGTGAAGAAGGTGTTCTTAACTCCACGGATAAAGGAAATGAGGCACAGAGAGGTTAATGGGAAATTTTAAGCATCTCTTCCAAAGCCTTACCACCAAGGTGTGGCAGAGCCCTAGTTCAAGTGAGGCTCAGGTGCCAGGCACCATTTACTGAGCACTTCCTATGTGCCAGGCATTGTTGTTAGCACTTTACATATATTTACTAATTTAATCCTTTCTGAAATCCTGTGAGACAGGTACAAATATTAACATCTTTTTTATAGCTGACGAGACTGAGGCACAGAAAGATTATGGAATTTTCCCACATGGTCTCACAGGCAGGAAGTGGTGGTGCCAGGATTTGAGGCCCTGCAGATGGCCTTCAGAGCTAATGTGCCTGCTGATCACGCCATGGTGCCACATCTTGCTTAAAGAGAGGGCAGTTCTTGATCTCGTGGTCCAACTTTAAGAAACGTGTGCCTTGGCAACCAATGGCACAAAACAGTCTGTGTATTAATTGTTGAATGAGAAAATAATTTGCTCTGTCGACCTGCACGTAAAGACCACGGCTGGAGAAGTGGTCTGCGTGGTGCTGGGCAAAGGGTCTACCCTTCTGCCAAGGGAGACGGTGGGCAACCAGTTGTTGCTGGAGCTTGTCTTCATCAGGGGAATGGGCTTTCTCTGATTTCAGAGGGAGCAGCAACAAGACATTCTCATTTCCCTTAAGCCTATAGGAGCCTTGCACAGAACAGGCCGCTGCCTCCAGCTCTTCTAAGAAGACCTCACCCTCTGAGCTAAATTCTCAGAATCTGGCTATAGGGTGTATGGCACCTCCCCTGCTCCCGACCGCCATGACATATGGAATCTTCAAATTTTTTTCTGAACCCTAACTGCCCTCATTCCTGGTATAGAGAGAGCATTTTCTTTCTAGCGACACAAAACACTCAATTAAGGAAGGCAGTTAGAGGAGAGAAAAAGAGAAAGATAGAAGAAGGAGAAACATGGACAGTTTTGGGAATTAGCAGTGTTATTATTTTCAGGGGGAATAATTATCCACCCAAAAAGCACAGAAGAACCAACTTAGAGAACGTGAGATCTCATTAGAGTTCGATTGGGTGGTTGGTAAGAAAGTTAAATGGGAAATGGCGCTAGTTTTCCTCTCTACCTGTAAAAAAAAAAAAAAAACAGAGTACAAAAAAGACCCCACTCGCACAACAAAAGTAATTTTTAAAATATTAAGAAATAGACTTTATAATTATACAGAATTTATATGTAATGAGCAAAACACCACAATAACAACAAAATCTACTTTATACTCCTTCCCACACGCTAGGCACCTAGCCTGCAATTGCTGAGTCAGTAAACGGAGGATGAAACATGAGATTTTACTCAATGGTGAGAGGTGTCTTGTGTCTGAATGGGAAGACATGTGACCGTATAGCTGTTGAGTGTCACTAAAATAATTATCAGTTTTATTTCCAGTACTCTGAGGTTTGATATTTGGGCACGTTTGAACTCAGACAAGTCAGTTAACTCCCCTAAGCTTAAATTTCATCTTTCATGAGGTTGTCAAAATGCTTAAATACTAAAATTGCTTATGAATGCTGTTTGTATAATGTGATGGGCTATACATATGCCCTTTGCTAATGGCCGTCAGACCTGTCAGCAAGGTCATGCCTCTGAAGGAGGACATCAGGACAAGGCCAACTCAGACAGCTCGTTATTTACCAGCGGGGCTCAGGAACGGCTCTTCCTGGCCCCCAGTCTCCACAACCAAGCAGGTGGCGGTGAACCCAGGTGTTAGCTCAGGCTCTGACACTGACCAGGATGTCCGGATATGACATGCCACTCAATTTGAGGATGGACTCGATGATCTTTGTGCTGTGATGGTGCTCTTTCAGCCTCCACAGTGACAAGGGCAGAGGATGCTGCAGCTGACTTGTCACCCCATGCACGCTAAAAGGGAATTGTAACCCCACAAAGTTATTCAACAAACAAACAAAAAACCAAACTGGCTGCTGTAGAGTTGATTACGATTGATGGCGACCCGATGTATGTAGAGTAGAGTTGATTACGATTGATGGCGACCCGATGTATGTAGAGTAGAGTTGATTATGATTCATGGCGACCCTATGTATGTAGAGTAGAGTTGATTATGATTCATGGCGACCCGATGTATGTAGAGTAGAGCCGATTACGATTCATGGCGACCCGATGTATGTAGAGTAGAGTGGATTACGATTCGTGGCGACCCGATGTATCTAGAGTAGAGTTGATTACGATTCGTGGCGACCCGATGTATGTAGAGTAGAATTACGCTCCATAAGGTTTTCAAAGCTGGGACCATTCAGAAGCAGATCACTAGGTCTTTCTTCCAAGGTGCCTCTAGGTGAGTTTGAACCTCCAACCTTTTGGTGAGTAGTAGATTTCTTAACCATTTGTGCCACCCAGGGAATCCACAAATTTACTGTTATTGTTGTGTGCTGTCAAGTCGATTCTGACTCATAGCAACCCTATATGACAGGGTAGAAGTACCCCATTGGGTTTCCTAGGCTGTAATTTTTACGGGAGCAGATTGCTAGGTCTTTTCTCCCACGGAGCAGCTGGTGAGTTGAGTTGCCAACCTTTCAGTTAGCAGCTGAGCGTTTAACCACTGCGCCACCAGGGCTCCACAAAGTTACTGGAGGAGTACAATTATGCAGGAGGATATTTTTAACATTAATATAGGAGAAAAAAATGGGCAGAGGAATTTGATAGCCTTGTGCAGAGAACCCGATGGAAGTTTATAAGACACCTAAACTAGGATGGCCCTGCCCCCACCTCTTGCCCTAATTCTTCCCTCAAGAGCTGAGCTGGCTGTGGGAGCACTTCCTTGAGGTCTGTTGTGAAAAACAGTGATCCCCGAGGGGGAAAAGTGGAGCACATCAAATGCGGGAGTGTTCCAAATTAGTCTTGAAGCTCCAGCCGATAATGTAAATTGCCTTGTAGGACCACCTAAAGGGAGCTTTCTTTGGAAAGTCTATTTTTAGCTCTGAGTCCCAGAGCAACAAAGACCCAGCAAAAAAAAAGGAAGAAAAAAAAAGAAAAGATAGCTCCTGCTTGACAAATGACAGACTGCACATACCCTGGAGTGGTCTCTCCTGGCATCTCTCCAGAACCACACTGTGAGGATGAAGGTGGACGTCAGGAAAAGGCTGTGCAGCCTCAGTGTCTGGCATGCTTGTGGTCCTTAGTTTCGGTGGCCGACGTCTACATTGTAAGGGACTGGGAAGGAGGGAGGCTCTTCTTACTTGATGAACGTTCTGAGCACAACATACCTACCGATTGGCATTTGTCCGCACAGCCGCTGCCTCAGCTACTTGCCTCGTCACCTGGTGAGGGTGGTTGCTTTCCCCTTTGAATGGTTATACTTCTCCAGCGCCTTCACCGTTCCTATTACCACCTCGCCTCCTGCCCTCTCTTCCCCTAAAAGGAGAGAAAGACAGAAAAAGCTGAGAAGGAATACAATGTAGGACGCATCTCCTGCTTCGACTGTTAACATCAACTCCAGGGGATCTTTCTTCCTCTTGTCCTGTCCATTCTTCCCAAAACTGCCGAAGGGATATTTCCAAAACAAACTGACCGTGAATCCCTTGCAAGTCTACACGCTTCTCCAAGGAAGGGAGCATCTTTGTGCTCTTGGCTGTGGACCCAATGCTTGGCACACAGTAGATGCTGAACCAATGTTTATTTAATTGGAATAGAACCGAAGGCCTGTCATTCATTAACATGCATGAGAAAGCTTTCTCTAAGCCTTAGTGGAGGTCTGTGTGCGAGTCCCTCCCAATCCCCCCCACCCCGAATTTTCCACCAGCTGCCTGACCTTGCAGTTAGTCCATGAAAAAAATTTCCATTACAAGTGTTTCTCTGGCAAGGAGTTAAGTGCTCTAATGAGGCTTTAATCACTGGAAAGAAGCAAGTTGGAAAACAGCTGAGTTCTGTGTAGCAGCTTTTCACTGCCTGTGGGAGACGCTCTGCTAAATACACCATTAACCAAACCAAAAAACCAAACCCGTTGCCGTCGAGTTGATTCCGACTCCTAGCAACCCTATAGGACAGAGTAGAACTGCCCCATAGAGTTTCCAAGGAGCGGCTGGTGGATTCGAACTGCTGACCTTTTCGTTAGCAGCTGTAGCTCTTAACCGCTACACCACCAGGGTTTCACGTGTCTTAAAGAGTGTTCTTTGAAATTGCTAATATCAGACATTTTTATGGCCAACTGAACAATTTAAGATAGGTCAGCATGATGTTTGCTGAGCGCCTACTGTGTGCCAGGGGGTATAGTTAGGAGTAAGGTGGATTCAACCACCGACCTTTTGGTTAGCAGCCGAGTGCTTAACCACTGTGCTACCAGGGCGTTCATTTATATAACAAATATTGAGCTATGTTGCCAAGAACTGTTTTAGGCCCCAGGGATGATATACCAGCGAGTCGGCAGGCAAGGTCTCTGACTCCGTGTTTTGCATCCTAGTGTCTGAGCTGGACAAAAAAACAAAACCATCATCTTATCATGCCGTTAGTATAAGAGATGTGGGAAAACAAAATAAAACCAGGAAACAGCCAGAGAGGACTGCTAGTTTAGGTCTACTCTCCAGGGAAGACGTTTCTGAGGAAGTAACATTTAACCCAAGACCTGAGTGAAATGAGTAAGAAAGTCAGGATGATATCTGGAGGAGGAAGCTTCCAGAAAGAGGGGGGAGCAAAGCTGAAATGGCCTGGGCTGGGACACTTGAGGAAAAGCAAGGCACCAGCGTGGCAGGGCGGCAGTGAACCAGAAGGACGTGATGGAGAATGAGATCAGAACGGTGACCAGAGGCTCCTGAAGGGCCTCATAGGAAACAGCGAACACTTGGGCTTTTACTCTGAGTGAAGAGTAAAGCATTTGGAGAATGTTAGCAAGAGAGGGACATGATTTGACTCATGTTCTAAAAAGATCACTGGGATTGCTGTAAGGTCAGACTGTGTGTGTAGCAGGATGAGTAGAAACCTGGAGATGGACGGAGGGAGGATATGGGGTTGGTAAGAACAGGGGCTTGGAAGTTCTGTTGCACATTGTTAGGTCTACTATTACCGCATCTAAGTCTGCCTTTACTAATACAAGGGCTTACTTTACATTAGAAGGGGTAGGACAAGGCCTTCTGCAGGGATTGGTATTTGAGTTTAGAACTGAAACATGAGTAGGCATTATCAGAGTAAAAGAAAACATTTGCTCGGTGAAGGAACTGTCCACTTGAGGTTGTGAGATCTTGGGCAAGTCACTTGAACGCACTAAGCTTGTGTCTTCATCTGTAATATGAAGCAGTGCTTTATTTATGCCACAGGGTAGTCAGGGAAATAATTATTAGAGGAAGGAGCATGCAATGTAGAGTCAGACAGACGGGATTAAGAAGTCAGATATTGCCATTTACCAGCTTTGGGTCATGCCTGGGGGCACAGCCACATGGGCAATGGCGGCAATGGAGACGTCCAGAAAGGGGGTTGGAGTGATGCCAAGTAAAACTCTTGAAATCGTTTCCAACTATTATCTAGGACCAATTCTTCACTTAGGAGAGGGAAAATAAATTCACGTTTTACTTCTTCTATCTGTTAGATAACAGGGACCCCTGTTTCCAATATTCAGAATTACCAGTCCCTGGAGAAGGACATCATGCTTGGTAAAGTAGAGGGTGAGCAAAAAAGAGAAAGACCCTCGATGAGATGGATTGACACAGTGGCTGCAACAGTGGGCTCAAGCATAACAATGATTGTGAGGATGGCGCAGGACTGGGCAGTGTTTCGTTCTGTTGTACACGGGGTTGCCATGAGTTGAAAACAACTCAAAAACACCGAACAACAACAATAATGAGTTCAGAATGTGTAACATCAGACTGAGAGCAAATCACACGCCGTTTGGAAAGCTTGGGCATAAGTTTAAAAAACAAATGAGATCATGCGCATGGTGGTGTACACTGTTCATTGCTCACCCAATATCCATCCTAAACTCTTCCTCTTTCTTAATAGAGTCCAAGTTTTATTCAAGTGTCCCAGTTGATCCAATGGTCATGCACATTGGTCCAAGGGATGAAGCCTGATCAGTATAAATCATTATCCTTGTCAGTGATTGGTTGAGTGGTGGGCACATGACCCAATTCCAGATCAGCTAGAGACAGTGCTTCTGCAAAGGTTTTCTTGCTCTTGAGAAAGACGCATAAGAAGAGATGGTCTTTCTGTCACTGAGAGTTGTCATATTTAGACTTGACTTCTAGAATTGCGGCAGCCTCCTTGTGAAAATGGAGAGCCAGCCTGGGGACCAAGTCGACACTCTGAATGGTAGAGCAGAGAAGAAAAAAAAAAAGATCAGTGTTTCTTCAAGATGTTGTAAGCCCTTATTCTCACCACAACAATGGCCTGGCCCCCTTGGGACTCCAGTTGTGAGATGATGAATGTCGTATTGTTTAAGCCACTTCAAATACAGGTTTCCTTCAATTGCTTCTGGAACCTTCCTAACCTATACACCCATGGATATGTAAAGAAAGTCTCTACTAAAACAAATCTTTGGTATGTAAAACATTAATAAAGGAGAGACAGAGAGTATAATAGAATAAAAGCAATAAGCATGGAACCGAAAGTCCTGGGTTCAAATCCTTTTACATTCGTCTGTATTAGTCTGGGAGCTCTGCTGAAACCTGTTGGGCATCACAGTGACACACAAGCTTCCACCGACAGACAAGTGGTGCCTAAGCCTGAAGAGCTGTGGCTGTGAATCGAACCTGGGTCTCCCACATGGAAGGTGAGAATTCTACCACTGAGCCACAGCCACCCCCTCTGTAACTGTGCCCTCCCCATTTCCTCATTTTGTTTTTAACTAGGACTACTGTCAATCTGAGGAGACCTGGCGGCGCAGTGGTTTAGTGCGTGGTTGATAACTGAAAAGTCAGCAGTTCGAACCCACCAGCCGCTCCATGGGAGAAAGATGTGGCAGTCTGCTTCCATAAAGATTACAGCCTTAGAAATTCTATGGGCAGGGTTGGATTAAGACATACGAGGGCCCTGAACACTGATAATCTGTGGAGCCCCCTCTTCTGCTTACTCATACATTCGAACGGGATATGTGAGTAGATATATACATATGGATATATATATATACGCATACTAAAAACAAACAAACCAACCCATTGCAGTCGAGTAGATTCCGACTTGTAACAACCCCATAGGACAAAGTAGAACTGGCCCATGGGGTTTCCAAGGAGTGGCTGGTGGATTCAAACTACCGACCTTCTGGTTAGGAGCTGAGCTCTTAAACACTGCACCACCAGGGCTCCATGTATATATATACGTGTGTGTGTATGTGTGTGCCTTAGCTATCCATAAAGTAACTTCTTTCTAAATGCAACTATAATATTAGCAATTGAATGCAAGTTGGCATATGCCATTTTAGCAGAATGAGATAAACTGGATTATGAAAATGTTTAGTGGATGCAGGGTACTAAGATTTTTACTATATACCATATTTTCTACAAAAATAAAAAAGTTCCACATATTCTACAACAAAGAAAAGGAGTCAGTAAACTTAGTTGTTTCAACAATCGATGTAAAATTCTGTTGATCTCCCACAATGAAGAATTGACTTTTGCCAATTTTTCTTTAAACAGCTCATACTTCAGTTTTGATGCCTGTTTCATAATGAATGTTATAATTACAAATGAACAAATGAAAAGATGTAGCAAAAGCAAATTTAATGATCAGAAAACAAATATTGTAACAGTTTACTATATTTTATTTTTAGATAGACTTCTCCTCTCTAACACGTTACAATTAAAAACATTTCTTTCTATTCTTTGCCCTTACAAATTCTTCAATGATTTCACCACAATTAAGCTGCCGAACAATATTGACTTCCATACATAATAAAGATAATGAATCGAGTCTTTCCTGAATCATTGTGTGCACTCGCTTTTCCTTGTGTCCTGTCTGCTTGGCATCTATGGCTCTTTGCCTTGGACAACTGGTGCCCGTTTGGTTGATGCCCTAAGCACGTCTTACCTTGCTTATTGGGTAACCGTTCTTGCCTATGGGACAGTTGTACTCTGTCCTATAGGGTCACTGTGATTTGGAATTAATTCAACGGCAATGGGTTTTGGTAATATAAGATTCTAAGCAGGCCAAAAAGGAACACATTCTTTCTAAAATTCAGTTAGGAGAAAATTGTGTTGACTCCCACTGTTCTAAACATATTGACATGTATTCATGCCTGTCCTGTATCTCCTTCCTGTCTCTTTTAGCTCTGCTCCAACCAGTCTTCTCCTTTTGAAACACATTTATGCCAGAAAACGTTAAGTAGTTATGGAAAATTATGCAATTCATAATTTAAAAAAGAACACAACACTAATAATGAAGATACTCTAGTTCATTCTATTGGTCCATTGCAATTCAGTACACCGGAGGACTGTAAGCCATCTGGAAATTCTCACACATGTAGTCCAAACATTGCAACCACTTTACCCACCCGGCTCACATCTACACACTTGGTTCACAAAGAAGTTTCAGAAAAAAGTTGTTAGTTGCCTTTGAGTCAATTCTGACCCATGGTGACCCTATGTGTGCAGAGTAGAACTGTGCTCCATAGGGTTTTCATGGCTGTGACCTTTTGGAAGCAGATTGCCAGGCCTGTCTTCCAAGGCACCTCTGGTGGATTTGAACCGTCAAACTTTCCGATAGCAGTCAAGCGCTTAATCGTTTGCGCCACCCAGGGACTCCCAGAAAAACGTAGGTTACTGTTACAATATGCAAATGTTACATTTACTCTTAAGTAAATTCTGATATCTTTGAAAATTATCTTTTAAACTCAGTGAAATATCAATCCACACGTACAAAGTCTAAAGGCCAAATGTTGATTCTTGCAAAGAAAGAGATTCAACCCATACTGTGTAACTGATTAGCTGATTAAAGTTTTAGTCAAAACAACCTTTTATTATTACAAAATCATTGTATGTTCATTGTATAGGCTTTCTATGGAGCTATAATTTGCATATAGTATAAAATTCACACATTTCCGGTGTACAGGTTGACTTTTGACAAACATTAACCTTGTATAACCAGCACTCAGATCAAGATATAGAATATTTTCATCTTCCGGGAATGTTCCTTTAGGGTCCGTTATATAAACTTGTCACATAGGATTGCTGTTGTTATGGTTAGGTGCCATCGAGTTGGTTCCAACTCATAGCGACCGCATGTACAACAGAACGAAACTCTGCCCGGTCCTGCACCATCCTCACAATCATTGCTATGTTTGAGCCCATTGTTGCCTTCCAACTTGAGGGGGCTCATCTTCCGGCACTATACCAGACAGCGTTCCACTGCTATTCATAAGGTTTTCACCGGCCAATTTTTTCAGAAGTAGACCGCCAGCTCCTTCTTCCTAGCCTGTCTTAGTCTGGAAGCTCCCCTAAAACCTGTCCACCGAGGGTGACCCTGCTGCTATTTGAAATACTGGTGGCATAGCTTCCAGCATCACAGCAACACTCAAGCCACTACAGTATGACAACCTGACAGACACGTGGGGGATTAGCTTTACAAATTCAACCAACATAATACCCAACGCCATACCAAGATCTGCAATGTTTCTGGCAAATAGCCTCTTCTTCACTTCCTCCTCCATCAGTGAATCCAGAGGCCCCTAACTTTCACTTGTGCCCTGTCTCCACCTAAATCCTTCGTCATCCGTTCTTTTTCCCTCACTGTATAGTCTCCGTAGGTGTCACAGAAATCTGTCCCCCTTGCCTTGGAAGATATAATTCCTTTTCCTATGACAGGCTCTTCCCTTAGCTTCCCTTTGTCCTCGTAAATATTCCTCCACTCCTTGACTGCTTGATCAGCCTTGAGCCACTGAAGCAAAACACATTTAATCAGGCTGAGATTCTAACCTTCGGGCATATAAAATACTTTTCCAGAACAGGAGACTGCTGCCTCTCCTGTCACATCTGACGAGGTTGGTGATTGAGTGCATGGAACACTGACGTAAGGACACGGGATCTGCCTACCTCCCAGCCACGGGGGTCTCCAGACCGCTTCCTGCCATCCCCCTCCTGGGCGAAGGGAGAGGGGAGGAGAATTCCCTGTCTCTTCCATTCCCTCAGGCTCCTCATGGGCTTAGCGAGCTCCCTGGTTAATCAGGTCAGTGCTGTGTTTTCCCTTCTTCAGTGGAATATTGTTACGGGCAGAGAGGCAGTCCGCTAAATCTCTGTCAGCTTTCATCTCTTCCCAGGACAGTTCTAGTGTTTCTACTATCCCAGCCTTCCCCTTGCCTATCCCTGCAAATGAGTCACTTTTCCCTGTATTCCAGATTTCAACCATTACCATCCCCTTCAGGAGTTAACTCCAAAAATATAATTTCAAAGAATAGTCTTCAAAGTACATCCCTTCAGATTCCCTTGCTTTTCATGGGCCACCCCTGTATCCACACCTCATCCGTATCAATTATATGTATACTGAGTGAGTGAAGCATCCCTCTGAGAAACTTCATCTTGGGTGCAGGTGGTCCTCCCTTCTGCACTAAGCCGGTCCAGCCACATTCCCCTCAGCATGGATTAGTCAGAGTGTGCAGCCTGATTCCCTGGTGAGATGGGCTCACATCCTGCTCACTGGCCAGGTTACTGATTCCCTGTCCACCAACCCTTTGGGCCTGTCCCTCAGCTTGGGTTGGTCAAGCTATGGCATTCTTTAGGATGGATAGCAGCCATGTTGAATCTGATCCAGAGCAGGGACATCCTCCTTTTGGACCTTTGACTGTCCTGTTGCCCTTTGGTGACTCAGGGTGGGTTAGGCTGGGCTTCCTAGAAGCAGAGTCCCAGACAGGAATTTGTGATTCAGTGAGGGCGTGTACTTCAGAAAAAACCTACGCGGGAGAGACTAAAGCAAGATGGGAAAGGAGATGAGCAAGAATATGGTGTCAGAAATAATCTAGCATTGACCTGGTCCATGGGGCGTGGTGGTGGTGGTGGGGTAGGGTGGTGATAAGGGAAGGCTCTGAAGTATAAATAGCAGTGTAGAATTGTCCTTTCTTGAAGCAAGGGGAGGGCAGCCTTTTGTACCCGTCTGCCACATGGGTGCACGAACAGTTAAGTACTTGGCTACTAACTGAAAGGTTGGCGGCTCCAGTCCACCCAGAGGCACCTCAGAAGAAAATCCTGGCGATCTACTCTAAAAGGTCATAACCTTGAAAATCTGATGGAGCACCATAGACACAATAGACTGTTGAGTTGTTTCTACTCTATTCTACCCTACTGTACTCTCACGGGGTCACCAGGAGTCAGAATAGATTCCATGGCAACTGGTTTACCAGTTATTCATTGGCTCTGTGCTGCTTCTGGGGAAGGAGTGTGAGGCACACACCCATAGGCTTTGGCCAAGGGCAATTCTCCTGAGCAGGGCAGTTGTGCCCCCGTAGCAGCAGCCAACACTCATGGATGTGAGGGTATGAGGGTGTCAGCCTGGGCAAAGGGCATCTGGGTGAGGCACCACAGCATCTACCACACATGAGTTTTCTGACCCTGCAGAACAGAACCATAATAGGATTGCTTGAGGAATACTTGAGCTGAGTGACCAGGCAAAGCCTCCTGTATCTGTTCATCCCACTTAGAGCACCAGGCTGGCTGGGGAAGGGGCAGGTGCTCATCCTTCAGCCTGTGTAAGCGAAGAGCTAGAAGTCAAACTCTCCAGCTGTGTCCATCCTTCCGCATCTTCCCTGCATGTGAGCAGGCTGCGCCAATGTTCTCCAAGGTTCTTCCTCTGAGATGGGCTGTCGGAGGGTGCTGGCTGGAGGTCTAGTATTTAAACACGTTGCTAGTAAGCAGCACACGCAGGTAGATAATTGTTTAGAAGAAGGAAAGTCTAACCCAATGAGCTGTCTAAAACGTATTCTTCTTCTGTCAACGAGCCCTGAAAAGTGCTGCGAATGAGCTGCAGAAAGCAGGTGGGTGCGTGTCTGCGCTTCACTTCTCAACTGTTGTGTGGTCGAGACTGCAAAATGAATTTCTGTAGTCTATTTATGATGTACTCTCTGGGGTCCTTGCTGTGACTCTGAGGGAGGACGCCGACATTTATCAGAAGCCTGTTCTGTGCCTGCCACCGGGCTACATTCATCTCCGTCTGGTTTTACAGGAAACTGAGAATGAAGAGGTTCGAATCGCTTAAAATCCAAGGACCAAAACAAAGAAACCACACTAACGGCCATCAAGTCCATTCCACCTCATCGAGACCCCATGTGTTTCAGAGTAGAACTGGGCTCTACAGGGTTTTCTTGTCTGTGATCTTTAGAGGAGCAGATCACTCGGCTTTATTCTGAGGTGCGTCTGGGTTGGGTTTGAACTGCCAACCTTTTGGTTAGTAGTTGAGTACTTAACCATTTGTTCTACCGAGGGACTCCAATCCAAGGACAGATAGCTAATAAAATCAGAGCTAAGAGTCATACCCAGGCCCAAGCCCTGATATCTCTGCTAAACCATATTGCTTTTTATTATAAGTTAAGAACAAAAAGCTAACTCAGCTTATTCCCAAAGATCTGTCACCAGATGTCTACTCAGTGGAGTAACTGTGTTTTCTCAGCCAAAACACATTGTCTACAAAACATGAGCATAAGGCGTGGGCTGGCAAACTTTTCTGTAAAGGGCCAGACAGTAAATATTTAAGGCTTTATGGGCCATACAGTCTCTGTAGCAAATATTCAACTCTGCCACTGTGACATGAAGGCAGCCATAGACGGTGTGGCTGTGCTCCAGTAAAAGTTTAAGGACACTGAAATTTGAATTTCATGAACTTTTCATTTGTCACAAAATATTACTCTTTTTTCCCTTGCAGCCATTTAAAAATGTAAAAACCATTCTTAACTCACAGGCTGTACAGAAACAGGAAAAGGGCAAAATTTGGCCTGTGGGACATTGTTTCTTGATCTAGATAGAGATAAGGATACAGCTAGGTAGAGATAGAGGTAGAGGTAGACGCTGAGGTAGAGGTAGATATCACTATAGTTTGTAGATCTAGATAGATACATGAGAAAGAGAGAGTGAGTGAGCTTGATGGGACTTTGAACATTAAACTCCTTGAATCTAAAGATTTTTCTCACGCTGAATTCCTTCTTAAAATATTTATTTTATTTTTGTTGTTTTTGTTAAGAAGATACACAGCAGAACATACACCAATTCAACAATTTCTACATGTACACAAAGAACTCCAAGCAGGATAATCCCAAAGACATCCACACATCATAATCAGACACATCATAATCAGAATCTCAAAAAGGAGACTTAAGAGAGGATTCTGAAGGTAGTGAGAGAAAGAAACAGTCACTATAAAGGATCCCCAGTAAGATTAAGTGTCAACCTCAGAAACACTGGAGGTCAGAAGTCAGTGGAATGATATATTTAAAACACTGAAAGGAAAAAAAAAAAAGAAGCTGTCAACCGAGAATACTATACCCAGCAAAACTGTCCACCAAGAATGAAGGTGAAATTAAAACATTCCCAGACAAACAAAAACTGAGAGAGTTCATGCTGAATTCTTGATCTCTATGCATCACACAGTAGTGAAATATCAGTGTTTTAGAACTTGAAGAAACCCCTAAAAACCAAACCTGATGTAGTCGAGTTGATTCCAACTTATAGCGACCCTATAGCAGAAGTTTTAAACATGACAACAGCAATAGAAAAAACAAAAACAAGTAATGAATGGACAAGTTAAGAATGAAAAATGTAACTTGCTGAACTCCTAGACATGACTTACCACACCACATGTACATACGCGCATCAATTTGTTGGAACAATAGTCTGTTTATGCATGTGTTTATTTTAAAACCTAGTCTCAATTAGCACTGTGAGTTTTATAGAATTAATATTTTAGGGCAGTTATTTAAATTGTCAATATTTAATAGATTTGTGTCATATGACAGTAAGAAAAAAGCCTTTTAGGGGGCTTCAATTATTCTACTGTTTGGATAGCTGTTTTTTTTTTTTGTTGTTGTTGTTGGAGTGAGCCACATGATTAAAGAGACAAAGGAGTGGGTTTTAACCTTTAAAAAAAGCTTTATGAAAGGCTGAATGACAAGTATTATCAGTAGTTGGGAAAGGATTTCTCAATGAACTAAAGACAGTAACACCAAAAAATCCAAACCCGTTCCCTTTGAATCGATTCTGACTCATTGCCACCCTATAGGCCACAGTAGAACTGCACTGTAGGGTTTCCAAGGAGCAGCAGCTGGTGGATTCGAACTGCCGACCTTTTGGTTAGCAGCCAAGCTCTTCACCACTGTGCCAAAAAAGCCCCCTCATATAGCACCTTATTGAATTCACACAAACCTTTGCTGAGGTAGGTGTTTCACTAATTTAACAGTGAAAATTAAGGCTTATAAAATTTAAGTGATTTGAAAGTGACACATTTAGTATCTTGTATTTAGGACTGGAACTCGAATGTTTTCTGATTTTTAGTTCAATATTCTTTCTTCTACACTTAGGGACACTGCTAGGTATCACATGTACAAGAAAATTCCATAGCCAAACTATTTGAGAAATACGGAAACAAACTGATGTCTTTGCTTCAGGACTCCCCAGAACCTTTCAGACACTAATGTGAAATGAAAACTCCCAACAGGAGAAAATAGAATGCAGTGTTTCCCAAATAGATTTGGCTACAGAATCAGGGATTCAATTCACGGCTGATGCATCTCAAGTACAGCCACCACCTGTACGTCACTGGAAACGTGTGTGTTGCTATGATGCTGAATAGGTTTCAGCAAAGCTTCCAGACTAAGATGGACTAGGAAGGAAGGCCTACTGATCTACTTGTAAAAAATCAGTCAATAAAAACCCTATCGATCACAACAGTCCGATCTGCAACCAGTCATGGGGATGGCGGACCAGGCAGCTTTCTGTTCTATTGTGTGTGGGGGTTGGCACGTGTCGGGGGCCATTTAAATGGCAACTAACAACAAGAACTCCAGGATTCCTTCTTTTTTGGCCCAGAGGAATTTTTCTGGACCAGAGTCCCATAGATGGGCCCTTGAGAATTCCTACCCAGGAACTCGTAATAAACATGCAGTTAATGGCAGGAGCCACAAAACAGCTGGGATCTCCTGTCAGAATCTCCTACAATCATAGCATCTCTCCAGGGAAGGAACTTACAAGGCCCACTTGAGAACAGAGTGATTTAAAGCAAAATTCTACTCCACAAAACAATAGTTGAATTATATCTAGGGCAGTGTTTGTTGATTGCGTATTGTTGGGAGCTGAGAGATACTCGATTTCTCGTGATTTCTATTTCCTGTGTCCTCATTCCTTCACAACCACTCTGAATATGCACCCAACATGGCTCCAGGCTGTACAGTGCTCTCTCCAATGTTGACTCAATGTTCCAGCTGAACTCAGAGTCCTAGCAGAGTCAATGTCTTGTGAGAAGTCAGAATTCATAGCAACTCTTGAATCAACCTGTCTTGGGATTGGCAATTTTCTGTCTCTGCCCACAATTGTGTCCCATTTGCATCCATTGGATCAGCTAGATATTCATTTTACAAATGTTCATTGTGGTACTACCACGTACTGGTCAGTGTCCTAGGTACTGGAATACAGTCATGAACTAGACATGGGATGCCCTTGCCACTTCAGACATAATCTTCAAATTTCTACTTCTCTGCACAGAAATGCAGCTGCTCCTCTCCCGATTTTGCATGTCAGCCTCTTCTTTGGCTTCCTCTTTGTTCCACCTTCTTGCCCACCATGCCATGACCTCGCCACAATGGTCAATGAGTTTATTCTCTTATGTCTACTTCAGGCAACTGATGGTGGCTTCTTAAAGCACAGGCTTTTAAAGGAAGCACTCCACCACTAACTGAAAGATTGGCAGTTTGAACCCACCCAGAGGTGCCTTGGAAGGAAGGTCTGGAGATCTGCTTCCAAAAGATCCCAGCCTTGACAATTCTATGGAGTGCAGTTCTGCTCTGACATACATGGGGTCGCCATCAGTCAGAACTGACTGGATGGCAACTGTTGGTTGAGGCTGTGCTACATCTTTGCGATGAAGAGCGTTGTAATCTGCCATGGGTGATGGGGAGGAAGATTGGTGGTATCCACATCATGTATCAGCGACATCTGGTCAACACCAACCTGCCAGCTGATGTTAATTATGACCACTATTGTCTGATCATGAAAAAACCAGCTAATTCTTTTCTGAAGCAAAGCAAACTCCAAAAAACCCTATGGTTGATTTAACTTATTGCTAATCCCTGATTGTCTACCTAGCTGAAAGACATTTTAGCAGGAAGGAAAGGGGAAGTTAGCAATTTATTTGCTGAGGTGTTCTTCCAGGACACAAAAGTAGCTGCTTATAGGCAAAAGGTGAGTTAAATCTGTGTTGAAGCTGTTGCTGTTTAGAACTGGAAAGGAGCTTGAGCAACAGTTCTTGGAACATGGTGGTCAAGAGCTAGCATTCATTGTCATCCTAGATAAGACGTAATATTGGTCAAAGTGCCTTAAACTCCAAGGCCCTCTGTCCTCGTCTATAAAATAGAATAATAATAAGACAGAACCTCAAATGGCTTTGCATCAAAAATTTCTACCCAGTAACAATAATAGTAGCTTTTTGGTAGGGTGGTTGTGAGGGTTAAACGAGTTGATGCACTTAGTCCAGTGTCTGTTGCATATAATTGCTTAATTGTATGTCGTTGCTTAATACATATACTTGCTTTGTAGCCACACGTATATTACACACACACACACACACACACACACACACACACACGCACACCAGCGAATTCCGTCTCTTTTTAAAGATGAGGAAACAATTCAGAGGAGTGGAAAGATTTTCCCAAGATCGTACATCCAGGGAGGGGGCTGGCATGCAGACTTGCGTCTTCTAAACCCAAGGGCATAGTTCTATGTATCACAACAACAAGTGAAACAAAATATCCATTTGATATTAGGATCTGGTTAGAAACTGGAAGATCTTGGTCCTTACCGTCGCTTTTTAGATGGGTAAGATAAAGATGTGTTGTTCTGAGAATTGCCGGGCGGCTGGCTGACCTTTTTGCCGGCTTTCTCACTGCCCTCTGACGAGGTCGACGAATAGCTCCTTGGATGGCTGAACCCCTCCTGTCAATTTAGCTACTGGAAGAGTTGGAGATGTGCCATTTTTCCAGAAAATGATTAAGACAAACTCGAAGAATATTGTGAACTTTATCAGGAAAATCAATTTCTCTAACAAGGAAGTGAATCACTATTGATTTTTTTTCTCTCTAATTGGACTCAGGGCCCTGATAGCTTTTCATAAGTGGTGGCAGTTTGCTTTCAGCAAATGTGCTTTTCACTTTGCAGCGGAGCATAGCATCTTCTCAAAAGCCTCCGCCACTCTTTTTCTCAATTGTCCCAGTTCTTCAAGGTTAATATGGACGCTTTTAGACATTTTCTATCTGTAGTGACATGGTGTTCATTAGGCTTTTTGTTGCCCTGAATGGACAATCTGTTGTATTGCTGTAGTATATAAACACCTGCTAACCAAAAGATCGGCAGTTCAAATCCACCAGCCACTCCTTGGAAACCCTATGGGGTAGTTCTACTCTGTCTTATAGGGTCGCTATGAGTCGGAATTGACTCGAAGGCAACGGGTTGGGAATAGTGAAAGGCTGGACTCACAGAACAGGGGATGAACAATGAGAGAATGGCTAAGATGTTACTAAGGTGATTAGAGAAGCCGTGAGCTGGACATTTTCAAGACGCCTGCAGGGATGGGCTACGTAGCTTACAAACATGACACAAGCCTGCAGCATTTGTGGTGGGAGTGGGCCCCTGGGCATAGGACAGGACCATCAGGACTCACTTGTCAGTTACTGGCTGAGGCTGCTAGGAGACAATGCCCTCTTTGACAAGGTGTGGCCCATCTTGATAGATGCTAGAAGGATTTAGGGTATTGTTGATAGATGCTAGAAGAATTTAGGGCATTGTTTGGGCATGTGAAGCTGGGAAAGAGGCAAAAGAGTGTCCCCGAATCTCTCTCCTCCTACCCAAGCCTCTCAACTAGGAGATGAGCATGGCTGGGGTTTTCGGTTTCCTTCTTTACAACTGATTTATCTCACGTCTTCCTCCCCCCCTTTTTCTGGTTTCTCTGTATTGTTTTTCAGTTCAGTATCTTGGCACTGATTTAACAGGTTGAGTTACTGAGATGCATGTTGACTTAAAAAAAAAATGCCTAACTTAAAAAAAAAAAATTATCTGATTTAAAAAATATGCTTTCTTCTCTTAGTACTTTTAGTTTTTAATCTTCTTTCTTCTTTCCCATTTTCTTATCTTTTTTTCCTATCCTGCATTTTAATTTTTTTCTTTAAAATTTTCTGTTAGACATTTTTTTGTTCCACATTTTCTGACTTTTTTATGTTATCACCTTTTTATTTTTATTCTTTTTACTTTCTTGTATATACTTTTTAATTGGTTACCTTTTTTCCTAAATTCTTATTCATGTCTTTTTTTTGTTATTTTAGCTTCCCTTCCAATTATTTTAATTATCTACTTTATTTTAAGCTATTGTTTTGCTTCTTCTTAATCTTCTACCCTCTTATTCTTATTTGCTGTATTTGTTCTCCTTTTCTTTTTTAATTTTTTTTACCTCTTTGGAAAATTGTTTTCTATCCTGATTCTTGATCACTAAATTCAGAAATTCACAGGCCAGAGTGTAAAACCTGAGAGACTGCAAGTGATTGATAAGAATTTCTACTTCTTCTTCTTCTAATTTTATTGATATGATTAACATAATATTTGCCATTTTAACCGTTTTTCAGTGTATGATTCAACGACATTACATTCAGCATGTTGTGCAAACATCACCACTATTTCCAATTTTTTATTTTTTATCATCTCCAACCAAAACTTAGTGTCCCCTGAGTAACAACTCTCCCCTTCCCCCTCCCTTCCATCCTTGTTGTTGTTAGGTGTCAAATTTTTGGATTTTTGACTCATAGTGACAATCTTTCTCCTACAGAGCGTAGCCACTGGGTGGGTTTGAACCACCAACCTTTTGGTTAGCAGCCAAGCCCTTAATTGTTGTGCCACCAGAGCTCCTTGCTCCCACCCCTGGTACTAGTAAACTTTGTCTGTATGCATTTGCCTATCCTAGAAACTTCCTGGAGGGATTATACAATATTAGTCCTTTTGTATTTGACTTATTTTGCTCAGTATAATGCTTTCAAGGTTCATCCATGTCGGAACATGTACCAGAACTTCATTGCTCTTCGTGGATGAATTGTTAACTATCTTGTACTATATTTGGGGCTTGTTTTCACACTGACCAGCAAGAAAAGCAAGGCAATAGGTGTGACAGTGAGAAAAAGAGGCAAAACCCCACAGAGGACACAGGGGGCCATCCTTCTGTCTGTCCGTCCCTGGAGGCACCCCTCTATCTCCCTGATTTGTACTCAAACTTTCTTTTTAAAGTTATTTTTCAAAAATCCTCAGCAAGAACAAGTGGGAGGCCGTTGGTTAATAGAACCTAAAAAAGAAATTCCAAACTGAATTCTCAGAGGAAATTGTGAAGATGCAGCCTCCATGATGTAAATCAAAATGGACTGCTATGAAAAGGGAGATACACGACCAAGGTGAGGGAAACTCACCGGAAAGGCTAATTGGGTAACATGGACAACTGAGGTATGGACCTAAACACAGGTTGGTTCTTAAACTGGGTTTGGATAGGCTTTTGGCATTCCATGAGTATTTTTACCTTGTTATTGTTAGGTGTCCACAATTGGTTCTTACTCACAGCGACTCTATGTACAACAGAACCAAATGCTGCCCGGTCCTGCACCATCCTCACAATCGTTGCTATGTTTGAGCCCATTGTTGCAGCCACTGTGTCAATCTATCTTGGTCAATCAGAGATCACCTTTCAAACAATAGACAGGCCTATAAAGTAAACAGTAACACCCATGACGAACGTGCTCCTCAGAACAATCAACCATACGAGACCAAAAGGGCAGCATTTGCCCAAAAACAAAGTTCAGAAGGCAGCAAAGGGCAAGAAAGATGGGCAAACAGGAACAGGGAACCCAGGGAGGAAGGGGGTAGAGTGCTGTCACATTGGGGGGATTGCAAATAAGGTCACGAAACAAAGTGTGTATAAATTGTTGAATGGGAAACTAATTTGCTCTGTAAACTTTCACCCAAACCACAATAAAATGTTCAAAAAAAAGGTCAATACCAGTTCATTTCTACTCACTAATGCCAAGGATATAATTTTTGACACCTTCCAATTTTCCTTGATTCATGCTTTGTACATTTCATGTTCTGATTATTAATGGATGTCTGCAGCTGTTTCTTCTCTGTATGCTGAGTAAATAATCCAAGAAGCTGGACTATATGAAGAAGAACACGGTATCAGGATTGGTGGAAGACTCATTAACAACCTGCAATATGCAGATGACACAATCTTGCTTGCTGAAAGTGATGAGGACTTGAAGCACTTACTGATGAAAATCAAAGACCACAGCTTTTGGTATAGATTACACCTCAACATAAAGAAAACAAAAATCCTCACAACTGGACCAATAAGCAACATCATAATAAACAGAAAATATTGAAGTTGTCAAAGATTTCGTTTTACTTGGATCCACAATCAACGTCCACAGAAGCAGCAGTCAGGAAATCAAACGATGTATTGCATTGGGCAAATCTGCTGCAAAAGATTTCTTTAAAGGGTTAAAAATCAAAGATGTCACCTTGCGGGCTAAGGTGTGCCTGACACAAAAGCCGTGCTATTTTCGATCGCCTCAAACGAATGGGAAAGCTGGCCAATGAATAAGGAAGATCCACGAAGAATTGAAGCCTTTGAACTGTGACTTTGGTGAAGAATATTGAATATACAATGGACTTCCAGAAGAACGAACAAATCTGTCTTGGAAGAAGCCCAGCCAGAATGCTCATTAGAAGCAAGGAAGGTAAGACTTCGTCTCACGTACTTTGCACATGTCATCAGGAGGGACCAGTCCCTGAAGAAGGACATCATGCTTGATAAAGTAGATGGTCACCAAAAAAGAGGAACGCCCTCAATGAGATGGATTGACACAGTGGCTGCAACAATGGGCTCCAACGTAGCAACGATTGTGAGGATGGCACAGGACCAGGCAGGGTTTCCTCCTGTTGAATGTAGGGTGACTATGAGTCAGAGCCGACTGGACAGCACTTAACAACGACAACAACATCATGCCATCACTTATAGCCGACATACCTCAAACACAAATAGCAGAGTTGTCTTTCAACGTTGCCTTTATGCATTTGTTGTTGTTGGTTCCGACTCATAGATGAAGTCTCACCATCCTCACTTGCAAGGAGCACTCTGGCTGTATTTCTTCCGAGACAGATTTGTTCCTTCTTCTGGCAGTCCATGCTATATCCAGTATTCTTCGCCAACACCACAATTCAAAGGCATCAATTCTTCTTCAGTCTTCCTTATTCATTGTCCAGCTTTCACACGCATATAAGGCAATTGAAAACACTATGGCTTGGGTCAGGCGCGCCTTAGTCCTCAAAGTGACATCTTTGCTTTTTAACACTTTAAAATGGTCTTTTTCATCAGACTTGCCCAATGCAACATGTCTTTTGATTTCCTGACTGCTGCTTGCGTGACTGTTGATCGTGGATCCAAGTAAAATGAAATCCTTGACAACTTCAATCTTTTCTCCATTTATCATGATGTTGCTTATTGGTCCAGTTGTGAGGATTTTTGTTTTCTTTATGTTGAGGTGTAATCCATACTGAAGGCTGTGGTCTTTGATCTTCATCAATAAGGGCTTCAAGTCCTTATCAGTTTCAGCAAGCAAGATTGTGTCATCTGCATATCCCAGGTTGTTAATGAGTCTTCCTCCAATCGTGATGTCACGTTCTTCTTCATATAGTCCAGCTTCTTGGATTATTTGCTCAGCATACAGATTGAATAAGTATGGCGAAAGGATGCAACCCTAACGGACAGCTTTCTTGATTTTAAACCATGCAGTATCCCCTTGCTCTGTTCGAATGACTGCCTCTTGGTCTATATACAGGTTCTGTATGAGCACAATTAAGTGTTCTGAAATTCCCATTCTTCGCAATTTTGTCCATAATTTGTTATGATCCTCACAGTCGAATGCCTTTGCATAGTCAATGAATCACAAGTAAACATCTTTCTGGTATTCTCTGCTTTCAACTAAGATGCATATGACATCCCTCATTCCATGTTCTCTTCTGAATCTGGCTTGAATTTCTGACAGTTCCCTTTCAATGTACTGCCGCAGCCGCTTTTGAATGATCTTCAGTAAAGTTTTACTTGTGCGTGATATTAATGATATTGTATGATAATTTTTGCATTCTGTTGGATCACCTTTCTTTGGAATGGGTACAAATACGGATCTCTTCCAGTCAGTTGGCCAGGTAGCTCTCTTCCAAATTTCTTGGTGTAGACGAATGAGCACCACCAGCTCTGCATATGTTTGTTGAAGCATCTCAATTTATGCACTTAGCTAAGAAATGATAAACATTGGTCTTGCTTTATCCTTCCTACCCTCTCCGTCTTCTCCATACTGAATAGGCGATGGATGGGACTCGGGACTGTGGGGGCAGTGAGGTTGAAGTGACCACAGTAGCTCTCCTGGGCACCAAGGTGGACAGCTGAGGAATGGCACCGAGGGCTTTTGAGAATCAACAAAGCACTGGAATTTCTTTTCATCAAAACCCTTCACCTTTCTCACTTCCCCGTGCCTGAATCCAAAATTAGCTAGCCAAAATATGTATGGCCTCAGTTAAGTTTGTTCAAAAACAAAACCATTTTCTTTGAGTCCTCTGTCAGCCACAGGAAGAATTTCATGTACAGTACCACTTTTTTCATTTTATATTTTTAGATTTAAATGGCTTGCTCACCACACCGTCTGTGGCGCTTGGACATCAGCTGTGTTGATTCTGTCTGTGTTTACCGAGCAGATAAGGCACATTCTCGGCGACTCAGCACAGCTATGTAGAAACAAGCCTTTAAAGAGCTGAAACAAGAAAACACACTATACATAAAGCTAAAAAAATATTCTGGATTAAAGTCAGAGGAGTTTCTGCGGGTTGCCTGTGGGGCCAGAGATCATCTAGCTATGGAGATTATGGGGGGGATGTTGCCTTTTGCCAGAAAGACCCATTTATCTTTATACCATGAAAGATACAAAATCGGCTACCTTACACAGGCAAAATGAAAACTTAGTCCCAGTTGAACAGAGACAAATCTGAAACTTAAAAAGGATTTGCAACTCTACAATTTTTTCAAACTTTTTATTGATGTATACATAAATACGACATCTCTGGGTGGTGTAAATGGTTAACATGCTCCACTAGTAAGCAAAAGACTGGAGGTTCAAGTCCACCCAGAGGCGCCTTGGAATAAAAGCCTGGAGATCTACTTTGGAAAAAAACAGCCATTGAAAACCCTATGGAGCACACACGTGAGGTCACCATAAGGAGGAATCGGCTGGATGGCAGTTGGTGTTATATCTAAATACAGGCAAATGTATATATATGATATATATACAATCATAAATGTACAGCTTGTCAAATTTTCACAAAATGAGCCTACCCATATAACCAGCACAGGGATAAAGAAATAGAACATTTTCAGTATCCCAGGGGCCCGTCTTGTGCTTTCTTCCAAGCAATATCCCACCTCCCCCCAAGAGTAACTACTTTCATGACTTAAGAGCACAGATTAGTATTGACTGTTTTTGCATTTTATGTAAGTGGAATCACGTTCTTGTGCTCTTTTGTGTCTATTTTATCTCACTTAACATTTTGTTTATGAGAATCACTTGTATTGTTGTATCTGGTTGTAGACCCCCCATTGTTAATGCTGCATCACATTTCACTATATCAATAGATCACAATTATTAACAGTTGGTTGGTGTTTGAGCAGTTCCTTGTTTTGGGCTACCAAGAATAGTGCTTTGATGAACGTTACTGAACATGTCTTCTGATACACATAGTATACATTTCTGTTGGGAATATACCTAGGTATGAATTTCTGGTCATAGGAATGCACTGATTCACTTTTAACATACGCGTGCCAAACATCGTATTTTTACGCAAATAATGTGTACTTTCTATGTTTGTTTGCCGATCACGCCCTCCCCCCCACAAGGTATTTTTGTAAGTGCACTATGCTAATTTTTTTTAACAGCAACATGTAAAAAAAAAATGGCATAGTGGCGCTTACAAAAATACCTCTTGGAGGCGAGGGCGTGGTTGGCAAACAAATGTAGACGGTGTGCGTTATTTGCGTAAAAATATGTTGGTTTTCAAAATGGTTTTATCAATTAATACTCTAAAAATGGCCAAGAATTCCAGTTGTTTATCATCTTTGCAAGTATTTGATACTCTCAGTCTTTTTTTAAATTTTATTTTATCCATTCCTGTGTTTGTAGTAGCATGTCTTTGTGATTTTAATTTGCATTTCCCTGATACTAATGAAACAAAGCAGCTTTTCATATGGTTCTTGGTCATTTGCACATACTCTTTTGAGAAGTATCTATTTAAGTCTTGACCTATTTTTATATTGGGTTGTTTGTCTTTTTCTTATCAAGCTCTTTATTCTGGATATGAGTTATTTGTTGTTTGTTTATGTTCAAGACCTTCTCTTTTTCTTCCTGTCTTCCGTCTCGGGTTGCCCTAAGAGTTTCAATAATCTTTTAACGGTGTATTTTGGTAAAGAAGTTTATGCTTTAAAGGAGTCCAATTTATCATTTTTATTTTATGGTTTGTGTTTTTTGTGTTCTGTTAAAAAATTCATGCTTCCCCAAGGTCAGGAGGATGTTCTCTTAAGTTTTCTTCTAAAAGCTTTATTATCTGGACTTTCACGTTTAGATCATTTTTTTTTAAAATATGTGGGCATGGTGTGAGAAGAGGTGCAAACATATTCTTTGTTTCATATACGGATATCACAATGATTTAGCACCATTTATAGAAAGAACAAGGAGGCCTGGTGGTGTAGTGGTTAAAGAAATCAGCTGCTAACTGAAGTTCAGCGGTTTGAACCCATCAGCCGCTCCACGGGAGAAAGATGTGGCAGTCTGCATCTGTAAAGACTTAAACAGACTTGGTGGCTGCTCTGACAGGGATCACAATAGAGGGTCCCAGACAGAGCAGGAGAAAAATGGAGAACAAAATTCAAATTCACAAAAAAAAAGACCAGAGTTACTGCTTGACAGAGACTGAGAAACCCCGAGAGGATGGTCCCTGGGTACCCTTTTAACCCAGTACTGAGGTTCACCTTTCAGCCAAAGATTAGATAGGTCTTTAGGGCCAACAATAACACACGTAAGGAACGTGCTGGTAGTTCAGTCTTATATATGAGACTAATGGACACGCCAGCCCGAAGGCAAAAATGAGAAGGCAGGAAGGGACAGGAAAACTGGAGGAATGGCATCAGGCAACCCGGGGTGGAGAAGGGGAGAGTGCTGAGACACATTGCGGGGTTGGCAGCCAATGTCACAAAGCAATTTGTGTATTAATTGTTTAATGAGAAACTAATTAAACTTTCACTTAAAGCACAATTAAAAAAAAAAAAATCTTACGGCCTTGGAAACCCTATGGGGCGGTTCTACTTTGTCCTACAGTGTCACTATGAGTTGGAATAGACTAGATGGCAAGGAGTTTGGTTTTGGGTATTCCTTACTGAATTGGGGTGTCACCTGTGACATAAATCAGGTGACCATAGGTATGGTTACACGGTCTGTTTATGAGCCGTTTTCAGTTCTATTTGTCAAGTTTTTCTATCTCTGTGCCCACAGCACACAGTTGTGATTACCAGAGGTCCCTGTCTGCTGTCTTTGTTCTTTAATGCTGTGTAAGCTGCTGTCTTGGTCTCCTGAGGGTTCCTCAACCAAACGTCACAAAGTGGTGTCATTAAAGAACAGAAACTTACTCTCTCACAATTCTGGAGGCGAGAAGCCTGAATTCAGGACATTGCAGGACCATGCTCACTCTCCGTCCACTAGGGTAAGAACTTTCCTCGTTACGTCCAGCTTCTACTAGCCCCAGGCATTTATTGGCCTTGCTTGGCTTGTAGTTGGGTGACCTTGTGGGTGACCTTGTCGCTATGTCTGTTCTCTCCTTTTATAAGACACCACTCAGGAGAGATTAGCACCTACCCTACACTTGTATCGGAATCTCTGGGTGGCGCAAATGGTTGAGTGCTCACCTACTAACTGAGAGGCTGGGAATTTGAACGCACTCAATACATCCGAAACCTCAGCCATTGAAAACTCTATGGAGCACAGGTGTACTCTGACACTAATAGGGATGTCATGAGTCAAAACTGTCTTGCTGCCAACTATTTTATTGTTTAACTCTCATGTGACCTTGTTAACTGATAACAAAAGAAAAATTCTATCTCCAAGCAAGGTGACGTTCATCAGTACAATGGTTAGGACTTCAACATATCTTATTTTGGGGACACAATTCAGTCCGTAACACTCTGCCCTTGGTCTCCCAAATTCTTGCCTTTCCCATATCTAAAATACATTCACCCCATCTCAGCATCCCCCAAAGACTTAACCTATTCTAGTATCCATTCTAAGTCCAACATGTCAGCTTCTGAATCGTCTGAATCAGGTGTGAGTGGGACTCTGGGTATAGTTCATCCTGGGGCAAACTTCCTCTCTACCTGTGGATCTGTGAAATCCAGAATGCAAGTTATCTGCTTCGAAAGTACAATGTTGGAGCAAGCATAAGGTAGACATTCCCCTTCCAAAAGTGAGAAATTGGAGGGAAAAAGGGGTTCATGGGACCAGGCAAGTCCAAAATCAAGCGGAGAAAATTTTGTTAGATTTCAAGGCTTGAAAATAATCCTGTGTCCTCCAGGCCCATCTGGGTGGTGGCTCCAGCCTACGGATCTTGGGAGAGTCCGCTTTCTCCACATTCTCACCGGTACTAGTTATTGTCTGACTTTTTGTTTATAGCCACCCTAGGAGCCCTGGTGGCGCAGTGGTTAAGAGCTCTGCTGCTAACCAAAAGGTCGGCAGTTCAAATCCACCAGCTGCTCCTTGGAAACCTTATGGGGTGGTTCTACTCTGTCCTATAAGGTGGCTATGAGTCGGAATCAACTCGATGGCAACAGTGTGTGTGTGTGTAGCGTGTGTGAAGTGACACCCCATTGTGGTTTTGATTTACACTTCCCTGACATGAAGTTGCACATAATAGTCCCTCATTCTCCTTTTAACACATCTAGAATCTATAGCGATAGCACTTCATTCATGCCTGATACTGGGAACTTGTGTCTTCTCTCGTTTTCATTCCTGATCAGTCTGGCTGCATATTTATTGCTTTTCTACCAGGTTTTCATCTTTTCTATTTCACTGTTCCCACTCTGTTTTTATTATTTCCTCTCCTCTATTTACTTCAGATTTAATGTGATCCTATTCTAGTTTCATAAGGTGCAAACTGAGGTCCTCGATTTGAGGCCTTTCATTTTTTTCTAATACAGGCACTAGTGCTATTGGGGCCCTGCTAAATACTGCTTTTGTGACATCTCACAGATTTTGATATGTTGTATTTTCATTTCTATTCAGTTTAAAACTCGGCTGCTAATCAAAACGTTGGCAGTTTGAAGACACCAGCTGCTCCTTGGAAACCCTATGGGGCAGTTCTACTCTGTACTATAGGGTCGCTATGAGTCAAAATTGACTTGATGGCAACGGGTTTTTTTGGGTTTGTTTTTGGTATTCAGTTTAAAATACTTTCTAAGTTTCCTTTTCATATCTACTTTGTCCCGCGTATTATTTAGAAGTGTGTTATTTGGTTTCCAAGCGTTCAGGGATTTTTTCCAAAGAGCTTTCTGTTTTTAATTTCTAATTTAATTCTGTTGTGGTCAGGGAAAATATTTTGTATGATTTCAATCTATTTAAATTTATAGACACTTGTTTTATACCTTAGAATACGCTTTATCTTGGTAATTGTTCCACTCTCACTTAAAAGGATGTGTATTATAGATAGATGGGATATTCTATAAATGCCAATTGAGTCAAGTTGGTAGATTCTGTTGTTCAAGTTTTCTATATGCTTATTCACTTTCAGCTGCTGTTCTAAGTATCATTTATGGAGAGAGGAATATTGAAATCTCCAACTATCAGTGTCTATTTTGTTTATTTCTTTCTGCAGCTCTATTAATTTTATTTCATGTATTTCAAAGGTCATTTTTAGGCCCATAAGCATCTATGATTATTATGTCCTCATGATTAATTGATTCCTTTATCATTAAGAAATGAGCATGTTTATCCCTGGTACCATTCTTTGTTCCGAAATCTACTTTGGTAGTAGTATAACCATTGTTGTTTTCTTTTGATTAGTGTTAACCTGGTAGATCTTTTTTCTCTCCTTTCAAGTTTTACCCTTTTGTGTCTTTATATTTAACTGTGTCTCTCCAGCATATCATCCAGGTCTTGCTTTTTTAATTAGGTATTTAGGTAACTTACATTTATTGTGAGTATGGATATGGTTAAGCCCAACGCTATCATCTTGCTATTTGTTTTCTTTTTGTCTCATCTGTTCTTTGTTCCTTTCTCTCCTATTTTTTTCTGCCATCTTTTGCGTCAGTTGGTTATGATTTCTTTTTTTGTGATGCTATTTTATCTCATTTGTTGATTCAGAACCTGTGACACTTTGTTTTATTATTTTATTGGTTGCTTTAGGGTTCATAGTATACCTCTTTAACTTATGACAGTTTATCATCAAGTGCTGTAATACCACTGCACATGTTGTATAAAAAAGCTTACAGGAGTCCACTTCCATTTACCACCTTCTGCCCTGAACAGTGCAAATGGTTTGCCCGTGATTACTAACCTAAAGGTTGGCAGTTCGAACCCACCCAGAGGCACTGTGGACGAAAGGCCTGGTGATCTGCTTCTGTAAAGAATCACAGCCAAGAAAACCATATGGAGCAGTTCTACTCTGTCACATGGGATCGCCCTGAGTCGGAATCGACTTGATGGCAATAGGTTTGGTTATGTTTTTTAGTTGGCCTTTAGGTTAATATCACACAGTTTACTTGCACATATGTTATAAACCCCACAATGCATTACTATTATTTTTGTTTAAACAAACAACTTTATTTTAAAGAGATTTAAATAATAAGAAAATATTCTTAATATTCTTATGTATTTACCCAGGTAGTTGTCATTCCTGGGGTTCTTCATGTCTTTCGGTGGCTATATATTTTCATGAGGAGGATTTACTGTAACATTTCTTGTAACCAGGTCTACTAGTGGTGAAACATTTTCCCTGGGTACTGAATTCTGCATTGACTGTTTTTGTTCTCTTGCTTTACTTCAAAGAATACACCCCATTGTCTTTTCACTTGCATTATTTCTTTATCAGTTGTCTGTTGCTGCCATAATACATTTCTACAAACTTACTGGCTTAAAGCAACACAGATTTATTATTTAATAGTTCTGCTGGTCAGAAAGGAGCCCTGGTGGCGCAGTGGTTAAAGAGATTGGCTGCTAGCCAAAAGGTCAACAGTTCGATCCCACCAGCTGCTCTGTGGGAGAAAGATGTGGCAGTCTGCTTCTGTTAAGATTTACAGCCTTGGAAGCCTGTGGGGGCAGTTCTACTCTGTCCCGTAGGGTTGCTATAAGTTGGAATGGACGTGATGGCAGTGGGTTTGGGTTTGGGTTGATCAGAAGTCTAGCATGGGTTTCACCAGACTAAAATCAAGGAGTCAGCTGACTGGGTTACTTTCTGGGGGGAGTGTGCTGCTCTTTCAGGATGTTTGCAGAATTGAGTTTCTGTGGTAGTCGAATCAAGGTTACTGTTTTCTTGTTAACTGTAAACTGAGAGACTTTTCCTAAACTTCTAGAAGCCATGACATTCCTTGGCTCATGGTCTCCGTTTTCCATCCTCAAAGCCAGTACTGAGAGGTGAAGTCTTTGTCTGTCTGACTACAGTTTGGTCAAAGTTCTCTGATTTTAAGAACCTTGTGATCAGAGAGGGCCACCTCGATAATGCAAGATAGTCTCTCCCTCTCAAGATCCTAACGTTAATCACATCTGCAACAATCTCTTCTGCCACTATAAGGTAACATTCTTAGGAGCTCAGGGGATTAGGGTGTGGACATCTTTGCAGGGCCACTGTTCTTCCTAGCGCACTGTCCAACAATAAATCTGCTGTCATTCTTATCTTTTCTCTTCTATATAAACACCTCTTTTTGTTTGGGCTTCTTTTAAGATCTTGTCTTTATTACTAATTTTTTTCCCTTAATTTATTTTGTTTTTGTTGCTGTTGAGAATATACACAGCAGAACATATACCAATTCAACAATTTCTACGAGTACAATTCAGTGACATTGATTATATTCTTCAAATTGTGCAACCTTTCTCACCCTCTTTTTCTGAATTGTTCCTCCACCATTAACATAAACTGATTGACCCCTAAGGTTCCTATATAATCTTTCAAGTTGCTGTTGTCACTTTGATCCCATATAGATAGATCTTAAAATAGCACAGTGCTCAAGGCAGACAATCTTTACTAGTTAAGCTAAACTATTGTTTGGTTTTAAGATTACTCCAGGGGATATTTTTTATTTAAGGTTCAAGGTTTAAATATCTTCTCAGGGCAATGGTTTTGAAGGTTCATCCAGCCTCCATGGCTCCAGAAAGTCTAGATTCCATGAAAATTTGAAATTTTGTTCTGAATTTTTCCTCTTTTTATCAGGATTCTGCTACAGAATCTTTGATCATAATGTTCTGTAATGGTAGCTGGGCACCATCCAGTTCTTCTGGTCTCATGGCAAAGAAGGCAGGTGTTATCACTGGTTTTGAGCATTTGGATTATGAAGTGCTTTGGTGGAGTTTTCTTCATGCTTCTTGTGTTTGGAGTTTGTTAAGTTTCAAGGATCTGTAATTTCATAGTTTTCATCAAGTTTGTAAAAATTTCAGTCATTATTTATTCAATTTTTGTTGCCCCTCCTCCTTTCCTTCTATGTATCAAAATGCTTGAAGTCACAGAACTAACAGAAGTTATTTTCATTTTTGGATGTTTTATCTCTCTGTGTTTCATTTGTGTTGTTTCTAACTGATACCTCTTAGAGTCCACTGATCTTTTTTTCTGGAATATTTATCGAATCTATTATTGAACCTGTTCAGTGTATTTTTCATCTCAGTTGCTGTACTTTTCATCTCCAGAAGTGTGATTTGGATCTTTTTTTATGCTTTGCATGTAACTTCCTAGCTTTTTGAAAATCTGGAATTCAGTCATAATGACTGTTTTAATGTCTTTGCTCTTTCTAACATCTGTGTCAGTTCTGGGTTAGTTGTGATTGGCTAATTTTTCTCCTGCTAAAGAGTCATACTTTCCCACTTATTTTCATTCCTGATAATCTTAGATTTGTTGTGAGCCACTGTGAATTTTACCTTGTTAGGTGCTGGAAATTTTTGTATTTCTATAAATAATCTTCAGCTTTGCCCTGGTACACAGTTATATTACTTAGAAATAGTTTGGTCATCTTTATCTTACTTTTTATGGTTTGCTATGTGGGACCAGAGCAGCATTTTGGCTAGGGCTAATTATTCTCCATCTCGGAGGGAAGACCCTTCTGAGTCCTCTATCCGATGCCTGTGAATTATGAGGTTGTCCAGTCTGGGTGGTGGGAGCAGGCACTATTTGTGGCCCTGTGTGAGAGCCTGGCTCTCTTCCTTCTCTGATGGTTACTTCCTCAGCTTCTGGAAGTTTCCTTACTGCATGTGCTGATCAGTACCCTGCTGAATAGGTAGTAAGGATCTCCAGAGACGTCTGAGTTTTCTCTCTCTCTGTATCTCTCTTCTCTCCATTACTCAGTCCAGCAAACTGTAACCTTGTTGGTCTCCCCAGAGTGTCAGGTCAGTCTCCTTAATTCAGGGAGTCTGTTAGATTCCACCTGGTTCCCCTTCCTTATATCACAGACTGAAGACTCTCTCAAGGCAGTGAACCAAAACCAAACCAGTTACCATGGAGTCGATTCCAACTCATGGAGACCCTATGTGTGTCAGCATAGAAGTGTGCTCCATAGCTATTCAGTGGCTGATTTTTTGGAAGTTAATCACTAGGCCTTTCTTCCAAGGCACCTCGGAGTGGACTCAAACTTCTGACCTTTTGGTTAGTAGCTGAGCATGTTGATTGTTTGCATCACCTAAGAATTCCCTGGAGGCAGCAAACTGAGGTAACTGTAGGGCTCATCTCATTTGTTCCCCATCTTTGAAGTACTACTCTTTTTTTCCTTTGGCTGAAAAATGTCTTGCAAAGTGTTTTGTAACATTTTTGTCTAATTATTTATTTTTATATTTTCAGGCCGGATGGTAAATTCAATCCCTATTACTCCATCTTTCTCAGGACAAGAATGAATCCTACCAACTTTTAAAATAAACACTGTCTGTAATTTTCTTTTACAATGTTCTGTGATCCATTTGTAGTTGGCATCTCTATGCATTCATCAATCTATCTGTCTTTGTGAAATGGAATAAAGCTTTGTTTTTTTAAACGCAATGTAAGTGCAACATTGAGGTGAGATTGACTTGCCAATCATGTGCCTAAAGCAGTTGGATTGTCTGAGGTTGGACTATTTCAAAACTGGAAGGAGAATCAGCAAATGTTTGGGAACTCTGATGAAGGAAGGATTTCCCTTTTTTTTTTTTTTTAATATCATGCTTTTTTAAAATTGTACTTTAGATCTTTAGATGAAGGTTTACAGAACAAATAGTTTCTCATTAAACAGTCAGTACACATATTGTTTTATGACATTGGTTAACAACCCCACGCCATGTCAACACTCTCTCTTCTCGACCTGGGAGGACTTTTTTTGGTGAAAATATAGATAGCCAAAGTTACACCATTTCAAAAGTTTCTACATGTACAATTCAGTGACATCGATTACATTTTTCCAGTTGTGCTGCTATTCTCACTATGAAGGATTTCCTTTTATAGAAGTAATATTATGGTTATAACAGATATCATTGTCTTGATTGGCATATCTCAGATCCTAGCTAACACTGACATTTTCCTATCAGTAAATATGCACATGCTTTAGAGGGAATTATACATGGCTGTATACTCTGCGGAGTTCTAGTGGTGCAGTGGTGAAGAGTTCAGCTGCTAACCAAAAGGTTGGCAGTTCAAATCCACCAGCCACTCCTTGGAAACCCTATGGGGCAGTTCTACTTTTTCCTATAGGGTCGCTATGAGTCAGAATGGACTTGACGGCAAGAGGTTTTATATACTCTGCACTCTGCTCTAAATACCATCTAAAGAAAAAAAAATCAGAATTTTTCTAATATTCTAGAAAAATAAGAATATGTATTTTCTCTTTCCATTCTTCAGTCTCCACCTTAAACTGTCCCACAATTTCTATTGATTCTTCAACCCAAATACTGACCTGTGTCACTGTCCTGCTCCACAGATCATCATTATCAATGGACAGGATTGCTGTCACATCTCCTAACCGGTCACTACCTTGTCCTCATTCTCAGTGCTCTTGCTTGTGAAGATCGTTGTTAACCTTTGATGGATTTCTGATTTGAAAATAGTGGCATAAAGTTGACACTTTCTGGCTCTTCTTTTTGCAGTTATAAAAAAAATCTAGAATAAGAAGTAGAAAAACATACGCCATCACTGGTGAAACTAAGATGCATCTGAAATCTTGCGCCACAAACAGGCAAATCTATCAAAGCAAACAGAGGTGTGGGAAGACTCAAAGACAGAGGTATAATCAGAAAAAAAGCCAAATGTGAACACTTCCCTAAGTACGTGTCACGACTCAAAGTACAAGACTAACAATTCCATGTTTGCAACATGAGGAATTGGGTGCATGACCTGAGGCAGGACTTTCCCAAGATCTCCATTGGTATGAAGTCTGAGCTACTGAGCATTTCTGCAGGAAGCAGTTGGCTAATAAGGCAATTTTAAGAAGAGTGATTCACAATGTAAGTAAGTCACAGGGGCCAATGTCGGTTGCTGGAAGAAGTTAAGGCTAAAAATTCTCATCCACATACTCAAAGCCCCGTTTCACAAGAAGAATTTTTGAAAGCCAATAACGGCCTTCCAACAGCATGCTTCTCATTGGTCCAGGCAGAATTAATCTCATTCAGTTGTGAACCAAAAACTGGTCTTATACACAAACATTGTCAAAGGAATTAAGAACAAACAAACAGGCAAAAAAATAATAAAAAAAAGGAAGATTGAAGGCACGGGAAAGACATTGCAAATACATATTTACTAGGAAAATATCATCAAGGAGCAGATGAAAATTGTCACTAAATCTGTCTCCATGAATTAAAAAACATTCATGAAACAATTCAATTCAAAAGATATGAGGAAGAGATGTCAAGACAACAGAAAAAGAAAATGCAAGCTAAATAAATGCGAGAAAAAACAAGACGACACAATCTAATTTTAAAATGGGCAGAATATCTGAGAAGACATTTTAAAAAACAGAACATCCAAATGTCTAATAAACCCATGAAATAAAAAAAAGGTCAACTTCATTAGTAATTCAGGAAAAGAAAATTTAAAACAACTAGAAAAGCTAAAATGAAGAAAGCATCACAAAACCAAGTGTGGTTGAGGATATATAGGGCAAGATGACTTTCATAGAGTGCTGGTGGGAATGTAAATTAGTAAACTACTTTGGAAACCAGTTTGGTATTACATATTAAAGTTGAAGATATGTGTACTCTGATAGTCAGTAACACTATTTACCAGTGTTTTTAGCTTTTCCTTCTAGACACTTGGAAGACTTCTTACTTCCACCTCCTTTAAGTTAGGGATGGCCATGGAAGTTGCTTTGGACAATGAAATGGGAGCGAAAGGAAAATATATCATTCATAGACACCTTGAAGACCCAGTGCATAATTTGCCACATTCCTTTTCTTGGGCCACTACCTCCAGTCACACTTCAGATGATGAAAACTCTAGCATCCTGGCTCACTGGTTCAGTTCCTCGCCTCGTCCACTAACCCAAGATGGACATGTGGATATGCAGAATGGTCAGAAATAAACATTTGCTGTTTTCAAACCACTGAGATTTGGGAGCTGTTTGTTACCACAGCTTTAACCAAGCTCATCCCTGACTGATACACTTGCCATATAGCTCACCTATTCCCCTTGTAATCACAAGCCCTAGAGCACCAATTTTTTCTGTGTCATGTCTCCTTTGGTAGTCTGATGATACCTAGGGACCTCTGTCAGCTCAGCTTCCAAAATTCTTCAAATGCATAAAATACAATACATAGGATTTACGAAGGAAAACAGTTGTATCCGAATACAGCTACCAAATATTAAATATTCGTGCTATAGTAAAAATCATCCATCTCTATTAACATATGTGATAACAACACCTAGTGGTAGGTCTAATAACTAGCATATTTTCAAAGTAGTGATGGGCATAAATATTTCTAGATATCTGCAACTGTAATATGATATAAAATACCTGTCCTTTCTATCAGCGGCAGAGTTAAAAAATTACCTGTGATAAAGGTACAGGTATAGGTCTTGTGTTTGTCTTTTGCTTACATGTGCAATCAAAAAAATGCTAGATTTCAGTTAGAAGTTATTGAAAATAAAGATGAAACTATCTCCCATTCAAGCTCTCTCCATGGACCACTTGGTTAGAACCCATGCCGAGGTGTGTGTATTCATGGGAAACAGAAGATTACGCTTGACAGCATTGTTTGTAATAGTTAAAAACCGGACAGAATTCTAACGTCCATGAAAACCCACTGCCGTTGAGTCAGTTCTGACTCATAGTGACCCCACAGGGTTTGCAAGGCTGTAAATCTCTACAGAAGCAGACTGCCACATCATTCTCTCACAGAGCTGCTGGTGGTTTCAGACAGACAAGCTTCCGGTTAGCAGTCAAGTGTTTTAACCGCTGTGCTACCAGGGCTCCTAATGTCAATGGAAGACAGTACAAATGAATAAATAGTGGTACATTCATACCATGGAATATGACTCAGTAACAAAATGAACAGTCTTCTGTTTCACAGGACTCTGTGAACGAATCCAAGCACACATACCACATGATTCCATCTCAATGAAACTCCAGAATAGGCAAAGCTAAGTTAGTGTTTAGGTGGCAAACACAGGTGCTCAAATTATAAAGAAAAGCAAGGAGATGATTACCATAAAAGTCAGGAGAGTGTTCAACTTGAAGGGGAAGAGATGATGTTGAAATTGGGAAGAGTCTTATCTGGGGGCTCTGGGTATCTAGCATTGTTCTCTTTCTTGACCTGAGTGGTGATTACTTAGTTTTCACTTTATTAATAATTCATGGAGTTACACATTTATATTTCGTGTCCCTTTCACCTGTCTGCATGAGTGTTATATTTTGTAATCAAATGTTTATTTTAAAAAAATAGAAAAAAATGCATCAGAAAATTGAAGCATGGCAAAGCTAATATTTAAATGCGGAAGTGGTTTCTTCTGGAAAAGTAATAAAGTTGAGAATCATTAGGTAATTAACTTCAGAATAAGGAAATGAGAGAAAAGTGCGCAAATAACCCCAAATAAGGAATGGTAATGGAGAAATCAACCCAGACACAGGGGGGAATTGAAAGAATCATTGGAGACTAATTTACTCAGATTTGTGCAATAAAATTGAGAGCCTGAAAGAAATAGATGATTGTCTAGAACAATATAAATTATGGAAATTAACCTCAGTAGAGACACAGAATTTGAACAAGTTCATTATTATAGAAAAATAGAGAAGGGTGTCAAAGACTACCTCCATATAAAGGTACAGATAGCTTCAGAGAGAAATCATACCATACTTTCAAGGAAGAAGTCTTTCTGAAGATAATTAAATTATTTCAGGGTACATCAAAAAGGGTAAAGTTCCAAATCATTTTTATAAAGCAGGTATACATTGTTTAAAAAGTCTTCCAAAGATGGCACGATGGAAGAAAACTGCAGACCAAAGTGAGTTACACACTTCAGTGCAATATCTGAAAGCGTAGCAAAGGGATTCCTGTATGCTTGCTGTGCTTGATGTGACAGTCTGCTTCCGTAAAGATTACAGCCTTGGAAACCCTATGGGGCAGTTCTCCTCTGTCCTGTAGGGTCGTTGGAATCGACTCCACGGCAAAGGGTTTGGTGTTTTATTGATAGACTGGTTTCGTTGTTTGTTTGTGTGATTCATAGACAGTACCTAACTGACTCTGAAGATCACACCTCGTAAAATTAATAACGGTAACTAGCTCTTCTACAGCACCTTACTATTTTCATTTTCTTTCTTTTTATTTAAATTTGATTGTCACAAAATCCCTGGGAAGTTAGGCAGAGCGTCGATCATCCTTGCCTTTTAAATGCAGAAAATGATGTCTGGAGAGAGGTTAAGTAATTTTTCAAGATCCACAGAGCTGGAAAGTACAGAATAAGGTAGCAAACTTCTCTTTCCTAATTCCTAAACATTAAAACAGATAACCCAGGCAGAGGGCTGCAGAAAGTGGGAGAGGGAGTGATAGTCTTATAGTATGGCTTCCTTCAGAGCATGACTCACATTAAAAAGACTGCAAGTTCAATGCCTCATGCCCTGGGTGGCACCCCTAGCTGGCCACAAAGACATCAATCCACACGTAGGCGCTGCAGCTGTGACTGCTCCCTAATAAACCCACTTCAGTTACTGGGAGTGCTGGGGTGGCAGATGCACAGAAGGGGCTGGCTGACTCACGGACACTGAGTGGGAAAGACCTTGCTGTTTTCTCTCACGAAGGCAAATACAAGGTTCTCCAGGGAGCAACTCATTACTTGGCTTTTGGCCTCCACAACTGGTCTGCCTGACACCTCCTTGCGTAGATCCATTGAGTATATGCTCAGCACAGCAGTGCAACGCAGGGGCCAAATATGCATTGAGTTGACAGCAGTGAGTCTTGACATGTGTTTAAACTTACAGAATGATCAACTTGGCCCAACTTGCCTGAGGTTTTCCAGGTTTTTGCGCTGGAACACCTCAGTCACTGCCAAATCTGGACAGTTGGCCACTCAACTTTGACAGCGCTTTCCCGGTATCTGTGAGGGCCTCACCACACTCACTAGCCCTTTTCTATTCAAAACTGGAACTTGTAAATGTAGCCACATGCCTAAATCCTAACAGCCAACGGTGGTTCTGCCCACAAGCCATGGCCTTCCTTCTTTCCTCTTTTTGCATGCCTGGTGCTATCCTTTAGCCTTGACATTTTACAGACAGTTGGGCCTGAATAGATAGGGTCAGACTGGAACATTCAAGAGTTCCACCCTTTTATTTGTGAGTAGTGACTGCATTTTTAAATTATTCTGTATGCGTCAGAGTGTCTAGCTGTGTCCAAGGCACGGAGCTGATTGACTTCTGGGAGCAGTTCTCATTAAGACCGTAATGCATGTGAAAGCTATTCAAATGTGAAGCAGAAAACCTGGTTAATGAAAGTCAGGTTTATAGCAAGACATTTGACTTCCAAGGCGTTGGTTTCCTCTCCATGGAATGAGGGAGCAAGATTGGGACGCCAGGGTCCCACTGGCTGGATGTGTTCTTATTCCAGCAGCTCCTGGTGTGATGAGTCAAATTCCAGGTTGTCTGGGCACTGGCGTGAGTAGCCATTCTCTGCTATCACAGAAAATAATTTCTATCTTCAAATTCGTATCACTTTATTTGCTTTTAATTATGCTAATTATAGATATGCCAGTAATTCATATTCATTGTAGAAAGAATATTCAGATATGGGAAAAACATCATCATTCATATATCCATAATTGAAATATAAACAATGTTAACACTTTCAACAGTCCGTACGTATTTCTATTCATATACACATTGATTATGTAACATATATACTATCCTACCAACGGATTTTTTCTGCGTCAATATATATAGGAGTATATGGTGACTATGGAGCCCTGGTGGTGCAGTGGTTAAGAGCTACAGCTGCTAAGCAAAAGGTCAGCAGTCTGAATCCACAGTCACTCCTAGGAAACCCTGTGGGCAGTTCTACTCTGTCCTGTAGGGTTCCTATGAGCTGGAATCAACTCAACGGCAATGGGTTTGGTTTGGTTTTTGGTTTGGTGGCTGGCTGCACAGTATCCTAGGGATGCCCATAATTTATCGAACCACCTGTCTATGGTTACACATCTAGGCTGTTGCCAATATTCACACTTACCAACAATGTCGTGAGAAGCCCAGCAGGATTTCCTAAATTTTGAAAATAAATATTTGAAGAGTAGAACATCAAGCCAAGCTTTAGTAAGGAGGTTGTCCACAGGCTAAAAACCCAAGCCATGTTTTTCTATGCATCATTGTGGAGGCATGTGTTAGCCACACTTCCCTAAATTCATGTCTGAAGTGGGACATCAAACAATTCTGAGGGCAACGAAAGCGTCCAGACCCCCTACGGCATCCGATTCAAGTGAGGGTCTCAGCGATCTTTAGACGCGCAGCTGGCACAAGCTTGGAGAGAGAACATTTGTCTAGTATGTTTGTTTACTGACCTCCTTAGAAAAGTGCAAGGGAACAAACCCCACTTCTAAGCTTGCTCCCATTGGCTATAGATGAAAAACGGTCCCCAATCTCTAAGACACATTCTAAATGGATAAAATGAGCATCGACAGACATAGCCTCCTGCTTCGTATCCACACAGACAGCAGAATTTCATTTTAGCCACAAAGGAAGCTTTAGAAGCCCCTAAGAAACAACTTGGCTCCCTCTGAGAAGAAATCACAAACTGGGAAGATACACAGATGGAGCGATAGAGAAGTGTAGCACATTTGCTTCTCAGGTCGTTGCGAGTGCTCTTCTATACTTGGCAAATCTTTCGTCCTCTTCTATTATTTTTCTTACGGACTCCAAAAATATTTTGCCCACCTTACACATAGTAGGCTAGCTAAGATTTTCTCAGCAGTGCTTCCCCCTCTATACCTCGAGTCAGGTCTAACAGAAAACATATGCAATTGTCTCTTTACTTGCCCAGCTCTCTCGCTAGAGCGCAAAGTCACTGAGCGCCAGATCCACGTGCTGTTTTCCTTTGACTGCATCTGGCATGTAGGAATAACAACCGTAGTTACTGTTTACTATGCATCAGGCATTGTGCTGAAAGATTTGGGTATATGGCAGGTTGATTAGTTGAATGATTTTACTTCCTCTCTTTTCCCCTCCTTCCTTGGTTATAAACGGGGAACCAGCATTGGTGTCTCTCGGCCTCGGGGATCTTTGTGGAGCTGAAAGCAGATGCCGGTGCTATTGCCTAGTACTGTCAGGTAGATGGCCACCTGTGGCGACCCCGTGTGTGTCAGAGCAGAACTGTGCTGTATAGGGTTTTCTTTCTTTTTTCCTTTCCTCTTCTTTCTAATTGAAGGTCCTTACTTTCTCTGTGACTGACGTGAGTTCAGAGGAGCGTCTCTATCTTGAAACAGGAAAATGCTGGACAGAACCGTTTCAAACATTTTTTTTTTCTTTTACAGACAAATACAAAATATATTTGAGGACTAACAGTTTTAGGACAACCTACATTATCTGTGGTTGTTCTACATTTTGATATACCTAAATTAAAAAAAAAATGAAAAAGAACAGTTGCCGTTGAATCGATTCCAACTCATGGCGACCCCGTGTGTGTTAGAGTAGAACTGCGCTCCCTGGGGTTTTCATTTTTTGATTGTAAAAATATATATAACACAAGATTTGCCAATTCAACATCCGTAGAGTTTTCAGTGACTGATTTTTCAGAAGTAGATCTTCAGGTCTTTCTTCCAAGGTGCCTCCGGGTGGACTTGAACCTCTAAGCTTTCGGTAACAGCTGAGTGTGTTAGCTGACTCCGTAGATATCATTAGCCATTCCTAATTATTAAGACTGAAGAGACTGTGCTGGGTGTCCTGGATGGTGAGGTAAGAGTGGAAAGATTTTTGAGGACATAAAGAGGGGAGAGAGAGTTATATTCCATCTCCTTTACCCTCGTCTATCAAAGATAAGTTAGATGGTGAGGTGGAAAGTCCCATGAGAAGGAGGGGCTCAGGTGCCATGGGTAAGATAGCCCACTGTCCTGGATTGCCTGGGACAGAGGGGGTTCCTGGGATGTGGGGTGTTTATATTTAAAACCAGGAAAGTCTCTGGCAAACTGGGATGAGTTGGCCACCCTAGATAGCATGGCTGTGCTCCCAGAGAAGACAAAGCCTCCAGTAGGAGAACCTGGGAAGGTCCCCTGGAAGGAGGGGTACAAGAGCTCCAAAACTTGCCAGAGGTTCCCCTGCTCCAAGTGCAACCCAGACGTAACAGAGCTGTGGGATCTGAAGAGACCATTCGGTCTGTGTCAGTGAGAATCTCAGGAGAAACCAGTGTAGAAGATTAGAGACTATTTATGCGATAAATGGGGGATACAGGGATGGCTAACCAGTCATTATCCTTGCAAGACTGGGAAAGACAAACCAAAACTTACTTTACAGTGGAGCAAAAGCTGCAGCACCGAAAGAGGGAAACACGCAGGGCATAGTCCATAGGAGAAAGAGGTACTGGGATGCACCCTGGGGATGAGGATGCCCCTGGGTAGAAGATCATCCACTACATCCATGTGTTTGTTGTTGTTGGTAGGTGTCATCAAGCCGGTTCCAGCTCACAGCGACCCTGTGCACAACAGAACGAAACACTGCCCGGTCCTGCGCCATCCTCACAATCGTTGTTATGCTCGAGAGCATTGTTGCAGCCACTGTGTCAATACATCTCGTTGAGGGTCTTCCTGGTTTTCGCCGACCCTCTACTTTAGCAAGCATGTTGTCCTTCTCCAGGGACTGGTCCCTCCTGATAACATGTCCAAAGTATGTGAGATGAAGTCTCACCATCGTCACTTCCAAGGAGCACTCTGGCTGTATTTCTTCCAAGACAGACTTGTTCGTTCTTCTGGCAGTCCATGACATACTCAATATTCTTTGCCAACACCATAATTCAAAGACATCAGTTCTTCTTCGGTCTCCTTAATCATCATCCAGCTTTCGCATGCTGCGTGTTTATGTGTAAGGAAATAAAGGAAGCAAGGGTACATTCAGGACTTCTTCAAAGAGCTTGCAGCTTAATGGGGATTATATCACACAGACACACCAATGACTTCGGGCAATTCCAAGGCAACAAATGCAGTGCAAACTGATGTAATAAGAGCAGAACAGAAGTCCTCAGGGGCCCCAAATGGAAACATCAGGATGAAGTGGAATGGATGTGTCTCCGTAGGAGGGAAGTTTTGAATCCAGAGGTTATGCAAAGAGAGAAAGAGATTGGAGATGTAATTTCCAGGTCAGGCTTTGTCAAGGTGAAAGTAAATGAACAGGCAGTTAGTATGGTCCAGCAGCGTCGCTTCTCTGGAGGTACACTTGGACAGAAGAGATAGCATCTGCAGGAAGGGGCAGAGGGAGAGGAGACTGAGAGTGACTGCTGATTTCCTGTCAACAGCATGATCTGGAGCCACCATACTGAGGTCTCTTCAAATTTTGTTCCAAGCTTCAGGCAACATCTTCACCCTCACTCATCAGACTTCTTACCTTCCAACTTGACTCCAAAAAGGTTGGCTCCTGGTCTTACTCCCAGGCTTCTACCAGAGCCCTATTCTTTGTTCTGTTTTAGAGATTGAAATAAATTTTACTGAGGTTTCCATAAGATTTTGTTACAGTTGCGGTTTTCACTGCTAAAAGGTATTTGGAATCCACCATACTAGACATCGACTGTATAATCCTTAAGGGCAGAAATAGCTGCTTGTCAACATCTATGCCCAGTACAGCACCTGGCAAGGGGAACAGCCACAGTAACCATCCGAGGAGTAAAGCAGGAAATCGAAATACACACATCGAAGGGTGGCCCTCGGTGGTGCAGACAGTTGATGCACTCAGCTGCTAATCAAAGGGTTGGAAGTTCAAGTCCACCCAGAGGCACCTCAGAAGAAAGGTCTGGTGATCTACTTATGAAAAACCAGGCACTGAAAACCCTATACAGCACAGTTCTACCCTGACACACATGGGGTTGCCCCGAGTTGAGATCGACTTAGCAACTGGTAGGCACATTGAACTCTGTGAAAGGTCAGACAAACAGGAAAAAACAGACCTTGAATCTATGGCTTTAAAAGCTCTGGCCGTGCTTCTCAAATGCTTAATAAAGGAGAGCAGTATTGTCCCCTGTCAGAAAGAAAGAACTCTTCATAAACAGGCTGCCACTTAACTGCATTTCTTCCTCGCAAATTACCAGCAGGATGGGCTTCCTGTGGGGAAGCTCTCAGGATCTGAGAGGGCCTAACAGTTGTGTTGGGAGAGTTTTTCCTCTAATAACAAGCTGCTTTAATCACTTTATAGTTGGCTGAAGAAAATATGCTGAGACTCGCTGAGCTGAATCATATCAAAACTCCCTACAAACCTTAGAACTGCAGCCTTTTTTCCATCTTCGAAATTCTGCCTGAAACCCGAACAAATCAATGGTGAATACTTATAATTGTTCAGAGATATAAAAGTGAAATTACATCACCAAACGCCCACCTGTGACACCCACCTGAAACTGTCTGGGCAGAGTGCGTTGCTGCCATCTTTGAGTTGCTATAGCTTTGTACCTCTATGACGTACTTCTGACATGGTAGAAGTTCTGCCTTCCGCTCTAGCCTGTGGGTTAGTTTGGTTTGTTCTGTCTCCCACATTAGCCCGTGGGTTCCTCTAGGGCAGGGACAAGGTGGAGATATTTGTTAGTTACCTGTGGTGATAGTTTACTATGTTGTCTCATTGGAGCCGATTCTTTCAGGTATTCTAAGAGGTAAGCATTATCCGTCACCATTCAGCAGTTCGAAGTTAAGGAGCTTGCACAAGGCAAGCAGCAGAGGAGGAGTTGAGTCCGTGCTGATTCCCCTGTAAGACCCCATCTCTTTCCACCAACCTGGGGTGCTATTAAACTCTCTTTTACTCTCGGGGCCCAGCTCAATGTCTGTATAGGTTTGTAGGGGCTTGGCTAGAAGTTCAGAGGTTCCTGTTTGAATTTCTATGAGAAGTAGGTGGATAGTGAGGGGATAGGCCTTGGGGGTAGGGGATTTGATAGTGGAGAAGGTTAGGAAGAGTTGCATTGACAAAGAACTGGAGTGCAGTTGGGGGGATCATGGAAAGAGGGCTAGTGTCTTTGACTTTGGAGTCCCTGAGTAGTGCAAATGGTTGATGTGCTTGGCTGCTAACCGAAAGGTTGGCAGTTGGAGTTCACCCAGAGACACCTCGGAAGAAAATCCTGATGATCTACCTCCAAAAAATCAGTCATTGAAAACCCTATGGAGCACAGTTCTACTCCGACACATATGGGGTCACCATGAGTAGGAGTTAACTCGGTGGCAACTGGTTTTATCTTTGACTTTAGAAACTTTGAGTTTGGAAACACCAATCTGAAAGGCTGTGTGATTTTTTGAAACATCCCTCCACAGCTTGTGTGTAGGCATCTGAATGGAGACAAGGATTGTGTTGGTAGATGTGACTCAAGGGCAGGGATGAAGGAATTGATGACATGTGTAAGATGGGGGTTGAAGCGGTGGTACCTGAGGTCTAATCTTGACAGAAAAGTGAGAGTAGAAAGGGCTTGAGGGGAGGGAGAAAGTTAAAGAGTTCCAGAAATGACTAGTGCAGTGAGCTAGAGGAACTCCTGAAGCTTTAGGAGCTGAATGATAGAGCTTGAAGACTGAGGTGTTGTAACTCCAGATTTTAAGGTTGAGTTGAGGTGATGAAGCGGTGCAGACTGTGGCTAAGAGAGTGTGTAGCCGAAGAGGAGTGCAAAGGAGGGCATTGAAGTTGAGTCGTTCAAGAAACTGAGAGGTCAGGCTCTTGCCGAGTCATCCAAGTGGACACCAAAGTCACCCACAATGATGTCCGCACATGGATGGGGAGGGGTGCTATAAGCCAGGTGACAAAGTCTTCCATGAATGAAGACGCTCACCATGATTTTGTTCAGAAACGAGAGAGGGAGGTAAAATGCCTGGGTGCCTGAAAACAAGAGGAGGCAATATTTTACATAAAATGGCGTTGGAGAGTAAGATGATGCTGTTCATACATGTGAGGAGCGTGGGCGAAATAGACAACGTCCCTTTGAGATTCTCGGCAGATAAAGAACTTCTGGTAAGAGATGATGAGGGTTTAACTAGGGAGGTGGAAACGAAGACTGAGAGGGAAAAACAGGACTAAGAGATATTAAAAATAAGGGTTTGTGCCTGACTGGATGCGAAGGGAAGTAAAGAGTGTTGGATGTTAAGCAGAAAGAGATGGGTGTTATTTCCTGATACCAGGAGCACTAGAGGAAGAGCAGGCTGGAATTGGTCATGGTTTTGTCATTAAGAGACAGCCACGACAAGTGTCGTAGAAGGAAGGCATTTATTCTAGGAATTAGAGTTTACACAAACCAGCCAGGGGTAAAGGAATGCCAGGAAGCGGGGGAGGGAGGATGAAAGAGGCAGCCTGAAGCATTAACACACTGGACCAGGGTTTGCCAGAAAGTTCCAGAAACTGTATAAGTGGGCTTATGAACCGAGAGCTCATGGAAAAGTGTGTGGAGGCCCTGTCTCTATGGAAACAGCTCTTCTGTGGATGCATCGTCTCTGTGGGCCTGAAGTCATGCACCGGTGATGTGCTTGGGGTGCTGTTTGTCTATAGGACCAGGACTTGGGAAGATGAGCTGGACACGGAGCAGGAGTGGAGCAAAGATGAAGTGCATCCCGCCAGGTCCCTCTGCTTCTGTTCGTCACCATGTCTGACCGCCACCGCCTTCTAAGAGTAATACCCTCAGCACTGGACAACTGGGTATGTGTATCTGGAGCCTAGGAAATAAATCTGCACTAGAAAAGCAGATGGTGTGAATCGTTAGCAAACTGATCAACGACAAACCATCCAAGGGAGAGAAAGAGGAGAAAGCTGAGGGCAGGATGCACAGGCCTGAGATCTCGGGAGGTGGGAGAAACATCTGGGTATACAGCAGAATAGAAACCATGGAGAGGAGCCTGAGCTCAGCAGTGCCACGCTCAGAGAGGGTTAGTGGGACCAGTGTCTGAAAGGAAACAGTCGGCCAGGCCACATCTCTGCCCGGAAGTAACTGCTTCCCTGGCCTCCTGTGGCTCCGTCTGAAGGTATTCAGTGAGTGGGCTCTGGGGTGATGTTCTCAGAAAATTCCATCCAGAATCCAAATGCAGCATAACCTTGCTGAGAAACAGTGACAATGTGGGCTGTCTGGATTTACCAAAAACCAAACCAATCCTGTTGCCGTGGAGTTGATTCCAACTCCTAGCAACCCTACAGGACAAAGCAGACCTGCCGCACAGGGTTTCCAAGGTTGTAATCTTTATGGAGGCGGACTACCACATCTTTCTCCTGTGGAACGGCTGGTTAACAGCCGAGCGTTTAACAAGTTCACCACCTGGGCTCCCATGTATACATATACACATAATAAGTGTAAAGAATATGATTTCTCCATACCCATAATATTCCTTTGCTTCATTGTGTCATTAAGATCATTGGGTTCTAAAATAAGAAAGCATATTTGAATGGTTTTCACAGACTTAAAAAATCGCATTTAGGGTATATTTTAAAATGCACTCAATCATGTAATCACATCCACCAGTTACCTCTTCCTACTGCTTGCACTTTCTGCAATTAAATTCATCTAGTTATTTAAAAAATCATATCAACAGAAGTCATCTTAAAATAAAAACCAACTATGAAGCTTCTGGTGCCACAAACTGATCTAGGCTTTATATAAAGAGATAATAGACCTTTGGACCAAATTTTCTAGAACAGGGTTTGTTAACCCAGAACTATGCCCTCTGAATTACTACGCTGTCCTTTTTGAAGGTGTGTAGATGTGCATATTCTTGGGAGGCAGGCCTCTGGCTTTCCTTGGATTATCAAGGGGGTTCATATCTTCCAGAACATTAAGAACAGGATTTTAGAAGCCCACAACATACGGAGACATGAGTGGTATGAACACTAGCTATTGTTCTATCAGGAAAAAAAAATTTGTTTTTGAGCATCTGCTAGGTGCCAGGGGCTATGTTATAAGCTGGGAGTAACCATGGTCTTGTCCCTGAAGGGGCAAGCCACTAGGTAATTCGTCTATGTGTCAATAAGTACCGGATGGACTTACAGACTGGGGTGTATGGAAACCCATGACAAGGGCCAATTCCCTCTATCTTTGGGTATGCTTGTTGTAGGCATAACAGCTTAAAAACCAGTGGAAAGTGATTTCAGTGACATTTGAAGGACTCCCTTTTCTTCCCATTTCCCTATCCAAAATATTTGGGTAGTTAAAACAAAAGACAAGGTGTAACGAATGCCTTTCACTCACCCTTCTTTAAATATGGCAATTATGTGTTCTAGGAATTCACACCCAAGGAAAGTACTACAGAAGGAGTAAAAGTTACAAGTGAACACACAGTCAAAAAAAATTTTTTTTGTATTATACTTTAGATGAAGGTTTATAGAGCAAACTAGCTTCTTATTAAACAACTAATATACATATTGTTTTGTAACATTGGTTGCCAACCCCACGACATGTCAATACTCTCCCCTTCTCAGCCCTATTGGGTTCCCCATTACCAGCTTTCCTGTCCCTTCCTGCCTTCTTATCCTTGCCCCTGGGCTGGTGTGCCCCTTTAGTCTTGTTTTGTTTTACAGGCCCATCTGATCTTTGGCTGAAGGGTGAACCTCAGGAGTGACTTCACTTCTGAGTTCAAAGGGTGTCTGGGGGCCATACTCTCGGGGTTTCTCCAGTCTCTGTCAGGCCAGTAAGTCTGATCTTTTATTTTTTATTTTTTTGTGAGTTAGAATTTTGTTCTACATTTTCCTCCAGCTCTGTCCGGGACCCTCTGTTGTGATCCCTGTCAGAGCAGTCGGTGGTGGTAGCTGGGCACCATCTAGTTGTGCTGGACTCAGGCTGGTGGAGGCTGTGGTACTTGTGAATACACAGTTTTAATAATTAATTTTTACCTTCTTTAAAATGAGACAATACATCCAGCATACTAAATAGAGACAGTACGTGCTGTTTTGTGTTCTTCAAGCAGCAGTAATGGGCACTGCACAGATAATTTCCATTTGCCATCCCTCTGAAGTACAGGGATAATGGCTTCAACATATCCTTGGGGGGACATGATTCAATCATATCTTTTGAGGGGACACCATTTTATTGGACTAAAAACAACATGTAGAACTGGAAGAGACTTTGAAATCCATCTAGTCTAATCGTGTCATTCCCTAAGAGAGTCAGTTCGAGGCTTAGAGAAGTGAGGGCACTTCTCAAAGTTATATAGTGAATTAGCTGCAGGACCAAGCCCAAAACCAAGCCCGTTGCCATGGAGTCGATTCTGACTCATAGCGACCCTATAGGACAGAGTAGAACTGTCCCATAGGGTTTCCAAGGCTGTAATCTTTACAGAAGTAGATGGCCACATCTTTCTCCCACAGGGTGGCTGGTGGATTTGGATCACCGACCTTGCAGTTAGCAGCTGAGTGCTTAACTACTGTACCACCAGGATTCCTAACTATGGTGTAGGGACTGGAATTCTTCTCTCTTGGCTACCAGTCCCTGGCTCTTTGCTTCCCATTCTGATGTGAACACACCCTTGACTATAAGTGCAGGTATTCCTAGTGCGTATCTGAAGGCACTGAATAAATACCCATCAATTTTTACTTGACATCTACTTTTACTTTAAAACCAACACAAACACATTATGGAAGAGTTTTTTTGTTTGTTTTTTGAATGCGATGCTTCCAAATGTTTTCTGCTTCTTGAGCTGTTCAGGTTACCTTCCTGTCACGGGTTACGTTCCTTGGAAAACAGATCCTGGCACTGAGATTCGTTTGCTGGAGGTTTTGAGTGAAGGGCCTTGACGTAGGATAGGGCAGATGGAGGAGATGAACAGAGGCCTCAGCCTGCAGGGAGTCTGGAACTGAGCGGTTCCTTCAGAGGTGTTCCAGAATGGAGCAAAGGGGTTAGGGTTGGGGTTTCTGTGTAGACCAGTCTTCAGATGTGGGCTGCCTCTGGGGAGGGCCTGTAACCTTGAGAGAGGCAGCTGCCAGCAACCCCTAGAGGGAGAATCAGCTGAGAGCTTTCAGCTGCCCATGTCCCAGCAGCTGGGGAATGAGTGCCTCGGTCCTGAAGGGTGTCAAGTGGGTGGGGATGGGGGGAGAGGGCCTGCAGGACTAATGAAAGGATTGTCAATAAATTTAATATGAGTCAGAATCCACTTGATGGCAATGGGTTTGGCTTTGGTATGGTCAATGTAGAGCCTTATTATTTTCAAGTAACACTGGGGCAGAAATATGTCGTAGATCTTATTGGTATGAGCCCCGAGGCAAAAGGTTCAATTTCTGGCTCCCCACTAATTAGCTGGGTGATGTCAGGAAATCATTTTACTTCTTTAATCCTTAGTTTACATATCTATAAAATGGCAATAAGAATAGTGCAAGCCTCTCGGAGTTTTTGTGCAGATTAAATGTCATAGCATATTCAAATAACCTGGCATAGTCCAAAACTATAGGTCATTCTCAATACTTATTAGCTATTCTACATAGCGTCACCTCAGTGTATTTATTTCATGCATCCAGATTATTGGTGTATAGCTCTTCTCACCTTACTGCTTTAATAAAGGCAGCAGGTAAGTGAGAAAAGCAAGATGCAGAAAAAGGTATAAAGTATAATCCCATTTTTGAAAAAACAACAAATGGAAAAATAACATATGTAGGTATACATATACATGTATATACCTGTACACCAATATCTGTAACCTGTGTACACACAGATATTTGTGTGTATTGAGGATTTTAGGATTACAGGCAAGGTGTAGAAGAAGGATACACTCCATGCTGTTGACCTTGACTGTCTTGGAAGGGAAGCAGGTAAGAAAAGAGGAACCCGTGGTGGTGAGCCATCTTTCCCATCAGTATTGTGGCATTATTCTTGTGGTGCTGGAAACCAGCTGGGTAAGTGTAGAGAAGTCTGCAAAAACAGATTGACGGGGCAAAAGAGGTGATAAAGATTCTTCCTGGCGAAGATCGCCATGCTCTGCTCGGCTGTTTTACATCTAAGAGACATGAGCACTCTACAGCTTTTGAGGCAATGTGGTGAGCTGGGGAGGGTGTAGATCCCGGATTCTGATGGACCTGGTCGTGAATTGATCAGTTCTGAGCCTCAAATTTGTTATATGTAAATGAGGGGTAAGACTCCTACTTGGTTGAGTCATCACTAGCCTCAGCAGTACTGTGCGTCCAACGTGTAGCACACTGCACAGCCTCAGTAAGGGTTAGCTCTGTGTGTGTCATTTCTGGTATTTCCAGGGACAAACACAACCTAACAAGGGCATCCTTGGACAAAAAAAAAAAAAGAGCAGTGTTGACCCTCTAACCTGAACAGCCATAAAGTTGACAGACTCTAATCCAGGGATACCTTCAGACAAAAGGAAAAATAATCTGTCTCTGCAAATGATATTATTGATTCTTCTGTTTGAAAAGTCTTGCAAATAACACGCATTCTGAGCATTAGAAACATAGGAGACATCACTTATATTTGTACTTCAGTCACTTGTGAGTAAAAAAAGGGAACCAAAATTTTCAGGTTTCTTTCCCCCTAGGGGAAAAAATATCTAGTGGAAAAATAAAGTCTAACAGCAGAAACCATAGGTACTTCATGAGAGCAGTACAATCTTTCTCCTGGGATGGGGGCGGGGCAGGAAAAGAAAGAGACTAGATATTTAAAGTTCTGATGCATAATTTATGTGCACGGCTATTTTTGCAGGTTGTTGTAACAGCAAAGGAGATGAGAAGGCATCAGCAAAAAATCAAATGAAAGTGGAACTTTGACTAATCTCAAAATAAGTCTGAAAAAAAGAAACCCTGGAATCCCATGTTTCTCCCTCTACAATTATGGGAAAGAGTGGCTCTTCAAAAGTTTTATCGAATTGGCTATTGCCATGGACTGAATTGTGTCCCCCCAAATACATGTCAGTTTGGCAAGGCCATGATTCCCCGTCCACCATTTTGTCACCTGATATGATTTTCCTATGTGTTGTAAATCTTACCTCTATGATGTTAATGAGGCAAGATTAGAGGCAATCATGTTAATGAGGCAGGACTCAATCTGCAGGATTAGGTTGTATCTTAAATCAATCTCTTTAGAGATATGAAGGAGAGAAACGAGCAGAGAGACAAGGGGACCTCATACCACCAAGAAACAAGAGTCAGGAGAATAGCGTGTTCTTTGGACCCAGGGTCTCTGTGCTGAGAAGCTCCTAGACCGGGGAAGATTGATAGCAAGGACCTTCCCCCAGAGCCAACAGAGAGAGAAAACCTTCCCCTGGAGCTGGCACCCTGAATTCGGACTTGTAGCCTCCTAGACTGTGAGAGAATAAACTTCTCTTTGTTAAAGCCATCCACTTGGGGTATTTCTGTTATAGCAGCACTACATGACTAAGACAGTGATTTAAAAAAAAAAAAAATCAGGTAAAAAAACCCACGTGCCCTCAGATAAGGCCATTGTAAATGTCAGCCTTCCTCCAAGCCTCAGGGATCCGCAGTTGGGAGATGGAGCACCCTGAAGCAGAAATCCAGAGTGTTTTGCTCCAAGAGCTAAAGTTTGATCAGTGCTTTAAACTGGTTATATGCAGGCCCCTGTTCAACTTATTGGAGCCCTGGTGGCGCAGTGGTTAAGAGCGTGGCTGCTAACCAGAATGTCAGCAGTTTGAAGCCTCTAGCCTCTCCTTGGAAACCCTATGGGGCAGTTCTACTTGGTCCTATAGGGTCGCTATGAGTCAGAATCAACTCGACAGCAATGGTTTTTTTTTTTGTTTATATAACTTGGTGGTAGTGAATAAAGAAATTATTCAGTGAGGTTGAAAAGACAGTGAACAATTTCTCTTCCTTGAGAGGTGGTAAATGAATTACTACTGGGCTCCCAAGCAGCCTGTTGAGTGCCCACTGTGTGTCAGGCACTGTTCTAGGCTCTGAACATTAGGCAGTAAATCGTCAAAGTCCCTGCCCTCTGGAGCTTACGCTCTAGCTGTGGAGGACAGATGATAAGCAAGTAAGCAACTCTACAATTAAGATCATTTTAGGAAGTGATAAGTTCCATGAAGACCTAAAAATTAGGCAACAAGAAGGAGAATGCTTAGACAAGGGAACTGTCTTCAGCAAGGACAGGAGAGGTTACTGAGAAGAGGTGACATCTGAGCCCAGACCTGCATTATGAGAAGGAAGGAAGTGGGGAGTAGGAATAATTCTATGCAGAAAGGTGGTTGTTGTTGTTAGGTGCTGTCGAGTCAATTTCAACTCATAGAGACCCCATGTGACAGAGTAGAACTGCCCCGTAGGCTTTCCTAGGCTGTAATCTTTATGGAAGCAGATGTCTATGTCTGTCTCCCTTGGAGCCACTGGGGGGGTTTGATCCCCCAACCTTTCAGTTAGCAGCTGAGAGTGCATAACCATTGCACCAGCAGGGCTCCTTATGCAGAAAGGTAGCAAGTGCAAAGATCTGCAGACCAGAGCAAGCTTGGTGTATTCTAGGTACAGAGAATAGACCAGTGCAGCTGGACTGTGTTGGAGGAAAAGGAGGGTAGCTGGCGATGAGGTCAGAGGGAATACACACACACACACACACACACACACACACACACACACACACACACACATATTAAGCCCTGGTGGCACAGTGGTTAACAGCATGGCTGCTAACCAAAATGTCGATAGTTTGAATCCACCAGCTGCTCTTTGGAAACTTTATGGGGCAGTTCTACTCTGTCCGATAGGGTCTCTATAGTCGGAATTGACTCTGTGGCAATGGTTTCATATGTACATGTGCGTGTGTGTGTGTATATATACATATATGTATACACATTTGTCTAAGCAATACATATATACACAAATCTAAATTTTAAGGTGGAAGCGTGGTGTCTATTTACTAAATAATTGGAAGGAAGTTGGTGGGCATTTAAGAAACTTTACATATGATTCTTTTAAATAACAACTTTCTCTCCCCAACTTGAGGGAAGAAATATAATTAATTTTGTAGGTGTCCATTTGATAACGTCTTGCTTGATTTTCCAAATTATTTGTATTTTACAGGGTATGTGATTGAGGCTCAGTGAGGTTCAAGGACCGCTCAAGGTCACAGAGCCAGGGCTGTGTTGCACAATGCTAGAAGGTGTCCATCCCCTCATACAGCATGGCTATGACCCAGACACTGGTCCTCTCTGCACCAAGTGTGTGAAGGACCCAGTCATTGCACCAGGCATGGCCGCATGGCTCTTCATGTTTTATAAAAGAAGCTGTATTTGTAAAGGCAGAAAAACACACCAAGAATCCCATGTCATTTGCAACAGGCTCCCATTTCCAGTGCAAATTGTCCTTACAACAGGATCATTTCAAAAAGATGACAATATGATCAATAGTAATTGTCCAAACAAGTAACACACCAAGTGCTGGGCTAAGAACAAGGAAGATAGGTCTTTTAAAAAATGCACTCATGAAAAAACAAGCATTCGGTATTAGCTGAAATGACCCACAACGTTTGAGAACAAGAACAGTGTTGGAAAGCAATTTGGCAATCCATTTCTACAGTTATTAAAACGTTCAGTCCTTTGACCCAAGAGTTTTACTCCTAGGAACTTAAAAAATAATTTAAGAAACTTAAGAATGTTACTTATCCATCAGAATATTGTTTTGATACTATCCATAATGCAAGGACATAAAACAAAATTGAAATTATCCATGGAACAGGCTCTTGATGAATTATTGTGCTGGCATTTAAAATAATCCTTAGGAAGATTATATAATTCCATAAAAAACTACCTAAAATATAATATTTAGGGGACTAAAGCAGAAGAGGAAAGAATCAAGCTAACCTTAATACCACTCTAAAAATTGTGTCAGCACACTTACAAGGACTAGAGACGAACAAGAAAATATTAAAACCGGTGCTTGGAAAAGATATTGCCATTTCAAAAATTTTCTTTCCATACTTTGCCTTCTATTTCTTTTCTATAATAAAATACATTTTAGCAAATAACTTATTTGGAGACTTGCTTCATTTTGGATCTTGGCAATGACATCCTTCCATCCTAGTCCCATCTCTGTCTACTGGTCATCCTTGCTTTGAGTTGTGGGGAAAGATGAGAGGAGAAGGCAGGAGAGGGGGCCAGAAGGGCCTTCTGCATGCTCTGCTCTTGCTCAGAATCATGGATGGGTGCTGGCTGCAGAAGAATCTGTCCAACTTCCAGTGAGGTTCCCCATTCATGTGTGGAGAAATTTCCCTTCCCTGAAGAGTACGAGGGAGATGCTGCCATGACAAAGAGTGGCCGAGGGCCTGAAGTGGAAAATCCTCCCTCTGCACCATTGGGAGAAATAAAACTCAATGCCAGAAGAATTGTCAGAGGAAGTTCAACAAGCCAACAAATGAGGCCACGGGAGAAGTTTGTTTCTTCAGTACAGAGGCATCAAAAATAATTGCACTTCCTCTCTTTATCCAGTTCATAGTTATCTGCCCCAGTGGAATGAGCGATAAAAAGCAACGCATAACCCCTAAAGCTCCAGAGTGCCTCACTTGCAGCCTTTAGCAGATTTAACTTCCTGATGATTTCCCTATTGACATAGTCATGAAAACATACATCTACCCAATGATAAAACATTGCAATGGCACTGGTAATAAAGAATATTGTTCAACAATGGACTACTTTCTTGTAAAAATTTCCTAAAGGAGTTGAGAAATGTCGGAAGTTCACCCATTCCTAATGAAAAACCAGTTGCCATCAAGTTGGTCCCAACTCATGATGACCCCGGGTGTGTTCAGAGTAGAATTGTGCTTCATAAGGTTTTCAATGGCTGTGATCTTCCAGAAGTAAGTTTGTAGGCCTTTCTTCCGAGGTGTCTCTGGATTTGAATCTCCAACCTTTCGGCTAGCAGCTGAGCACATAAACCATTTGCACCACGCAGGGACCCCCTCACTCATTCCTAAACATCTGTGAATGAGCGATGTGGCAAGGCAAGGGAGAGTGAGAAAGGGCTTTGACCTCACCCTGTGGTATATCCTCATATTAGAAACCCAGGGTCTATGCTGCTGAGCAGACATCCTGACAAGATATCCTCCCTGCTCCTGAAATAGCATCGTGAGCCACCCACAGCCATTTGATCCTTCCCCTCACTTCTCCCCTGGCCCAGCAGTAAATCAAAAAACCCAAACCCGTTGCCATTGAGTCAATTCCAACCCATAATGACCCTATAGGACAGAGCAGAACTGCCCCACAGGGTTTTCGGGAGCAGCTGTTGGACTCAAACTCTTAAGCACTGTGCCACTGTGGCTCCAATATGAAGACATAGAAGTACTAAGTTAACATGAAGCTTAGGGAGAGATTCTCTTACATAACAGAACGGAAGAAGCTCCCTAGATGTGCAGAGGAAAAGTAAAAATAAACCTGTGAAAATTACTTATTAAAGGTATCGAAGAAAAAAATTTGTATAATATCTGCACTTTGTTCTCAATGGCATATGAGAAAAAGTGGTTTATGAAATTGGAGATTGAAGATGGGGGAAGTTACAAATAAAAGTTTAAGAATCAGAATGACCTTAACTTTGTGTTAGCATGCCTGGAAAACAGCATACAATGGATCCATGCCTTTAATTTGCTGAGAAACAATTAGTTTCCACCTAGAATTTTATAGCGAGTCATAGAGGCATTTTTACACGTGCAAGGTCTGAAAAAATGAGTGTTGCATACACAGTTTTTGAGTAGGCAACCAGCACTCTGAATAGATGAGAAGCATGGAAACCTGGGCTTCAGGACGGATCACCTGGGGCGTCTTCCTGTATCTGGCTCTATCTACCATCCTTTACCTTTGGAATTTATATCAATTTATATCCATTGGATGCAACATGCCTCCTCCACGATGTTTGCACTATTTCCTGCACAACTACTTTTCGAAAGTTTCCGTCTCTAAAAAGAGGAGCGAGGGAATAACATATTAGCTCTTTAAAAATCAGTACTCCCTTTGGCTCAGCAATTCCTTGTCTAGAAAAGCATTCGGTAGATGTCTTTCACCAGAACGCAGACATAGAGGTTGAGGATCGACACTAAAGCATTATTTGAGTGAGTGAACAATGGGAGCGATGCACCGTGTCTCTCACGGAGGGACTGAGCTCATAATCCCACACAGCAGAATTCTATCTAACAATTAAAAAGACTGAAGTGAACTCAGATGAACTGATGTGGCAAAGCTGCCCACTGTTTATCAGTAAGTGAGAAACAAGAGTTGCAAAACCTGGCGGCAGCTTTCCATTGGCCCTCTACATCCACTTCCTGTTCAGACTACATCCTTGCCCTCTGAGTCGGGCTGGAGACCACAAGGCGATTGGCGAAGGAGAAGCAGTGAGGGCAGAGTTTTATTTCTCTGACTCGTTCCCTCTGAGCTGGCTGGGTCCGTTGACCTACGTTGCTGTTGGGAAGCCCTCTTCATAAACCCCGTCGGTCTCCGGGTCTGGTGCCTTCAGGCCTCGGGAGCTGTAATGGTACCTGCCGGTGACGCCCCATTGCACTGCGTTCGCCCTGCAGACACCGAGCCACAACTTTGTAAGTAATTCGGTTTTTAAACTCTCGCGGTTTTCTTTTAAGGTGATGCTATTGCCACCGTAATACATATAACATGATGCCATTTTTACAAAAGTAATTTCCATATGAGCTGAGTTGTCTGGAAAGATAAAATCAAAGTCTAAATGGCGATAAACTCTTAAGGAGTGGATTTGAGAGAAGAAAAAGAAGGGACTATAACTTTTATAGTACCTATTTCTGTACTGGTGGCACAGTAGTTAAGAGCTGCTAACTAACAGATCCGCAGTTTGAATCCACCAGCCGCTCCTTGGAAATCCTTTGAGGGCAGTTCTACTTTGTCGTAGAGTATCGCTATGAGTCGGTATTATTTGAATGTTTATGGTGAATCTCTGTTACATTTTATAAAATTCATTTTAAATAGTATTAAACTATGTACTAATTTAAATAGTAAAAAAAAAATCTGTACTTAAATTTCTGATAAATAGACCTAGAATTTTTGAACCAAAATCTACTTATTGAGAAAAAATAAATGGTTGTTTCCAGCTTATTAAATGCCAACAAGTTTACATAGTATAGTGGCCTCTGATTTCATTAAAACATGTTTCATCAAAGTATTTTTTAATGTCTCAGGATATAATAGGGTAACTTTATAATTGTAGAAATTTATTCAGAAGCCCCCATTGGAAATTAATGAATGGGACAATTGTATCTCATGATGTAAAGGTTTAGCTATATTATATTACATATCAGATTACTTGAGATTCCAATAAATAATACTTTTATTTTACTTTCTGGACTTTTTTTTTAGCAGATTCCATTACTTCATGATATCTGAGACTTAGAAGTTATTTTTATGCTGTGCCTGTACTGAATTGATGGGTTTCAGTTTTCCATGTGGGAATTTTATTTTGTGTCAGGACTTTGGAATTGGAGGTTTTGCTGCTTCAAAATATAGCACTTCCTTTGGGAGTTGGGGCCATGAGACCAAAACCAAGCAGGACGTAAGTTCAAGTTACTTTCCAGAAAAACGGAAGCCTGCAAGGACATGTGTTTTGACTTCTAGAATTTGACTCCCACCAAATGAATCCATTTGGCCAATTAGTTTAATCAGTAACTTTTCTACTGAGGTCATATTTAACTGATAAAAGAAGCCGTAGTTTGTTCTGAGTTTGGTCCTTCCTCCACGTTGCTGAGGCAGACCTATATGTGATCCTGGCTGGTGGAGCATCAGGGGAGGGCCTCATAACCCATAACCAGTGACCCGTTGCTGTGGTGTCCATTCAGACTCATGGCTACTGTGGTTCAGAGTAGAGCTGTGTCCACATGGTTTTCAATGGCTGTAACCTTTTGGAAAGGAGTTCTGGTGGTGCAGCGGTTAACCGCGCAGCTGCCACCTGAAAGGTTCATTTCAACCCCACCAGCCGCTCCTTGAGAGAAAGTTGTGGCAGTCTGCTTCCATAAAGATTTACAGCCCTGGAAACCCTAGGGGAGCAGTTCTACTCTGTCCTATAGGGTTGCTATGAGTTGAAATCGATTTGACAGCAATGGGTTTTTGTTTTTTTTAATTTGAATCTTTCGAAATTAGGCACCTCTGGGTCAGATTCAAACTGCCAACCTTTTGAATTAGTAGTTGAGTTACTAGTTAGTAGTTGAGTGCTTAACCGTTTGCACCACCCAGGGAATCCTATAATATCCCTCACGCGGGTGTTAATTTGGGTCCCAGAAAGAACTCTTCAGGTACAGTAGTCTGTAAAATAACAGTAACTGAAGAACACCTCCAGTTCTTTTTTTGATAATTTAATAAGCGTGTGTACAGCTTCCGTCCTGAGTGATAGCAGAGCAGAGAGAAGGTCCTGTCCTTGAAACACTCAGAACCTGGAAGCAGGGCTTCTAAGCCTGTGGAATGCAGAGTCCCCTTGGAAGGAAAGCAAAGTGTTCCAGGCCCCTCAGGTCGATTTAAAATGGTTTCATTATAATGTTACCTGCCTAAGTATAAACATCAAACTTTTAATATACTCCTTAAGTTGATGGCTTTTGCTCATATAAATACCAAAATAAATTTGCAAATTAAATGAAAACTATAAATTGAAAACATCTAATTAACAACAGTAAGGTGATAGAAAACGTGTTTTTTCAGTAACCAAATCACCACACGCGGTAGGCTTCTTTTTTTTTTTTCCCCTCCCTTTTCTGTTTTCTCAGTTCAGGAGTCTTACGTTCTAGTGGGCTGAGAGATGGCTGAAGTCTCAGATGTGTCTCCGTTCTAACCACTGTGGAAATTTCACCCCGTAGTCTGCAATGTCACTATTTGCCTTCGTTTGGCTTGAAAGCATCTTCTGAGAGTGACGTCTGCCTTTACTCTTTCCTTGTTGTTGCTGTTTGCCGTTGAGTTGATTCTATGATAGAGTAGAACTGCCCCATGGGGTTCCCTAGGCTGTAATCTTTACGGGAGCAGGTTCTAACATCACCACCAACATCAGCTGTTACCAACCCTTTAGATAGTTGACAGTTTCCTTTGTGAAAATGTGATCTTTTCATTTAAAGTTTCATGGTAGTCATTGTTGAGGTTAAGCATCTTTTAATGTAATGGTCTGCCATTTGAATTTATTTCTCAGTTGCCAAATCATGGCTTTCATTGATTTCCTATTGGGTTGTCTTGTTCTTACTGATTTTTATATGAATTATATGTCTGTAATCACAATATTTTCTCCCACTGATAGTTTTATCTATATAGTGGTTTAAAATTTTATTTTGTCATAATTATAATTCATACGTTATAGGGTTGTTGCGAGAACTAAAGAAAATAAATTAGATATGGTGTTGACTCTTTCTTAAGACCCCTGGGCTTAAACAACCTTTCCCTTCCACCAGCTCTTAAAATGGCTAAAATTCTTGCCACTATTGTAAAATATGATGAAAAAGCCAATATACATCCCTCTTAAGAAATAAACATAATTCACAATTTTATTTTTATCTGTGAAGATATTTATTGACTCTAGGGAATATTTACATACAACCTAGAAAAAGATTATAACTCAGCGAGTCATTTTTTTAAGAAGGCCCAGAGGGATGTCCAGAAACCTGAATTTAAATAAGTTCTAATACAGTGTTTCTAATACGCCACACTTTGAGAAATGCTGTCCTGGGGAGCTGAGTTAAAGCTAAAAGTCTCTGGTGCTGTTTAATTAAAGAAAGCAATGGAAGACTGCTTCAGATTACTTTCCCAGGTACATCAGCGGGTCTTCTTCTCCTCCTCCCTTGCCTACCTTCCCCATCCCCAACAACACATACTCTTTAGCTAGTCAAGATTTCATGCCTTCCCACTCTGGTTCGTATCATTTCCTTTTCACAAATGTCACTTCCTTTGTTTCCCATCATGTAAGCTCGTATCCATGCTTTAAGTCCCTACTCAAAACCTGTGTTCTCTCTGGGGGTGTTTACTGCCAGAATCCAGTGCTTTTCTCTTTGTGTTTTCGCGGTACACAGCACATGTTCTCTCAATTCATAATCTTTGTTTACATGTCTGTATGTCTGTTATAAGGAGCCTTGGTGGCACAATGCTTAATCACATGGCTACTAACCAAAAGGTCAGCTGTTCCAACCCACCAGCCGCTCCTTGGGAGAAAAGACCTGGCTATCTGCTCCAGTAAAGATTTACAGCCTAAGAAACTCTATGGGGAAGTTCTACTCTGCCCAGTAGGGTCACTCTGAGTCCGAATTGACTTGACACCACACGACAACAACAGCAACGTGTCTGTTGTATAAATGTGTCAGAGATGACCCTGTGTGTTAGCCTAAAATGACTTCCACATTGTTTACTTCTTCATAGCAAGCTAGGACTGTTAGCTCCAAGCCTGCTGGTGCAAAAGTCACATTCTCACACATCTAATTGCTTTAAATATGGTCAAAATAAATGTAACTTTTGCCATTTAAAGCCGACTTATATCCTGTGAAATAACATCTACAAACCGTAAGATAAACTCCTTAGCTATAGAAGACCCCAAGGCCCTGCTGCCTTTGGAGCTCTCTTAACCCAGAAACTCCCCACCTTGCTGCTGAGCGACATCGCCTAGACATGTAAACCCCTATCCAATTCCCCTCTCTCCTGGGAGGTCCCTGCCCTATTTCCCTTCTGGGTGGTGGCGTCATACTGCTGTTTTTGGAAGGTCTCCTTCTGGGAGGGACTTCTCCTCCCATGCAACCCTGTCCGAGTGCCACCCTATAGCAAGTTTGTGTCTTGTCTCATGGCCCTGTCTCTTCCTTGATCAACGCTAAGATTCCCGAACTTACCACAGTGTGTCAGGATTAAACAGTGACCTCCCTGAGGGCAGATTTCACAGCTTGTTCATCATTGTATTTCTAGCATCCGATGCAGAAGATTCCTACTGATACTTAGTGTTTATCTTACTGTGTTGACCTGACTCTGCTGACTCCTTCATTCTCTGCTTCCACGTTAGGACTCATCCTGGATTTCCCCCACTTTGTTTGGTTACTCCTTCACTGGTTCCTTATTCTCCACTCAGTGTTTGAATATTGACAAGCTTGTTCCCGCTTTGGGGTTTTAAACCTGCTGTTCCCTTGGCCAGGAAAGTTCTGCCCACAGATCTTCATATGGCTTATTTTCTTCTGTTATTCAGTCCAGTCTCTGCTGACATCATCTGTCCAGAGAAGGGCCTTTCCAGATCACCCATTCAGAAGCACTCACCATCCTGCAAGTTGTTCTGTCATGTGTGCCTGATTAATACTCCTCATAGTACTCCTCACCATCTGAAATTCTCCGGTGCGTTCATTTACTTCTTTATTACTTGGCTTAGACGTAGTATTGCCATTCACCAGGTACAGAAGGGATGACGGCCTTTTCATTGTTTTTTGTAGCCTTGGCATAAAACAAAGGCCCGTCCCAGAGAGGGGATAATTGACTTTTGTTGAATGAATGAATTACTGACTGTGTGATCAGTAATTTTTCCTTTTATGGAGAGGAAGCCAAGGAGTGATCAAGTCACTTGGATGGTTGTAGTATACACTATTGGTGCCCAGCCAAGCTTCCTTTTCCTACTACCCATCCTCCCCAACTTCTTTGTTGGCTATTAAAAGCTCACAACTCCTTCTTCTCTATAGTCAGGGACTGACTGATGTGGATGTGCGTAAGGACAGAACACTTCCCTGCAGGAACATCTCTGCTGTGTGATTTATGCTCCAGAGCCCCCTTTGGATCAGGTCGAATCCAGGTTCCTGAGAGCACACCTATACTCAATTTCTTCCCCTCTCCTGCATTATCCTCCTGCCCTCAATCCCTTACACATTTCTCCTGAGGGCTCTCCCTCAATAAATCATGTGTATTCAAGTCCTTATTTCCGGTTCTGCTTCTAGAAGACTCAACCAAAGACAGTGTGTTCCTTGGTGCAATATCAGACCAAGTGTCTATGTCTTTAGTCATAAACCAAAACCCATTGCCATCAAGTTGATTCCGACTCACAGCGACTCTATAGGACAGAGTAGAACTGTCCCATGAGGTTTCCAAGGAGTGGCTGATGGACTCGAGCTGCCGATCTTTTGGCGAGCAGCTAAGCTCTTAACCACTGGGCCATGGGGGTGCAAAGTGGAGAGAGCTGGCCACAGATAGCTGAGGAAGGCTATGCTGAGGTGAAACAGTCATATATTTAGGACTGTATGTTATTCATGTCTGGTTGGTAAAACTCTGTCTAACGTGAAAACATGAAATAAAAACAAACTTGATTCACACAGTTAATTATCACTTTGGTCTCCAGTATTAATCTCCAGGATATTAATCGCCAGGATGATGGGCTATTTCCTGGTTTACTTTGTGCTAGAGGCTTTGAGAAAAAAAAAAAAAAAGTTCATTATTTTATTCAATAAACACTACCTGTCTGGCTCTGTGATGGGTCTTCAGCAGTGGATAAGATCCAATCCCTTCCCTCATGGGGTGGACTGTCTAGAGGAGAAGAGGCCATCAGGTGACAGATGATCACACTATCGTTAGTCTATTCCACCTCTCTGCTTCTGACATTGTGGCTGTGAGTCTAGACTTTGAGCTCAGAACTGCCGTGGGTCTGAATCTTGGCTTAGCCACTTCCCAGCAATGTGACCATGGACAAGTCATTTAAATTCTTGGCTATCGGCTTCTTACCTGAAAACTATACCCACTTTATAAGGATAATGTGGAGATGCAACCACTCATCATGGACCTAACATTCAATAAGAGCTAACTGTTGTTGTTGTGTGCCGTCAAGTCGATTCTGACTCACAATAACTCTGTAAGACAGAGTAGAACTGCGCCATAGTGTTTCCAAGGCTGTAATCTTTACAGGAGCAGACTGCCACATCTTTCTCCTGTAGAGCAGCTGGTGGGCTTGAACCACTAATCTTTCAGTTAGTCGCTGAGCGCTTTAACCACTGAGCCAGCAGGGCTCCTCAAGTGCTAACTAGGTGCTAGCAATTGTTAGTAGTAGTGTGAAAGAGCATTTTTCACTGAAAAATGTGATTCATCTCTTAGTATGGTGACCTCTTCTGGTTCTTCACGTATTTAGAAATTTACATTCGATCAGGGGATAGAATACTGGGGAGCTCTTTGAGGAATAATGTGAAACATCCGTAGATTAAACTTAACGTAACCAAACTACTTTCAGTCGCCTTATATGCATGTGAAAGACAGACAATGAGAAAGAAAGAATGAATAACTGACGAATGCAAATCGTAGTGTTGGCGAAGAATGGTGAATATACCATGGGCTACCAGAAGAACGAACAAATCTGTCTTGGAGGAAGTACAGCTAGAATGCCCCTTAGAAGCGAGGATGGTGAGACTTGTCTTGCTTCCTTCGGACATGTCATCAGGAGGGACCAATCGCTGGAGAAGGACATCACAGCTTGGTAAAGTAGAGGGTGGGTAAAAAAGAGGGAGACCCTCAATAAGATGGATTGACACAGTGGCTGGAACAATGGGCTCAAACGATTGGGAGGATGGCACAAGATAGGGCAGCATTTTGTTCTGCTACGTGTCAGGACTCTGTGAGTCGGAGCTGACTCTAGAGGACCTAATGACTACAGCTAAATGTGTAAGTTGATTCAGAAGTACCATTATAGTACTGATTATGGTACAGGATTGAAGTAAACATTTTTAACAGAAAAATAAATAAGATTAAGAAAATAGTTATTGTTTTTCTGCAACTTTGAAAACAACAACCACAACCCTGTTTTATTTCAGTAGTAGCCTCCAAAAACTACTTAGTTCTCATAGGAGGGTAACTTGTAAGCCTCTGAGCTAAAGTCAGTCTTCTCAGTGACCCGCACAGTAAATAGCTGAAGGCTTTTTTCCTTTGGATGCTTTCTGCAGTGCACACTAAGCATAGGGATTACATCATTGGCTCCAGTAAATCTCACTTACATGTTAGCTAAGACCTTGAAATGTTGCTGTGAATCAACACTGTGCCTTTCAATTCCTGTATTAATTACGTGAGGAAGCTAGTGTTGGATAAATCAAAGATTATTCTTTATTTTCAAGAAGAATAACCTTTTGCCACTCCCTTCTTCTTGACATGATTGGCCATTTGTGGATCATCTAAATGTGTGCTTATAAAATGATCCAGCTGGATTCTTCCCCAGAAGTAACGAAAAACAGCTTTGTCAGAAAGTAGCTTGGCCCGAAGCTGTAGGCAGGCCTCGGTGGAGGAACCTTAGGATTCTCGACAGGTACGCCCCACCCCATTCACCTTGGTTTTGCATGTGATGCCCTAGAGTCTCCCTGGACACACACACACAATCCCCCCGAAAGTTAGAAGTTTCCTTAAGGGGAAGGGGCTGAAATTGAGACCATTCGGCTGCTCTGAGGAAACAAAACACGCTCTTAAGATTCAAAAATGTCTTGCCTACCTGCCCACATTTCCAGATGCAAGAGCTCTGTCCTGATTTGGGAAACACAGTTGTTTTCTTTCCATGGAGTCTGCACTCAATGTGCCCTCCCCACCTGAAGGATCCTGTAATAGCTACCTTGGACACAATGGCTGTGTCACAGTCACTAGGGTAGGCCTGAGTCTTCAACACCTACAGCACAGCTGCATGCAGACCTCATGCTCTTCCCCGGAGAAGGGCAGCGTGCAGCTGGTCTCTGGTTCAATCTGATCTGTGTTTCTCTTTGAGGGCTCCTCTCTGAGGGAACAGCTGCTCCTCCTGTTCTCTTGGGCTTTGTACACAAATTAAAACTGAGCAGTTATGGAGCAAAGACGACGGCAATAACCAGAGCTGGTGAGTTATTTAACTCAGGAGACGAACTGTGTTTCCAAGAGTTGGAATAAATACCTAAAACTTTTAACAAGTACTCCTGTGCCCTGCTGCCTTTGGCCCTGCTTAGCACATTAGCCTTGATATTAAAAACAGTAGACTTCCATTTATTTCTGGGAAAGTTAGAACCCTGGGGAGTCCACTTTACCTGTTCCCTTTTCTATCTCTCATGTAGCCATTCCTGATTTAAGGCTCGTGTTCCTATGACATGAACTGCGAATCTCCAGTTATTTACTTACATCGTTGGCTATAAAGATGGCTTTCTCATGTACCTCCCCTTCCTCTCCACCAAGGTGGCAAGCTACTAGAGGACAGAGGTCAGATGGGGTCCTTCTTCATCTCTCTCAATCCCAAAACCCTAACAGGTTGCTTCGGGCAGAGCAGACACTCATTTTTTCTTTTTAATAGTATTTTATTGTGTTTTTGGTGAAGGTTTACACAACAATTCAGGTTCCCATTGAGCAGTTTCTACACAAGTTGTTCGGTGATATTGGATGCATTCTTCACAATGCATGAACATTATTGTTATTTCCATTCTGATTATTCCATTTAGACACTCATTTTTTGTTCTTTCAGTAAATTTATAAATGAAGGAAGTAGGGGAAAAATGAAGAGAGGAGGGTCAATTTATGAGGAATTACCCCATGCATAGCTTTGAAAAACACAAAAGAAAATTGAAATAAAAATCACTTTATAGTAAATTCTATTTACTACGACATAGTGAATACATTTTCAAATGGCAAAGAATATTGAATATCCCATGGACTGCCAGAAGAAGAAACAACTCTGTCTTGGAAGAAATGCAGCCAGAGTGCTCATTAGAAGCAAGGATGGCGGGACTTCTCATGTACTTTGGACCTGTTATCAGGAGGGACCAGTCTCTGCAGAAGGACATCATGCTTGGTAAAGTAGAGGGTCAGCAAAAAAGAGGAAGACCCTCAATGAGATGAGTTGACACAGTGGCTCCAACAATGGGCTCAAGCCTAACAACGATCGTGAGGATAGCGCAGGACTGGGCAGTGTTTCATTCCTTTGTGGACGGGTGGCTATGAGTCGGAACTGACTCCTGTATTTCCTATATTTAGGGCTTGTATTCTAAATGATTTACACGTAATATATCCGTTTACCTTTATAACACCGTTTTGAAGAAGGTTCTATTATTATTCTGTTTTACAGATGAATATGCCAAGGCAACCATCAGCACTATTTACTTCTCAAATTTTTCATCATCCCGAACAGAAACTCTGTATTCATTAAGCAGTCATTCCCCATTCCCTCCTCCCCAAGCCCTGGTAAACACGAATCCACTTTGGTCTCCATGCATTTGTCTGTACTGTATTTTTTTATATAAATGGTATCATACAACATTTGTCCTTTTGTTTCTGGCTTATTTTACTAAGCATAATGTTTTCAAGGTTCATCTATGTTGTTAGCATGTGTGAAAATTTCACTTCTCTGTACAGCTAAATACTATTCCATTGTATGTATCTATCACATTTTGTTTATCCATTCATCTGTCGATAGCCATTTGGGTTGTTTCTACCTTTGGGCTATTGTGAATAATGCTGCAATAAATATCTGTATAGAAGTATCTGAATTCCTGCTTTCAATTCATTTGGGTGTCCACCTAGGAGTGGAGTTGCTGGGTCATATGATAGTTCTTGGTTTAGTTTTTTTAGAAACTGTCAAATGGTTTTCCCACAATGGCTGTATCATTGTTCCTTCCCAATAGCAACACATAAGGGTTCCACTTTCTTCATATCTTCTTCAACCCTTGTCATTTTCCATTTTTTGATACCAGTCATCCTAGTGCGTAGGCAGTGCTTTCTCACTGTGGTTTTGATTTGCATTTCTCTAATGACTAAAGAAGTTGAGCAACTTTTCATATGCTTAGTGGCTGTTCGCATATCTTCTATGGAGAAACGTCCTTTCAGCTTCTGTGCCCATTTTCTAATTGGACTGTTTGTCTTTTTGTCATTCAGTTGTAGGAGTTCTTTATATACTCTGGATAGTAAGCCCTTGTTGGATATGTGATTTCCAAATACTGTCTCCCATTCTGTAGATTGTCTCGTCACTTTCTTGATAATGTCCTTCATTGCACAAACATTTTTAATTTTGATGAAGTCCAGTTTATCTATTTTTTTCTTTTGTTGCTCATGCTTTCGGTGTTTACCTAAAAATCCATTGCCAAATGGAAGGTCTTGAAGATTTACCCTGTTTTCTTCTAAGAGAGTTTACCTCTTATATTTAGATCGTTAATCCATTTTGAGTTAATTTTCAAATGGTTGAGGTAACTGTCCAACTTCATTGTTCTGCATGTGAAAATCTAGTTGGCACAGCACCATTTGATGAAGAAACTATTCTTTCCCCATTGAATGAATTTGGCTCCCTTGTTAAAAATCACTTGGTTATAGGTGTATAAGTTTACACCTATAACCTTATAGGTGAACTCTTAGTTCTGTTCCGTTGGTCATACATCGGTACCATGCTGTTTTGATTACTGTAACTTTGTAGTAAGTTTTGATTTTGGGAAGTATGACTTTGTTCCTACTTTGTTCTTCTTTTTAAAGATTGCTTTGACTATTCAGGGCCCTTTGCAATTCCCTATAACTTTGAGGTTTGCCTTTTCCACTTCCGCAAAAAAGATGGTTGGAATTTTGATAGGATCATGGTGAATCTGTAGACCCCTTTGGGTAGTGTTGATATGTTAACAATGTTAAATCTTCCATTTCACATTGTTAAAATTTATTAAATCTCCTTTAATTTCTTTCAGCAATGTTTTATACTTTTCAGTATATAAGCTTTTCACCTCTGTAGTTTCATTGTTTCCTAGGCATTTTATTCTTTTAGATGCTGTTATAAATGGAATTGTTTTCTTAATTTTCTTTTCAGATTGTTCATTGTTGGTGTATGGAGACACACCTGATTTTTGTGTATTGATCTTGTACGCTGCAAGTTTGCTGAATTTGTTTATTTGCTCTAGTGTCTTTCTTGTGGAATCTTTGGGAATTTCTAGACACAGGATCATGTCATCTGCAAATAGAGGTAGTTTCGCTTCCTTTCCAATCTGAATGTCTTTTATTTCTTTTTCTTACTTAATTTCTCTGTCTAGAACTTCCTGTACAATGTTGAATAGCAGAGGCGACATCCTCGTCTTGTTCCTGACCTTAGTGGGAAAGCTTTCAGTCTTTCACCGTTGAGTGTGATGTTCGATGGAGGTTTTTTTGTAAGTGCCTCATGTCACACTGAGGAATTGCCCTTTTATTCCTAGTTTGCTAAGTGTTTTTCTCATGAAAGGGCATTGGATTTTGCCAAATGCCTTTTCTGTAGCAATTGAGATGATCATGTACATGCTTTTGTGTACTGACCAAATGCATACTAACATAAACACACATATGCACACACCTTACTCATGCATTTGGAACATTTGCAGATCATTATACAATCAAAGAAGCCCTGGTGGTGCAGTGGTTAAGAGCTCGGCTGCTAACCAAAAGGTCGGCAGTTGGAATCCACCAGCCTCTTCTTGGAAACCTATGGGGCAGTTCTACTCTGTCCTATAGGGTTGCTATGAGTTGGAATCAACTCAACTGCAATGGGTTTGGTTGTTTTTTTCTTTTTTTGGTTTTACAAACAAATACATTCAGTCCAAAAAGATGAAGGCTATTACCAATGACATACTTTATGTCAGCACGGACCCAGATGTCTACTACAATGACATAGTGAGTCACAGGAAGCCAGTGGTACTAAAGGAAATGGAGGATATTTCATACTTTCTGACAAGCTCTGATTGCAGCTCATGCTCAGATGCAGAAGGGTAATGACAGTCAATGTGTGCAAAATGGTGGTAATGGATGCTCGCCTCTTCCCTCCTGGCCTCTGAGCTGTTTTATGTGGAGCTGTCACTATCCATCATGTCGTAAACTGGAAGCAAAAGTCTGTTACAAATGAATGTCTGGAGAATGTAGAAGACAAGAACCTCAATCCCTTAGAAGCTTTCGTGTAAACAAACAACAACAAAAAACAAGACAAAACAGGTGTTTCCTGGATTCCTGGTTCACAGGATGTTTTGGGAATCAATTCGAACCTTCATCTGCTGAGAACCCAGTGGGTGAAGAGGGCTGTGGTTTGTCCAGAGGGTGGAGGCCCAGATAAATAAGATTTGATCGCTGAGAGAAAAAAAAAAAAATGTTCACAAAGAAGTAGTTGATGGGACAGTGCTTCAGAAGAACACCCTAACATACATATTCCATACACATAACTCTTGTGATCCTACAAGAAGATCCACACTTGCAGACTGACTGACAGAAGACTCTAGTCGTTTTCTTCAAGATCTGGTCTGCAAACCTCTTCCTTTATAAATATGAAGAGAAGAGAACCTTAAATCATCTCTCTGTGGGTAGAATAGATGCAGTCTCACTTTGATAATGTCTTTTGGTGACTTGATATTGCATGAGCTAATCCTTAAATACATGGGATCTAAAATATGACCTTCAAAGCAGCAAGGAAATGGATGAGCTCCGTCCTCCCCAAAGAAGCAGTGGGACCGTTTATAACGTGCCTTTCACAACCACGTGCAAAGGAATATAGACGGTTTTCTCTCCACCACGTAGCCCTGATTTAAGACTAGTCTGAAAGTTGAAAGTCTGAATCATTCTGGTGGAATAATAACATGCCTCCTAAAGATAATATATTTTCAAGTGTCCTGAAGCTTAGGGCATTTGAATCCTTGTTAGAAACGGTCATACGAATTAAAGGACTAGAATCTATTCTGCAGTCTATGAAATCTATCTGTTTGTCCATCTGTCCGTCTGTCCATCTGTCCATCCGTTTATCCACCCTCCCACCTACCTAGCTACTTCTCTCTATGTATCTGTCTATTACCTACCTACCTACCTATCTACCTGTCTGTCTGTCTACCTACCTACCTGTCTGTCTGTCAATCGGTCGATCGATCGATCGATCGATCGATCGATCGATCGATCGATCGATCCATCCATCCATCCATCCATCCATCCATCCATCCATCCATCCACCCACCCACCCACCTCTCTTTCTCTCTCTCTCTCTCTCTGTATTACCTACCTATCTATCTGTCTGTCTGTCTATCTATCTATCTAATCATCTATTTATAAAAGAAAAGTGTCTGCATTGCTAGAGAGGGTAGAGTTTATGATAATTTGTCTCTTCAGAATATTTAATCTTAGCTTGACTTCTGTATGGTTTGTATTAAAATCTTCCTGAGAATATTGCTGAGAGGACCAGCATGAGAGGCAGTCCAGTCTTATGTACATTAACTTGTTCACTCACTCGTTCATTCATTCATACAGAATGGTTCAGGTCAGGGGACAATGATATAAAAGGCATAGTCTTTGCTCCTAAGTCCATTCCAGAGTAGCAAGTTGGACAGATAAATGAATAAATGATCCAAGTGCAGTTTTTCAGGTAATACAATAGGATGAATACAGAGATTGTGGGAGCTTCTAGAAGAGAAGACCTCCCAGAGAAGATTGTGTCTAAGGTGAGTTTGAAGGGAGGAATAGAGGCAAGTAGATATTCCTGAAAGAAGGAAGCCAGTTGCAAGGCCCTGTGACATAAGCATTATGGGTTGTTTAGGAAACTGCTAGTGTATGACAGGGAGCCCCTGGGTGGTTCATACTCATCCAGAGGCACCTCAGAGGAGAGGCCTGGATGGCGACCTGCTTCCAAAAGGTCACAGCCATGAAGATCCAGTGGAGCACAGTTCTCTGCAGTGGGGTTGCCATGAGTTGGAATTGACTTGATTGGTAGTGGTACCAGTGTTTTAGAACATTTGAAACATAGGAGGCCCACTGGGGACTGTTGAGAGACGAGACTGGAGAGAGAAAGTAGGCATCACGTGATTATTGTCATTTGTGATCGATAAGGTGGATGGAGTCCATGCTGAGGGAAATATGGGGCCATGGTATAATCAGATCGGCATTTAGAAAGGTCAGTGTGACAGCGGGGGTCGAACTGACAGGGGAGTAAGAGAGGGAGGTGGAAAGACTAGTTGAGAAGCCATTGCAATATCAGGTAGAAAAGATAGAGAGCTGAATCCGGGTGGCGATCGTTGGAATGGAAAGGAACGAAGCTGAGGAGCTGACGTCAGCAGAATGAAGTGACAGATGGAAATGGGAGGTAAAGGGGATTCGCGATGCCAGCCAGCCATCACACTGGTCTAACTGGCAAAAATTGTCTCTTTTGTTTTTTGATCCAGTGCCCAGCATGGGGCCCCAAATTTGTGAAAACTGGGGAAAATATTTGTCATGTACTTGACAGGTAAGTGCTTATGTAATCCTTAAAAATAAATGTTTTGGGGATTGTCAGTGCTATTTTTACCCAGTTTTTCTAACACGACAGCACCCAACAACACCATGTCTGATGAGGACGGTGACGCTTAGATAGTAAGTAAGTTTTTCAAGGTACAGAGAGCTGATAACTATCACATACTGCAAGCCATCAATTTCATTATTACATGAAGAACTCTGACAAAATAATAATAATGATACTAATACTAATGCTGGCCAAGTGTCTACATTATAGAGAAAAGATTGAGCGAAAGGGATACACAGTTTGGAAAAGAAATATAAATGGCAAATTAACCAGAAAAATTCTACCTCACTCTTCAAAATAGTATAAATTCAAAATATTTTAGTTGTGCAGGACTCAAAACACTTCAAATTCTAAGAAAAGGAGATAAGCCTTTATTGTTTGTTTTTTCAGATGGGAAAATATTTTTTAAAAATTGATATATAGAACATTAAAAAATCTGGGAGTATTATATGTATTTGGGAAATAATACCCTTTTCTTCGAAGCCAGTAATCTTTGAAGGATAAGAAATATACTGAATAGTACATGAATCATAGGACAAGCTTGATGCATTTTCATAAAGGAAACACACTCTTTTAGCTACCACTCACATACGAAAGATAATGTTAACAGCATTCCAGAAGCTACCCACCCTCACCATCTCCCAGCCCAGAGGTAACTTCTGTCCTTCCTTTAACCCCATTGGTCCCTCTTGCCTGTTTGTGGACTTTGGATACGTTGAATCCTGTGGTCTTGCTTCTTCAAAATTATGTGTATGAGACTCCTGCATGCTGTTGCTTGTAGCAGTATTTTGTTTATTCTCATTGTTGTATGATACGTGATTGAAGAAATAGATCATAATTTATTTATCGTCCTATTGTTGATAACATTTGGGCTGTTTAGGATGTTTGAGGCTATTTTAAAATAACGTTCCAGCAGATGTTTTTTTTTGCAGGTACCAAACCTATTGCCATTGAGTCAATTCCGACTCACAGCGACCCTTTAGGGCAGAGTAGAAGTGTTGCTTATAAACATAGCCGTCGAACTAGGGATCTTAGGGTAAGCATATCTTAAGATACCGACACACAATTTTTCAATGTGGTTGTACCAATTAACATTCCTACCTGTAGTGAAAGGTTGTATCACAGCATTGCAAACAATCGGAATTGTAGATATAAATCTAGTGGATGTGTAGTGGTATCAAATTAGGGTTTCCATTTGCACGTCCTTGTAACAAATCAAAATGAACCCCATCCGATATGCTCACTGGTATTTTGGATATCCTTTTGTGAAGCGTTACTTCAAGTCTTTTCCCCATTTTGGACTGTGGCCTTTCATATTACTGATTTGCAGCATATACATGAGACTTTCATGGATGTGTGTATTCCAAAAATGTTTTCCCATTCTTTGAGTTGCCTTTCTAGTCTCTTAATGGAATAATTTGGTGAATAAAGTTCTTATTTTAATGTAATTCAATTTATCATGTTTTGTTCCTTTTGGTACGTGCTTTTGTTTCGTGTTTATGAAAATCTTGCCTATTCCAAAGTCATGAAGATATTCTTCTGTACTTTTTCTTCTAAAATCATTGTTATTTTACTTTCTATATTCTGATCAATAATCTCTCTGGAGTTGATTTTTGTGGATGTTGTAAGTTAGGGATCAAGTTTCGTTTCTCCATATGGTACGTATTAATCCGGCACCAGTTATTGAAAATACCATCCTTTCCTCACTGCTCTGCAGTACTTCTTTGACTTAAATCAAATGTCCATAAATTTATGTGTCTGCTTCTAGAATATTCTGCACCATTGATCTTTTTGTCTAGCCTTGTCCAGATACCACACTGTCTTAATTGCTGCAGCTTCACAATCAATCCTGATATATGGCAGTGTAAGTCCTCCAACTTGTTCTTCATCTTCAGGATTTGTCTTTGATACTTTTAGCTCTTTGCATTTTTAATATAAATATTAGAATCAGCTCAACAATTTAAAAAATCCTTCTGGGATTTTGATTGGAACTTCTTGGAATCTCTAGATCAATTTGAGGACAATTTACGTCTTCACAACATTGAATCTTCGTATCCACGAACTTGTTTATCCCTCAATTTATTTAGGCACTCTTTAATTCCTCTCAGCAATGTCTTATAGATTTTAGTGTAATGATATTACACATTTTCTGTTCGATTTATTTCTAAGTATTTTATGTATTTTGATGAAAGATACTGAGTTACATGATTACAGTGTATTTTCTCATTTTTGTTAGAAATAGAATTTATTTGATACGTTGATTTTTGTACCCAATGATTTTACTAAATTCACTTGTTAATTCTGATAGTTTATGGCTTCTTTCAGATTCTCTGGGCTTTGTCTTTGTCTTTCCAGTTGTTTTGTCTGTTTTTATGAGGAGACTTTGAGAATTTAAAAAATGATTTTGTCATCACCGCTGCCAAATGGCCTGCACTTTTACTTTTAACCTCATTCTTCTGTTTTATCGTCTCTGCCCGAGTCCTTGTATTTCCTCTTTGAGCTCTCATTTCAGAGGGGCCGTGTTTATTATATTTATTTAAATAATTTTGTGAAGACATGCTTATCCATTAAGTTTCATGACATACTCTTTCTGGTACAAATAATTCATTTGCCTTGGGCTCCGAGGAAGTATCTCTATGTTTTCTATGGTAAGCTCATGTGACAGGTATTTTTGAATAGTTAGATAGTGTTTATTTCTGTAGGTCTGTTGTACAGCTGTTTGACATCCACTTTTTCTTCCTTTTCATGGGTCCCATCAATATCTGGTATATGTCTCGCATTCCTAGCTCATCTCCCCGCCTTGCCAATCTGCAATACCAAATAAGATTTCTTCCCTGTAGGAAGGCTTGGTGAAAATTCTGTGGCCTTCGCCAAATCTAGTCAATGCCTGCTCTGAGAGGAATCACGATAGAGGGTCCTGGACAGAGCTGGAAAAAATGTAGAACAGAATTCTAACAGAAACAGACCAAACTTACTGGCCTGACAGGGACTGGAGAAACCCTGAGAGTATGGCCCCCGGACACTCTTTCAGCTCAGCAATGAAGTCGCTCCCGAGATTTACCCTTCAACCAAAGATTAGACAGGCCCATAAAACAAAACGAGACTAAAGGGGCACAACAGCCCGGGAACGCGGACTTGAAGGCAGGAGAGAACAGGAAAGCTGGTAATAGGGAACCCAAGGTTGAGGAGGGAGAGTGTTGACATGTCGTGGGGTTGTTAACCAATGTCATAAAACAATACGCGTTCTGTTTAATAAGAAACTAGTTTGTTCTGTGAACCTTCATCTAAAGTACAATCAAATAAAAAAAAAAAAAAAAAAAAAAAAAAAAAAGCTACTCAATGCAACCTATACTCAGCTTGCTTCTTTCCCAGAGCCAGTATTCATGTCTTTCTTCTTCATAGAAAGTTCAGAGGTGACTTATGAAAGATATTATTTTAGTTTCCGTGTTTCATTGATTTTGGGGAAGACAGGAGGGCAGAGGTACTTTTGCTGTTACTAAACACGAGTTTATTGCTTAATTGTATGTAAAATATTATGCACAAATTTCATCCCGTATGTCTTGCACACAAGTCATTAGGATTTGAAGCAATTTGGAAGATTGGAAGCGATAGAGATACAAATGCTATCTGAATGGCTTCCAGTCTTCAAAACTGTTGAAAACAGTGAAACTTACTTGAACTATGTGGCGTGCTATTAAATATTTTATTCACTGTCGCTTTACATTCCTCCATGAAGCGCAAATGAAATGTTTCCGAGACAGGCAAAAAGGCACTTCGGAGTTTATATCACTCTCTCACTGGCTGATCTCTTGCTGTTTGTTCCCTGTGTGCAGTTTTTGGTCACATAAACACAGTCATTTGATGCTGAAATTTGAGACAATCTCTTTTTATTTAAATCCTTGTCGATCTATTGTACGGAAAAAAGGACTTTCTCTTGCCGTGAACAGATGGTGACCAATTTGATCTGGTAGAAACCGACGTTCCACTACGTGGCCTTTTGCAGGATGGTAGAAAACTCACCATCCTTTTGCTTTCTTGAGTTATAAAATCTAGGGTGCTAATAAAAACCTAAGTTACTGACCTGCAGTTACTATGAAGCATTTTAATCGTAAGTTCTCAACCTATGTTTGTGCTTCTTGAGTCACAGCCGTACACCCTGTCCTTTCAAAAGGGCGAAATATGCCAGGAATCACCTCAAATCTTTTGACTGAGGCTTATTTTTTTCCCCAATTATGCTTGACTGCAAAGGTTTGTCTGGAAAAGAGGGTACAGGATAGGGAAGGGAGTGAGCGTGGCATTTATTGAGGGCCTTATAGGATATAAGCACTGATCAAACATGGCACATATTTTTTTCACATTTCATCTGCAGAAGTTTCCAAACAGGATTGTTGCTCTTTATTTTAAAGTTGAGAGAACTGAAACTCAGGCTGAGTCAAGGTCACAGCCAATAAGTGGAAATTCTGGAATCTGCGCTGCAATTTGCTTGATCCCACAGTCCATGTCCAATTCCATAAAGAGCCTTGTCAAGTCCCAGTCACCGAGCAGCTACGTATTGTCCGGTCAGCCTGATTCAGAGCCTGTTCTTTGAACTGTTCTCTCTGCTGCCTTCTTGGAGGTGAGAGTCATTTCTCCTCATCAAGCACTGGCACAATGTTACTGCCTCGTCAGGTACCGGCACAGGTACATAGTGGAGACTCTATGTATGTTTGTCTGAAGATGAAGAATGGAAGAAGTTGGCATCACTGATTTCTGTTTACCCAGAGTACATTGCTACTCAAACCAGAAGAAAGTTAGGCAAATGAATATTCTAAGGTTGTTTATTACTTTTGCTTCGCTGTGTTTTTCTGTCCCTTTCTATTTTGCCTTCCGTATGATAAAAATCTAAAGAGCTTTGTTACATCTAGACAACAAAAGGAAAACGTTCAAAATAGCAAATAAATAGCTCCTAAATACGGGAGGGAAGAGATGGCACAGTGAAATAATGAGAATTTACCAACAGGGTTTCTTTTTACAGCTTACCCCAAATTTAAGCATAATAGCAAAATGTAAACGTTTTTTAAAATTTTGGAACTGCCTTTTGTTTAGAAAGCTGAAATGAAACAATTTGGAGATACTTTAAAGTCTTTTTAAAATGATCCCCACTTTGGAGTAGGTTTATGGGTGACATCCTCTTTGAATGAGGTTTCACCTGTTAATACTTCATTGTCAATTTTATTTTGTTAAGAGCTTGGCTGCTAACCAAAAGGTCAGCAGTTCAAATCCACTAGCCGCTTCTTGAAAACCCTATGGGGCAATTCTGCTTTGTCCTATGGGGTCGCTATCAGTCAGAATCGACTCAACAGCAATGGAACATGATTTTTACTCGTTTGAAAAGAGTTATAAACTGTTCTAATGAGCAGCATTCTGGACTACATTTGGTACATAGTAGTCCCTCAATAAATGTTTGATGAATGAGTACTAATTAAAATAAAATTTAAAAGCAGAATGACACATTCAACTTAGACTAGATGGGTTTAGAATTACAAGGCAGTCAATTAATAATAATAAATAGCTAACATTTATCGCAGGCACTAGGCATCAGGTGAAAGACTTTACAGGTATTAGTTTATCAATTCGTTACAGCATGTCTGTGAAGTTGTACTATTATGATCATTTTACAGATGTGGTAACTATAGTGTAGAGACGAGAAGTATCCATGATCATACTACTAGGAAATAGATAAACCAAAATTTAAATCCAAGAGTCCAAGTCCAAGCTATCAACCCCTCAGTGTTATGCAGGCTTCTATCTTTTGTCTCTTGGAGTTTTTCTCACACAGAAAACCACCAACCAATAAAAGAGATAAGAAACAGGTGGCTTCATTGCTGTGGCCATCCAACACTTAGGCCGGAAAGGCTCATGTGCCTGCAAATAGTGATTGCTGTGGCCATCCAACACTTAGGCCGGAAAGGCTCATGTGCCTGCAAATAATGACGAGTAGTTAGTAGGTGGTCTGAAATTCAGCCAAAACGGAAGTACTGAGATAAAGCCAGCAATAAGTCATATTGAGGGACTCTTGGGTTCAAATGGAGTCTCTGAGTGGTGCACGTAGTTAATGTGCTCAGCTGCTAACCGAAAGGTTGGAGGTTCAAGTCCACTCAGAGGTGCCTCAGAAGAAAAGCCTGGCAATCTACTTCTGAAGACTCAGTCATTGAAAACCTTATAGAGCACCATTCTGCTGATATACGTGGGGTCACCATGAGTTGGAGTTGACTCAATGGCAGCTAGTACTGATGGATTCAAATATAAATGTTTTCTCTTCCTGAGAGGTGTCTGTTGAGTACTACATAAATCTAACCCTACTAATGGACTTTCCCAACTCAGTCACCCCTATTCACACCAATGCATGCATTCATCACAAAGGACCTCCTGTGTTTGCTTCCGGGAAGGCTAGTTAGCAAACATACACATGATCTTTCTTTTTATGTTAAATCCCCAAATCATAATCTTTGTCATGCTTTAGATCTTTGTTTATTTATTTAAATGATACTTATTGGAGGCCCTGTATGTTCTCAGTGTTGGATGTACATTGGTGAATGACATGTACGTGGCTCCGCCATTATGGAATTTTTAATCTAGTGAGAGAATAGGCAGTAAACAAGCTAACAAACATATAATTACAAATGTAGTGCCTGTCGTCAGGAGAGAAAGAGTCAGTTCTGTGGTTTAAAGGAGTGAATTTAAAACAAGGATTTCGTGAAGATGACAAAAGAATTGATACACATCTGTGCCTCTAGGTATATGACTTGACTGTACACAGAGACTCAAACGCAGAGTTTTATATTATGTCAGGATAAAGACACCTAGCAAGGCCTTACTAGGAGTGTATTTGCCTTGTGTCTCATCCAGGCCTGCACCCTGTTCTTCCGTTTCGTCATCCTGGCTCCACTTTTTGGCCTTACTGCCTAGAACCATCTTCATCCAATTGTGGGTTCATGCTGGCCCATCACTTGTTTCAGACATGCTTATTGAAAATTTCTTCAAAATTGTGTGTGTACAGTGGTTTAAAGCCAGATTTTCAAACTACAGAGTCTAGTTTTGCCCATATTTAAGTGGTTTGTGTTTGTTGAAGGCTCTGTGGGCCATTTTATACCCTTCTTTAATATTCTTCCAGGGGTATCCTCCTAGCCCACCATGACAACAGGGACAGCTGAACATCTGTGTGGCTAAGGAGTCCGCCCAAGGTCATGAAGCTCTGAAGTGGCTGAGATAACATCAAACACGAGTCAGTCTAACTCTGAAGCCAGTGTGTCTCAGTGACAGGCTGCCTCCAATGTATTAGCACCATCGTGGTATACAGCCTCTTAAAGCAGCTGTATCACAACCATGTGGAGAGATTTCTGGGATAAGTCGATGCACGTTATTTCTTTGCATCAGTGATAAACATAAGCTCTCAAAAATTACCACCATCATTATTACCAAAGATATATCTTCTCATATTAGACATGAGTTCCTTGTCTGCCCTTTTACAGAGGTGTGACTAGGGTATGGCAGGGTGTTGCCGTGGCCCTGGGCACATGGCACCACTGAGCAGTTTCTGTTAACCTGTAGGTATGACAAGCAGTGTATCTACGGAAAAGGGTGCCTATGCCAAGCACTGAAATTGCACCCCTGTCCAATCATCTGATACCCCTCTTTTAGATAACTTTAGCATAATATCAACTCAAATAAAATTCATTAATCTTTTAATTAACACATTACTGTGTGAGCTACGGCTGCTAGCCAAAAGGTCGGCAGTTCGAATCCACCAGCCACTCCTTGGAAACGGGGCAGTTTGACTCTGTCCTAGAGGGTCACTATAAGTCAGAATCCACTCGACGGCAGTGGGTTTGGTTTTTTGGGTTTGGTGCTTGAGGAAGGATGTTGAGCCATCCTGGGTTAGTAGAAGCTGCTCTTTGGCACCACACGCCCAGGGTCGGGACAATACCCTAGACGCACCACTGCTTTGGCAGAATCTTTTATAAGGATGAGCGTAACAAAATCCAAATGTGTCTTTGGAAAATGTATCAGAACTACAATCCAAATGCATTTGTGCTTGCCGAGACTATTTTGGTTTTGGAAACTGCTTCAGAATCATGTGGCACTGTGGGCAATATTTGTCGTACTGGTAAAAAGTAACTTTGTTTTTGCAAATTATTTATTTTGCAAGTTATCTCCATAGGAAGAGGAAATCTGTTCTGTGTCTTCAATTGTGCTCCATCTCAATGTCCAATTGCTTCTGTAGGGAGCTATGCTGAGAGGGGGGGTCCCAGAAACCTGAGAGGACCTGAAGGGGGTTGTCAAGGATAGAGGTGTAGCATGGGTGGAGCACCAGGACACAAGCTGGGGGAGCAGTGCAGGCGTCATTGTGAAGGTTGAGCCGAGTCCACGCCGAAGAACTTAGAAAGGTCTGAAGACAGGTGGCTCGTGTGGGAGTGGCTCAGGAATGATCCCACAAGTAAGGAAACACGTTAGAGCTGATGGAGCTGGTGCGTGTGGCTAAGCCCAGGGTGGACCTGTTGGATTGGATTAATGCAGGAGGGTCTCTCTTGTCTATGTAGTATTTCATGCATCACTTTTGAAATACATCGCCCGATAGTTGAGGGCTAAACACAGGTAAGAAGATTGTCTTGGCAGCTTTTTTGTGCCCTGCCATATATCATCCGCAGTCACCCTTAATTAAGTAGACTATTGCCATTTCTGCAAAGGCTGAAATGGAAGGGCCAAGCCCAAGGAGAAGATACTCCTCATTAATGTTAAATGCCCCTTTCATGTGGACATCGGCTCTGTGGGCATATCCAACTCGCAGATGTCTCGGGGAACCATCGTCACTAAAGCTCAGAACATGCGATACCCGTGTTTGGCTGCAGTTGTCACTCAGGCTGCAGTTTCACTGTTTAAATTTCTCGGACTCTTCAGTCTATTTATGGATCCACCAGGGCCTGTGTCATGATCATCCATTTACTTGCCTGCCTCCTCCTCAGTGGACTGTATGAGTGGGCCCCATTCACGTGGCCTGTGATGGAGTACATGCCCAACTATGTTTGATAAATGAATGAATGAATGAAAGGAAAAATTAATGACTGTCTAAGTTTAGCCAAGGATAATTAATCCCCCAGGATACTTGTAGGGTGAGGGCAGAACAGTGGGCTGAAGATGGAGGTAGGGAGACCCACCTTCTTTTTCCGTATTACCCAGACAAATTTTGCTTTCTTTAAAAGATGGCTGATGTTGAATAATTTCAAATAACATGAGAGATAGCCACATATCTTCTGCTCAGGCTGTCTCATCTTGTGAAAAGCTTTTGGATATTAGCAGTGCTTTTGTTCTCTAAACATGTTCACTGTATTTTGTGTTTCATTAAAGCCCAAACCAAACTTGTTTTCTTTCCTGAAAAGATCTATACCAAATTCTGTGAATCCTCTGATTTCTCAAAAAGATGGCCTTTGGCTGGTTTTCTGGACACTTTCAGTTGTAGAACACGTATTCTCTATCATCTTTTAAGGACAAACGGACTTACTGTCTAAACTGCAGCGTTATTTTTGTAATGAGAAAATAGATATTTTTTTCATTTGTGAGGTGAGAGATATGTTTTAGTTAAAATAAAAGCAAAACTCAACAGGGTTTAGAATGTCGCATTTCTGGTTTAATCCCAGGGTAGCAAAAATGCCAGTGGGGGCCCACAGATTGCTTTTGTTTGGTGTGAGAGGCGTTTGCCACCATGGTTGAAACCCCTGTTCTAAGGGAGAGGACTCAGTTTATCCAAAATGGATCATTTGCGTTGACCTTGAGATGAGTAGTATGCTACTATTTTCAGCAAGCTTGCTCTCCTGACTGTGTTTTGCTTGACTAATACCGAAATAATTCTTTACATACATAATTGTCCATAGGAGAAAAGGAGTGGAGAGGTATTTAAAATTTAAAAAAATCCAAGAATCAGAGAGCTAGAGTTAGAAAGGACAGTCTAGAAAATATAATCCCTTCACTCCTTCAGAAGCCAGGAAGCTGAGGCTTCAGGGGGCTGAGGGACCAGCACCCTCATAGTCCTTAGCTGGCCCTTGACACTGAGCATTGAAACTACCTGTTTCTCCATGTTGAGAAATGTAGTATGGAAATAGTACTATATTTTACTATGCCTAAGTATGGAAAAGTCCAAAGAATAATTAACAAACACCAGTGTAAGCACCACCCAGAATTTACTGAGGTTATGCAATATTACATTATAAATAAATTTGAACTTTCTCTCCAGTTCAGATTTCCAACATTGTCTTCCCCAACCCATAAACAACCCAAGTCTCGATCACTGAGGTCTAATAGAATGGCAGTACGTTTACATTCATATGAAAGCTTGGGAAGATACCCCCAGGTAGTTCTCTTGCCTCTACTGATCTGCTCTTTCTAAAGTGCTGAACTTGGTTCCCAAAATATCAGCCTTGCTTCTTGAGTTGTCCTCTTCCTTCAAGGACCAATCTTTTATAATATGGAGTTGAGTTTCCTTTTATTTATTTATGTATTTAGTTTTCCTTTGCGTTCTGGCCAATGAACTTATTTTTCTCTACATTTCTTGATTATGCTTTATGGAATCTCTCTCAGTGAAAGGCGTAAAGCCAACATGTTTTGGATCTGCCTGAAGAGCTCTCCCGTCAAATAGATATTGTCCACCTTCATCTGTTTGGATTGGATAATGGCACCCAGGAAGTGGTTTCCCTTCAGCCCTGATACCTAACCCAGGGTTCCTTCACAGCGCTATTGCCATTTTCGGCCAGATAATTCTTTATTGTAGGCGACTGTACTGTACGTGGAACCTTGGTGGTGCAGTTATTAAGAGCTATGGCGTGCTATGGCTGCTAACCAGAAAGGTCGGCAGTTCAAATCCACCAGCCGCTCCTTGGAAACCCTATGGGGCAGTTCTACTCTGTCTAGTAGGCTCACTATGAGTCAGAATCGACTCAATGTCAATGGATTTTTTTAATGGGTAGTGTACATTATAAAATGTTTAACAGCATCCTGGCCTTGACTCATGAGATACCATTAGCAACCCTTCCTTCCAACTCTGACAACCCAAAATTTCTGTACACATTGCCACGTGTCCCTTAGGGGCCAAACACCCGTGTTGAGAACCATGAAACTCTAAGCTAAGTGTTGATCTTTCATTGTCTTACTTGGCTTCCTTTAGTATGTGTCATATTTTCTGTGCTTTCCTTTAGGGTTGTAATTCCATACATTTCTGTAGCATGTTGTCTAACGGTACAGATGATATTTGTATCTCTGCCGACAATGCCTGTGTGTAAAGCTTGTCTTACAACGTGCTTTGTACTTTGTGCTAATCTTCCAGCTCTTGTCCTCTCAGATCTGTTCAGGCTTCCTGTCATCTCTTGGGAGAGCTGCCCCAACCTTTAAGGAGGTGTTGTTCCCCAGTTGCTGTTCCACCAGCAGTTTTTCATGGCCACCTCCCCTTAGGATGTTGTATCCTGATTCCTTCTGGTGGAGACCCTTTAGTCTGATCTGAGAATTTGTCTCCCCTCCTCCATGCAGTTCCTCTGGGCTCTGCTCACTGTTCAATTCCTTACAGCTCAGATGGCTTCTTTTTCTTCTGATACCCTCTTTAAGAGTGGTTAAACCTGGGTGTATCTCCATTTCTCTCTTATTCCGACCTATCATGGCCTTTAAGATGTAATTTTCCCCTTAATATCTGTCCAGATTTAACCTTTCTTTTAAGAATTGTTCTTTCTTTTTCTAGCGTAATCAATCTGCCTTTCCTTATTCTGATGTAAGACTAAAGCGTAATTTTCAAAGCATTTGTTAGTGCTGGATTCCATGATTGATCTTAGTGTTTGAGGCATAGGATTTTAAAATTATCCAAGAATCTCTTCATCTCTAAGAATTTCCTTGGATTGTTTCTTTCTTCTATCCCAAGAAGATGACATATTATCATTATAATAAGGTTTCTCATTAATTTTTGTTTTCATTTATTTAATAAAACCTACCATCCTTCTATGAAGGAAGCCTAAATTTGGGTCTCTGAAATCTAAAAGCGCCATTAGAACTAAAATAAGTTACAGATCCAAAATGACCTTGAATACATGCGGTGGGCAGTTTCTTTGAACCATGGACAAGCCACGTGAACTTCCCACCACAGCTCTCTCTGTGGTCCTGAGTCTAGGAAGTCTATCTCTTTGGAGGGTGTCTATCTATTTGGAAGCCACAACTATTGGCAGTTTTACCAAGGCTTAAAATAGTCTAATCCTGCCTGCAGCCCGCCTGTTAAACCCGATGAAACTCACTCTCCAGTCCAAGGTCAAGCTGTAGCAACTGCTGCATCCCAAGACCTTGACCTGGCCTACCTGCCATGTGGCTGAGGCTGCCCAGGCAGCCCTATGTGGCATTTGCTTAAGACCTGAGTGGTGGCTCGCTTTGGCCCTGTGTGCGCCCTGTCTCAGTATAAACGAATATTCCCCACTGGACAAAGCAGCCATCAGCTGCAGTGACTGGCCGAGGCCGACATTTACTAAAAGTAACTAACAGCTGCCAATCTAGACAGCAGGAGATAAAACCAGCCATACGAAGTAATTTAAGTGTCTGTAAACCATCAAAGTCAAAAACTCACAAGGCCAACTCCATAGAGAGCTTCAACGTCTGCTGTTCCTTCTTCCTAAATGACATTCATTGTCTATTTCTTTTTTTGTTTTTTTTTTTTGCTTATTGTTGTAGTTTAAATGAAGTTTACATTTCAAGTTAGTCTCCCATACATGCATTGTTAAGTGACCCTAATTGCTCTCCCCACACTGTGACAGCACTCTCCTCCTTTCCACCCCTGATTCCCCATGTCCATTCAACCAGCTTCTAACGCTCTCTGCCTTCCCGTCTCACTTCCGGACAGAAGCCACTCATTTAATCTCTTGTACCTACTTGAGCTAAGAGGCACACTCCTCACGAGTATAACTTTATGTCCCGCGGTCCAGTCCAATCCCTGTCTGAAGAGTTGGCCTCAGAAATTATTTTAGTTCTGGGCTGATAGAGAATCCAGGGGCCATGCTTTCTGGGGTTCCTCCAGTCTCAGTCAGACCATTAAGTCTGGTCTTCTTACTAGAATTTGAGTTCTGCACCTCACCTTTCTGCTGCTCCATCAGGGACTCTCTATTGTGTTCCCTGTCAGGGCGGTCATTGGTGGTAACCGGGCACCATCTAGTTCTTCTGGTCTCAGGCTGATGAAGTCCCTGGTTTATGTGGCCCTTTCTGTCTCTTGGGCTAATACTTCCTTTATGTCTTTGGTGTTCTTCATTCTCTTTTACTCCAGGTGGTTGGGACCAATTGATGCATCTTAGATGGCTGCTTGCAAGCTTTTAAGACCCCAGACACCACTCACTGAAGTAGGATGCAGAACATTTTCTTAATAAGCTTTGTTATGCTAGTTGACCTAGATGTCCCCTGAAAGCATGGTTCCCAGATACCTACCACTGCTACTCTGTCCCTCAAAGTGTTTGACTATATTCAGGAAACTTCTTAGCTTTGGTTTAGTCCAGTTGTGCTGACTTCCCCTGTAGTGTGTGCTGTCCTTCCCTTCACCGAAGATAATTCTTAACTACTATCTAGTTAGTGAATAACCCTCACCCTCCCTCCCTACCCTTGTAACCATCAAAGAATGTTTTCTTCTGTGTTCAAACCTTTTCTTGAGTTCTTATAATAGTGGTCTTATACAATATTTGTCCTTCTATGTCATTGTCTATTTCTTAAGGCTTACAGCCCGATGCTTTGATTCTGGGGTTTGAAGGGAAACAAGTCCAGCAGGTAGAGATAAAAATGTAACCCTTTTTAAAACTGATAACCATCGGAGGATGTTGCTTATATTTGCAGGCAATTGAGCTTCCTTATACAAACCCCATATGACAGATTTTTGCCCACCCAGTTATACCCATTATTGGGCAACCCAAGAATTCCCCCGGTGGAGACCCATTCTTACCCCTGTGAAACTCTCCAGGGGAAAGCAAGCCAGAACTTGTACCTTTCTGTGTGTTGTCTGACTCCCAGTAGAGAATTGTAAGTGGGCTAAGCTCTTGGAGGCTACAGCCTACTGAAACAGTATATGAGTATTGCTTTAATTTGCATTTATCTGATAAGCAATGAAGTTGAATAGCACTTTCCACATAGCCCAGAACCCTTGACAGAAGGCTGGAGAATCTCAGAGAATACTCCTTTTTCTTCACCTGCTTATTCTTCTACTGGGGTCCACACGTATGATTCACAGAAATACAGCATACTCCATATTCTTTAAACATTAAAAAAAAAAACAGAAAACAAAAAAACCAAACCGATTGCTGTTGAGTCGATTCCAACTCATAGAGACCCTACAGGACAGAGTAGAACTGCCCTATAGAGTTTCCAAGGAGTGCCTGGTGGATTCGATCTGCCAACCTTTTGGTTAGCAGCTCTTAACTACTACGCCATATAGGCAACTTTAATTAGTGGCAGTTTTAGAAAGGAGAAATCAGCATAATTGTGCTTTTTCCCTGACCCTTTTGGAATTGCATAAAGAACTGCACGATTTACAAATAACTGTTACGTGTATTACCTCATGCCTTGCAACAACTCCAAGAGGTAGGAGTTGTTGGTCCTTGTTTTATAGAAACGAGAACAATTTCAGAACGTTGATTTTTCGCCTCATGCCACACAGCTAGTTAAGTAGAGGTCCAAGGAAAGGAGTCAAGGTTTTTCTGGTCATCAGCCCATTCCTCTTTCCATCATGTCAGGCCCTATCTTTTAAGAAATGAAAAGACTTAAACAGTGTGTGTTATATAGCAGGAGAAAAATGTAGAACAAAATTCAAATTTACAAAAAAAAGACCAGACTTTCTGGTCTGACAGAGACTGGAGAAACCCCAAGAGTATGGCCCCCGGATACCCTTTTAACTCAGTACTGAGTCACTCTCGAGGTTCACCCTTCAGCCAAAGATTAGACAGGTCTTACAGAGCAAACAACACGTGTGAGGAACGTGCTTCATAGTTCAATCATGTATATGAGACTAAATGGGCATACCAGCCCAAAAGCAAAGGTGAGAAGACAGGAAGGGACAGGAAAACTGGATGAATGGAAATAGGGAACTTGAGGTGGAGAAGAGGAGAGTGTTGACACATCGTGGGGTTGGCAACCAATGTCACAAAACAATTTGTGTATTAATTGTTTAATGAGAAACTAACTTGCTGTAGGGTCACCATGAGTGGGAATCCACTCAACGGCAACAGGCTTAGTTTTGTTTTGTTTTTTTAATTTGTTCTGTAAACTTTCACCTAAAACACAATTTAAAAGAAAAAAAAAAAAAAGAATGTGTGTTTATTAGTGGTGTGGGGTCATGACAAGGAGGTGGAAATGCAGAGAAGGACCTAGAAATTCCTCTCAAAGAGGAATTTTATGTGTGTGAAAAAAATGGCTTATCTGTGGTTGCTGACAGGTCAAATCATGAGTGATTTATGGGAATGGAGGCCAGGATTCTTGTTCTATTCCTCTTCAATTCTGGTGAGAGTGGACACTGTTACCCAAGGGTTACCGACTAACCCCACCCTTTTGCTCACTGGCAGCAGAACTGCCTCCGTAAACAAGTGACCTTTAATGAAGCCCAACTCACTGGATTATTTCCACTTGACAGAATAAGAATAGTATTTCCTCAGCCCTTCAGAGACAAATTTAGTGATATTTTTGCCAAACATGAAGAATTCTTCCTTCAGAGTTTAGCCAAAATAATTGTTTGTTGGGACAGGAGACATCAAGTTTCAAAGTCAGGAATTGATCTTTGTACAGAGCTTCTGTCAGGGTGATTCAGGATGCCTGAAAGAGCTGCATTAAGGCTGCTCATAAATCAATAATCATCCTGATGAAAAGCAGAGAGAACAAAGATAACACAAAGTTTGTAAATCACCGAAGATGGAACAGGTGATCAGAAAGGCTAAGAAAGTGCAGCTTCAAAAGCAAAAGCTAAGAAGTATCCTGAACACATCCAAACACTTTGAGGGACAGAGTAGCTGAGGCTGGGGCCTGGGGACCATGGTTTTGGGGGACATCTAGGTCAACTGGCACAAAGTTTATTAAGAAAATGTTCTGCATCCCACTTTGGTGAGTGGCGTCTGGGGTCTTAAAAGCTTGGAAGGAGCCATCTAAGATACATCAGTTGGCCCCAATCTACTTGGAACAAAGGAGAATGAAGAACACCAAAGACACAAGGAAAATATTAGCCCAAGAGGCTGAAGGACCACATAAACCAGAGAGTCCATCAGCCTGAGACCAGAAGAACTAGATGGTGCCTGGCTGCCACCAGTGACAGGGAACACAACAGAGAGTCCCTGACGGAGCGGGGGAAAAGTGCAGAACAGAGCTCAAATTCGCGTAAAAAGGCTAAACTTTGACAGAGATTGGAGGAACCCCTGAAACTATGGTTCCTGGATGCTCTGTTAACCCAAAACTAAAACCATTCCCAAAGCCCACTCTTCAGACAAAGATTAGACTGGACTATAAAACAAAAAATAATACTCGTGAGGAGTGTGCTTCTTAGTTCAAGTAGATACATGAGACCAAACGGGCAGCTCCTGTCTGGAGGTGGGATGAGAAGGCAGGAAGGGACTGGAACTGGTTTGATGGACACGGGAAACCTGGGGTGGAAAGGGGGAGTGTGCTGTCACATTGTAGGGATTGCAACGAATGTCACATAACAATATGTGTATAAATTTTTGTATGAGAAATTAACTTGAGCTGTAAACTTTCACCTAAAGCACAATTAAAAAAAAAAAAAAAAGTGCTGTGGAGCGCAGTTCAACTCTGACACACATGGGGTCTCCGTGAGTCAGGGTCAACTCCACGGCTACTGGTTTGGTTTTTGGTATCTTAATGACACTCGGCGGCCACTCTATTTCACATGTCCCCCCCATCCAGGTTGGTGCACTGTGGGGATATATGCCATTTAAACATGGCTGCACTGTTGACAACTGCAGCCCCCACAGGGCTCTATGCTGTATATGACATGTTGGAGACTTGTCAGCGATAAGAATGAGATTAGGCACGACTTGTTTTCCCAAAGCTATTGCCCTGTGACTGATTGGCTTGTTTACCTGAATTCCTTCTCCCTTGCCCGAAACTTATTGTTACTCACCCTAAACCCATTGTTCTGTTAATTGCTTTACTGCTTGCTGTATTGACTATAAAATAAACTCCTGGGACTGAAGCGGGGGTCAACTCCTCAGAGTGACCCTCCTGGCCCCACTTCTCTGTAGGAGTTGTGGCGTGGTTGCTGTCTCCGCTGCTCGCTGCGACAGTGCACAGCTTTCCCAACTTGTTTCCTATGCTTCTTCAGAGTCACATATGATAGGATATAATTCAATATGATATGAGGTGATATATTTATATAAAGATATAAATATACAAATGTAACTAGTTTGTTGAGGGCTCGATAACTGTAGGTTATTTTAAAGTCTCTCCCTCTCTCTGGCTCGCTCTCTATGTATAAGAAAACGCTCAGGATGAAGTGATATGATATCTGAGTTTGCTTTAACATCATAACACGAGGCGAGCAGAGCTAACCAAGATTAGCCAGAAGTAGATAATCAATCACTGGAACTGGATGATGAGCACCTGGGACTTTCTTATACTGTTCTGTCTTCCACTTTATCTTTGAACGTCTCCATAATAAAAAAAAAAAATTAAAAAAAGAAAGTGCAGCTTTGTTGCTTCATATTTGTGTCTTTTCTAACAGAATCCGAGAACATGCACTAAAATCTGCACGTACATTTAAAAAAGGAAGAAAGAAAGAATGAATCCATTCTGAACTCTTTCCCACAGTGACTTGCTACCCTGCCCAGCCCACTTGCTACCCTCCATGTCCTAAGGCTCTGGACACTCACGGTGACTTGCAGTGTTCTATGTGTGATGTTTAGTGACCCTTCTAGACGATTTCACACTTCCATGGCTTTTCTCATCATGTTCTGTCTGCCAGGAATGATTTTCTTTGACTTGTGTTTATGAAGTCTTACTCTTCCTGTATGTTCCGGGGCCAATATCACCTCCTCCATGAAGCCTTCTCTGATTTGCTTGATTCAGAGTCCCTGTTTAGCCTTTCTCGCCCAGCATGAGGGTATCTCTCTTGAAGCACCTGCCACGTTAGGTCATGGTGCATCTCCTCCAGAGGTTTCTCTGAAGTTTATGAACCCAGGGACCGAGTCTCATTACGTTACAGCAACTGTTGTGGGGCCTGGACCCAGTGAATGTCTGTTGTATAAAATAGATGACACACTGATAAACATCGGAAGCGGAGTCCCTGGGGGGTACAAACAGTTAACAGCTCAGCTACTGACTGCAAGGTTGGTGGTTGGAATCCGCCCAGAGGAGCCTCAGAAGAAAGGTCTGGTGATCACAGCCTCGAAAACCCTACTTTACTCTGCACACATAGGGTCGCCATCAGTCCGAATCGACTCAATGGCAACAGGTTGGTTTTGGTTTGTCACTGAAGCAACCTTTCAGTATGTATCAGAGCCATATATACTTTTTTTCTGAGAAATAATTCTTCTTAACTGTCTTTCATTTGGAAGAAAGTAGACGTTTTGAAGCATTCCCCCTCCTCTGAGGATTTCAACTCTAAATTGGCCACACAACGTCAATTCAGAAAATGCCAATTACTGTCTCACCACTCCATTATTTCTATCATAACACTTAAAGTGTAATAGCAATTTTCAAGACACAAAATTTAAACGATGAACCAATCATTTCTTTATATTTGTACATGTATCAACTTAAAGTATGAAAAAAGCTAGATTTAAAAAAAAACCACGATTTGGGGTATGTTAGCGCTGGGTTGAATAAAATAACATGAAGAAACTAAAGATCTCTATTTTAAGAAGAGTCAACTTCTACAACTTGACATTAAATATTCAATACTATAAAAATTTAATAGATTATGCCAATTGTATTTCTTGAGTTTATATACAATAAAGAATATGCCTTAATTGTTTAGTAATAATTAGAAAAGATGCAAATATGAAGCAACAAAGCTGCACTTTTTAAAAAATTTTTTTTTATTTTGGAGAAGTTCAAAGATGAAGTGGAAGAGGGGACGGTATAAGAAGCTCCCACGTGCTCATCGTTACCAAAACATTTGGTCTTGACTTTGCCTCAGTGAAGAATTCTATTAAGAAGACAGTAAGAATGCCACTTCAACCACAATCTCTTGCCCTGAATATTTCTAAAAACTCTTATGTACTTTCAATGACCAGTTAACCTCCCTGCAGAGTCAGTAAGTAGAAGATAAAGATGCTATTGTGGATGTGTCTACGGGGCACTCTATTAATTGGCATTCTTCTTTTTAATAAAAGCCTAGAAGCTTTCTCTCGTTTACCCAACCTTTGGTTTTCCGAGTAGTTTGGACATTACTGGCTGAAGTGAAAATCTGAATGTTATTCAGGGAAAGAAAAATTTTGCTTTCTTTGTCAACGCTTAAACCTGAGCATTTTTCATATAGGCCAACTCCGTGTGCCAAGTGAGAGGTCTGTAGTCTTGGGGAATTTTATGTTATTTTTACCACTTCAGTGGTCTTAAGACCCCTTACACTAATGTAACCAAAAATCTAAGCAATTCATAGATGCTTTTTCCTACTATGTTCCTCTGACCTAGAATACTTTTTAAAACATTCCAACTCATCTTATGTGCCCTCCCATTCCCAACTTCTCCCATGGATCACTCACTCCTTGTTATGCATTGAATTGTGCCCTCAAAAATACGCGTTTTAAATCCTGACCCTTATACCTGTGGATGAGGAGCCCTGGT
>NW_004443985.1:3692296-3698006 GCF_000243295.1 Trichechus manatus latirostris
AGAAGATCAGTCCAAAGGACTAATGGACCACAACTACCACAGCCTCCACCAGATTGAGTCCAGCACAACTAGACGGTACCTGGCTACCACCACTGACTGCTCTGACTGGGATCACAATAGAGGGTCCCGGACAGAGCGGGAGAAAAATGTAGAACTAAATCCTAACTCAAAGAAAAAAGACCAGACTTAACTCGTCCAACAGAGACTGGAGAAACTCAGAGAGTATGGCCCCTGGACACCCTTTTAACTCAGTACTGAAGTCACTCTTGAGGTTCACCCTTCAGCCAAAGATTAGACAGGTCTGTAAAATAAAACAAACTGAATGGGCACACCAGCCAGGGGCAAGGACGAGAAGGCAGGAGGGGACAGGAAAGCTGGTAATGGAGAACCCAAGGTTGAGAAGGGGAGAGTGTTGACATGTCATGGGGTTGACAACCACTGTCACAAAATAATATGTGTACTTTTTAATGAGAAACTAATTTGCTCTGTAAACCTTCATCTAAAGTACAAAAAAAAAAAAAAAGTTTACCACCTTGGAAACCCTATGGGGGCAGTTCTATTCTGTCATATAGGGTCGCTATGAGTCAGTAACAGGTTTGGTTTTTGGGTTAAACCTGTGGCTGTAATCCCAGGACTTTCTTTGCTATATGAATGAGGCCGTATCGCTTTTGAGATATAAAAAAGCAGATTAGGCCCAGAAGAGGAAGCACGGACGGGGGAAGATAGATGCCAGGCCACGTGAGGATCACCAAGGAACTAGGAACAGAAGCTGAAAAGAGACAAGGACCTTCCCCCAGAGCCTACAGGGAGAGAAAGCCTTCCCCTAGAGCCAGCCCCCTGAATTCGGACTTCTAGCCTCCTAGAAGGAGCCCGTGAGGAAATGAGTTTCTGTTCGTTAAAGTCACCCACTTGTGGTATTTCTGTTATAGCAGCACTGAATAACTAAAACTCTTCCTGTCTCAGTCTTTGGATTTAAAAGACGTTTCTTCAGAGACATCTTTCTTGAACAAATTCTCTGATATAGGTCCTTTCCCTAGTGGCGCAGTGGTTAAGAGCTCGACTGCTAACCAAAAGGTAGGCAGTTCGAATTCACCAGCTGCTCCTTGGTAACACTATGGGGCAGTTCTGCTCTGTCCTGTAGGGTCACTATAGAGTAGCTACAGGGCCGCCATGAGTCGGAATTGACTTGATGGCAATGGGTTTGGTTTTTTTGGGGTCTTGTTGTTTACTATCTAACTACTTTGTTATTTTCATTGTAACCGTTAGAACAAATGGTAATATTTTTGTTTCTCTCTCTTTTTTAATTACTGTTTGTTTCAACCACTGGACTGTAAACATCACGAGGGCAGAGGCAACGCCTCTCTTAGCCACGGTGGTCTCCCCAACACCTAGCACCGTGTCAGGTATATTCCAGACCAGTGCCGTCCGATCGCAATTGAATATGAGCCACATGCATAATTTTGAATTTTCTGGAAGCCACTTTTAAAAAGTAAGAAGACACAGGTAAAGTTAATTTTACTAATGAATTTTATTTAATCCTATGTATGTAGGATTGCTGGGAGTGAGAACCAACTTGATGGCAATGGGTTTGTTTTTATACACACACATATCACACATGCATACATATGTACATATGAAGACAGAGGTAGAGATTGGAGTCATGCAATCATAAGCCAAGGAATGCCTGGAGCCGCCAGACGCTGGAAGAGGCAAGGGGGAAATCTCCCCTAGAATTTTCAGAGGAAGCACAGCTCTGTCAACTCCTTGATTTTGAACTTCTGAACCCCAGAACTGTGACAGACTACATTTCAGTCGCTTTAAGCCACCAAGTTTATGGTGATTTGTTACAGGAACGTAGGAAACTAATACTGAACAAGATTATTCAAATGAAAAGTAATTGCAACTTCTGAGCCTTAACACACATCTACTCAAACTGAAGCAGAGGTTCTCAATCTGTAAGAGGTGAGGTCCTGGTTTTAAATGCACGTAGGTTATTGCACACATGTACATATTTCTGGGAACAGAGATCCTGAACTTCCATAGAATCCCAAAAACATCTGTGACGTTCAAGCATTAGACTTAAATGTACAAATACAAACTATGCGGTGTGTTTTGTATAAAGCTCTTTATTTAAATTAATTTAAGAAGAAAATTTTGCACCGTCATTCTAAATGGAAAACCAGCGTCCTGACCCATAAACCGGAGCGAATCGGGAAAAACAGACACAGCAGAAGGCGGGACAACGTTACTAAAGTCTAACTAGATCCAGAAGCCTACAGAGGGCTTTCAAGCTGAAGACCGATCTCATCTTGTTAAAATTAATTAATTAGCAGCTCCTCAGTTAGTGTGCCTACCCTCCAGAGGATGGGTCAGAGCTCACCTATGTTTATTTACATCCCTCTGTTGCCGTTCAGCGCTTGGTACAGGGAATGCAGTCATGAATAGTTTCTTGAAAGATGGAGATGTTTTCCGTTTTGTATTTGTGAATTCTCAGTGGGGCAAATTTAATTTTCTTCTGCTTCTGCCTCTTGCCTTGTTTTGCTTTGTTCTTGGGGGAGTTGAGGAGGGAAGAGGAAGTTCTCCCTTGCTGTAGAGACGGTGCATGAATCAGTTTGAGCCAGTTGTACAAACCAGATGGTCCTGAGCAGGGTCCAGGCAGATGCAAATGCCTGCTAATCCCCGGTCCTCCTCAGGACCTGGTGTGAGCTGTCCTGAGTCCCAGCGTCACCATCTTCACTTCGCGTCAAGGATTCCAGGCACGTGGCTGCTTTCCTCTAGCTCTTTGACCACTACTGTTTCCTTGTTCAGAATCCCAAATTTAGACGTTCCCTTAAATAGTGAGTGGCCAAGCCAGTTTTCTTTGATCAGTGAGGTGTCTTTTCTCCATCACCAATGTACTTCTAGGGGATGTGGGAGGGACCTTCTTTCTCCACCACTCAACCACCGTGAGGAGGGTCCTACAGGGGCTAAGATACCAATGGTGGTGGCCACCGACACAGCCAGATCCTCACAGCGGTGGGCAGTGTGCCTTGTCAGGGTCAGTCACCAAAGTGCCCCTTTACAGGGGATGGATTGGAAGGGGAAGCCTCAGTGTGCAAGAAGCAGACAGAGACCTAGGACAGGGCCATGCTAAGCATTCTGACACCTCCCGGCCTTCCCCCCTAACCCATGCAACCTGCTTAGTTCAGTATAAACGTTTTGGAAGACAGAAGGAAATATAGGAACAGGTTTGTGGATATTTGACTGAACTCTTCGTGAATGCATCATGATATGGTCTCTTTTTACATGAAGTCTGTAAACTTAAAAAAGTAGTAGCCTTACGATTGCGAGAAAACGCTTTTCCCTTCTTTGAATCTACTTCTTAATCTTTAAGACAAAGGTTGGCCTAGTTCATTGTTTCTTGAATTCGGAGACGTAAACTAAAGAACCTTTCACCCTGTGTCAGATAGAATAAAACCCGTTGCCGTGGAGTCGATTCCAACTCATAGCAACCCCACAGGGTTCCGAGGAGCAGCTGGTGGATTCAAACTGAGGATCTATTGCATCGCAGCTGCGCTCTTCACCATGGTGCCACCAGGGCTCCAGCTCATAGAATACACCTAATGCATACTTGGGTGCTCATTATAACAATGGCAATGATAACAACGCTACTAATACTAATACTAACTCAGTCTGTATGATATGCTTGGTGTTACACACCAATTCATTTAATACACAGAAGAAAACCCATTTTACAAATGAGGAAGCTGAGGTACACATAGGAAATTCATAAGGTTGGTACAAATGATTCTTTAGACACTTCGCCCGCGTGGGGTTCATAATATCACATCAAGTGGTGCTGCCTTTATCTTCAACTCTGCCTCGTCAGGCTCACAGCAAGGAGAATGCCGGTCTGTTGCCAGTCTGGAACATCATTCTAACTCTCACTCCTTCTCTTTTTTTAACAAGGCCAGATCGGTCTTCAGCTTGAAAGCCCTCTGAGGCCTCTGGATGTAGTTAGACTTTAGTAACGCTGTCCCGCCTTCGGCTGTGTCTGTTTTTCCCGATTCACTCCCGTTTATGGGTCAGGACGCTGGTTTTCCATTTAGAATGACGGTGCAAAATTTTCTTCTTAAATTAATTTAAATAAAAATGAATCCATTTAAAGACAAATATTATAAAAATAATATTACTGGTAATATGTGATTAAGGTGAAAATAATGAGGAGGGTCTAAGAGGGCCTGAAGCTGGAACATCTCTGGACTCTCTCATCTCTGCGTCCCTGCAACTTTCCATCATTCTAGACTTCTGTGCAGTCAAAAGGCGTGAAAGCAGAAGACGGCAGTCATTACTGGTCCTCATCCTTACTATTGGAAATAGGCTCTTTGTCAAAAAAAAAAAAACAAAGCTTATCATCACCAGAATGTGCTGTTTAGAGAAGATACGCCTATAATTCCACTACCTCCTGGACTGTTCCTGCCGAGCGTGTCCGGGGCTGAGGCCTGAGCCTGAAGCCAGGGTTTGTGAGCATGGGGAGGGGGTACGTGCATCTCTGAATTGCTGAGCCTGCAGGAGGCACCCACTGGGCCAGGGGTAGTTAGCGCATCCAGCTGTCCATTCCATCCATGGTGAATGCCCACTCACAGCTGCATTGTTGGGCCAGATCTGACTCATGGCGGCCCCAGGCTGCCCGGTCCTGAGATCCCCAAGATCAGTTGCTGATCAGACCTTTGTGATCGATAGGATTTTCATGGACTGATTTTCAGAAGTAGACTGCCAGGCTTTTCTTTCTAATTTGTCTTAGTCTGGAAGCTCCACTGAAACTTTCAACACCATAGCAACACACAAGCCTCCACTGACAGACGCGTGGTGGCTGCGCACGAGGTGCATTGGCTGGGAATCGAACCCCGGTCTCTTGTACGGAAGGCAAGAATTCTACCACGGAACCACAGTGCCCCCCTTCTCACAGCTGCATGTTGTATGTGTCAATGCTGTATAGAGTCTATTCCAATTCATAGTGACCCTGTATGACAGAGTAGAACTGCCCCATAGGGTTTCCTAGGCTGTAATCTTTCCAGGAGTAGATCACTAGGTCTTTCTCCTGCAGAGCCACTGGGTAGGTTTAAACTGTCAACCTTTCAGTTAGCAGCTGAGTGCTTAACCATTGTGCTACCAAGGCTCCTTTTGAAGTGGCATAGCATCCCTTAAAATCAGCTCTACTGCAGTCCTCACAGCTTGAGATTTGCTCAGTTATTTTCTGACGAATGAATCACCCATGGGTTCGACTTCACCAGCCTCCCATTACTGCCACAGTCTTGAGACTGACCTTGCCATTGTGCACATTTAGGAGAGAAAAGAGTAACCCTAATGCTTTTAATGTCAAGAGCTTGGATGTATGCATGTGAGATGTAACTTGGGTGTATGTATGTGAGTGCTGGATTTGTGTGAAGTTTGGCAGTGAAGGATAATATCATTGGCGTAGAATTATTTTGAAATTGATAACAATATTGTAAATACATTGCTAAGACTATGCTGAGTTTGAATCCCATTAATGGCTCAAAGGCTAACAGTCTTGTATCTCCCAAGATGGTTTCCCACAAGCAGAAAAATCATACTTAATGGACTATATGACTTCAAAAAGATTGTTGTTATTGTTAGGTGCCGCTGAGTTGGTTCCAACTCATAGCGACCCTGTGTACAACAGAATGAAACACTGCCCGGTCCTGCACCA
>NW_004443985.1:3698362-3700032 GCF_000243295.1 Trichechus manatus latirostris
TGAGAAAATAACTCAAAGCTTCCCCGGTAGTCTGCGGGGTCATTCCAGATGGTGGGAGTGAGCCTGTGAGAGAGCAAGGGCTGTGCTGGCTCTGGAGGGCCGTGACCAAGGAAGAGGTCATGCAAATTATGAACCCGGGAAGCCAGGGGGCAAAAGCAAGACCTAGACTGACAAACATTACATAAGGAGGCTGATTCGAGTTAGGAGTCAGAGATACACAGGGAAGAATTCAAATCCAAGTATAAACTGAGCTGAATATTAGACATGAGAGCTCAGGCTAAGAAAGATCCAGAAACCCCGATTATTTCTCTTTAGGTGCTTATGCGTTCGTGTGTGGTGGGGGGCATCTTAGGTTTGATGACATATGGTAGACCAGTGTCTGGCTCTCTCACTCTAATAGGAGGAAGGGGAGTTCAAAGAAAACCTATCAAAGCAAAGAGGCTGCCGCAAATCACCAGCACAGCACAGTGATTCTCCAATGACCTCCCATCCCAGGGCCGTAGATTCTGCCCAGTGTTCTCTCATCTTATAAGGTATCCACCCGCAAGAAGAGGGAGGAGTGAGAAAAAGGTGTGGCTGGGCCTTTTATCCAGAAGGCAACCTCACGAGCTTTAACGGGAGCTTCAACCTTGAACTCCTTGAAAGCCCACCACTGGGACAAGGATTCTATACAGTATTTTGGAATTTGAGAAACGGGAGCTAGCTCTCCTTTCACTTTATGTTTGGGAAGGGGGAAAGGACCTTCTCTTCGTCAGTAGCAGTCAATGGCTGGCAGTATTTATTTCTCCTTCATGTTTTAGTGGAGAGTAATACATGTTGCAAGAAGTGCCCATTAGTGTATAACGAACGTGTTGAATTTTTTATGAACGGAACAAATGGATGCAACCAGCACCAAGATCAAGACGTGGAATATTGCCAGCCCAGAAGCCCTCATCTCTTCCAGCCTCTATGCTCGCTCTAGAAGGGCAGCCAGTAATGAAACTTGGAATGCAATGGTGTCTGAGTTTCCTAACGCTGCTGTAACGCAAATACCACAAGTGGGTGGCTTTAAAGAAGAGAAATTTATTTTTGTCACTGTTCTGGGGGCTAGACGTCCAAATCAGGGGCTGCGGTGTTGATTCCTTCCTTGTAGGTGGCTCAGCTCTGAGTGTTCTTTGGTTCCTTGGCTTGTGGAAGATGCTCACGTGGCGTCTGTCTTCCCGGTGTGCCTATCTCTGTGTCTAATGTGATCTTTCTGTAACTAAGAAGTGATGAGATTTAGAACCCACCCTACTCAAGTATGACCTAATTGACATAACAAAGAAAAGCCTACTTCCGTAGGTATAGGGGTTAGGATTCCAACATATGTTTTTTAAGGGGCACAGTCTAATTCACAACAAATAGGCTGGCTTTGTCTGCTTTTGTACTCTGCATCCATAGAATCACATACTATACAATTTTGTGTTGAGCTTCTTCAGTTTGGCATTGTGTCTGTGGGGTTCATCTGTTTAGAGGGATACATTTCGATGCTACATTCTGTCTGCCTCACCTGTTCTCCATGCTCCCAGGACTGTCCTCTGCACCTAACCCATCTCAGGGAGCATGCATCCTTGCCCTTCCTGGTTTTCCTCTTCCATGGATGATTATCCCATAATACCCAGAGGGATAATGAGATGGACAGGCATTTGTAC
>NW_004443985.1:3701406-3702412 GCF_000243295.1 Trichechus manatus latirostris
TTTGTCAGCACACTTAAAGTTGATTCTCTTTTAGATGAAAAAGGGAGGATGTTTTCACTTAGAACTACTGACACCCAATAGTGGCATCCTTGAGTGGTTAAGAGCTCAGCTGCTACCAAAAAGTCTGTAGCTCGAATCCACCAGCCGCTCGTTAGAAACTCCATGGGACAGTTCTACTTTGTCCTATAGGGTCGCTATGAGTCAGAGTCAACTCAAAGGCAATGGGTTTTTGATTTTGAGTAAAGACAACCCTATTAATAAAAATCATGAGTAAGTTGTTGTTGGAGCACCATCTTCCAGGGATTCAATGTCAGAAAGAAGATTTAGCTGTCTGGGCTACTTCCTAAAAGAAAGTAGAGCTGACTGTGCTTGGACTAAATAGCGCTTGTATCATCCTAGCCTGGGTACCGGAAGTGGGGACTGGAAAGAGATGATTCTTCTCTGCTGACTTTAAATCTTTAGTTTATATTTGGCACCAGACGTCACTGGCAACCCTTCTCCTTCTGCTATCCCATAGTCTCCTCTTTGCAGCTCACTTAGATCCACTGTTCCACGTGAGTGACCAACCTTCCTGCCAGTTCCCCAGACCAGAATCCTGTTAGTTAGTAAGATGGTGTTCAGTTACGTGTTAGGGACGCACCCTGCTGCTTTCTCCCAGAAATATTCCCGACCTCACTCCCACTCTGTCCAAGTCACATGCTTTGATTATACATTTTCATAGCATCCTGGACCTTTTCTTCATAGCTTTCATGATTATTTTAGTTAAATGATTATTCATATAATAATAGTCATCTATTATGGTTCTCTTCTCCTGAACTCCAGGTGATAGAGGGGCATGGATTGTGTTTATCTTTTCTATTTTTTATGTGGAGCCCCGGTGGTGTATGGTTAAGAGCTCGGCTGCTCACCAAAAGGTCGGCAGTTTCAATCCACCAGCTGCTCCTTGGAAATCCTGTGGGGCGGTTCTACTCTGTCCAATAGGGTCGCTATGAGTTGGAATCGACTC
>NW_004443985.1:3705049-3706547 GCF_000243295.1 Trichechus manatus latirostris
TAGGTTCTCTTTTTACTCTTTTGGTGAAGTCTTTTGAAGAGCATAGGTGTTTGATTTTTAGAAGATCCCAGTTATCTAGCTTATCTGTTGGGGTTTGTGTGTTGATGGTTGTGGTTTGTATCCTGTTAATGCCATGTATTAAGGCCTGAAGTGTTGGTCCTATTCATTGCAACCATTTTTATGTATACAATTGAGTGACATTAATTATGCCCACCAAGTTGTCCATTTGTTTTTTCAGTAGTATATTTCCATGCCTCTCACACAATACAGTAGTCCCCCCTTATCGACGGTTTTGCTTTCCACGGTTTCAGTTACCCATGGTCAAGCACTGTCATAAAATGTTAAATGAGTAGGATGATGAGAGAGAGAGAGACTACATTCACTACAGTATATTATTATCATTGTTCTATTTTATTATTAGTTATTGTGGTTAATCTCTTTCTGTGCCTAATTTATAAGTTAAACTTTATCATAGGCGTGTATGCGTAGGACAAAACATAACATATATAGGGTTCAGTACTATCCCTGGTTTCAGGCATCTTCTGGGGGTCTTGGAAAGTATCCCCAGTGGATAAGTGGGGACTACTGTAAAAAAAAAATTAAAAAAAAGTCACCCTATAGGACAGAGTAAAACTGCTCTAAAGTGTTTCCAAGGAGCGGCTGGTGGATTTGAACTGCTGACCTTTTGGTTGGCAGCCATAGCTCTTAACCAGTATGCCATCAGGGCTCCTACTGGGAAAGGAGTTGAACTAGTAGTGAATGATCACACTACAGTGAGGGTCATGGAATTGCATAGTGATTTCAGCACCATATTCCTTTTCTAATGTGGATGTGTTTAATTCTATGGAGAGAAAGGAGAGAAGGCCAAAAGGCAGAACATCTGATCTCTTTCTGGCCTCTGGACTCAGTTATTTGATTTCTTCCATCCTTCCCATTCCTTCCTTGGTCTGTGATATTTTGAGGGCAAGGGGAGCACCTTGTAAAGTTTTATTTAACATATAAATCACTGTAAGAATGGTTCAGTGCTCATTACTAGATATAAAGAGACAAATATGGCAGGACCAGCCCTCAAAGGGTCACAGTATGTGGAAACTATCTCTTACTATCATTGCTCCCTACAGCTCCATCCATGGGTTGTGGGGACACAGAGGAGGAAAGAGATCATCTTGTTTCTGTTTGGGGAAGGTTAGAGAGAGGTGACATCTGGACACATGACAGCCATTAAATCCAGAAGGAAGTCCTTAGCTGAATGCCACATAGCTTTGAGGTACTTCTCCTCTTTGCTTTGCCACTATCTCCTTGAGTGACCTAATCAAGCCATGTTTCTTTGCATTCTGCTTTTCCCAACTTCTAATGGGAGAGAGCTATCACTTCTCTACCCTCTCCGTCTCATGATTTCATTGCTGCAGAGCACAACTGTTTGTGAAAAATAAAGTGTTACAGTTCCTTGGGAATGAGGCCTATTGGCAGGACGATAAACTCTTTTTCTTTATTCTGC
>NW_004443985.1:3707272-3709525 GCF_000243295.1 Trichechus manatus latirostris
TAGGAAAGGGAAGGAAGCCAATTAAGGGTGCAACTCAAGCAAAGTTCCACAGAGAGTAGCTCTTAGCCTGTTCCTGCAGGGGAACTCTGGAGTGTAAACTATGCCACCAGGAAGTTATGCCACAAGGAAATTCCAAGGAATGTGAGCTTTGGTTTACATATTTCTACAGCTGTAGCCTGCTCAGGGTAAGTTCCCAGGCACTCTGGCTCTTCTTGATGTAGTTAAATGGGGCTACAATAGAGGGAGGACATTCCGCCAAGGAATAGGTGTTGGATGTTGGAGGCAAAGGAATGCTGAAATTGTGCGTATGTGTGTATGGGGGGTGGCAGTGTACAAAAGGGATCCAAACAGATCTAGATGGAGCAACTTTATCGTTGACTAAAAGAGTGGTACCTAAACTGGACTATAAAATATCTGGATTATAACCAGAGTAAGTGTCATGGATTGAATTGTGTCCCCCCAAAATATCTATCAACTTGACTAGGTAATGACTCTCAGTATTGTGTGATTGTCCACCATTTTGTGATTGATATAATTTTCCTACGTGTTGTAAATCCTAATCTCTGCCTGTGGTTAATGAGACGAGATTAGAATATGTTAAAGAGGATTAGGGTGGGATACAACACCCTTACTCAGGTCACATCTCTGATCCAATGTGAAGGGAGTTTCCCTGGGTTGTGGCCTTCATCACCTTTTATCTTACAAGAGATAAAAGGAAAGGAAAGAGAGCAGAGAGTTGAGGACCTCATACCACCAAGAGAGCAGAGCCTGGAGCAGGTCGAGTCTTTTGGACCCAGGGTTCCTGTGCAGAGAAGCTCCTAGTCCAGAGGAAGATTGATGACAAGGACCTTCCTCCAAAGCTGACAGAGAGAGAAAGGCTTCCCCTGGAGCTGATGCCCTGAATTTGGACTTCTAGCCTACTAGACCGTGAGAGAATAAACTTCTGTTCACTGAAGCCATCCACTTGTGGTATTTCTGTTATAGCAGCACTAGATAACCAAGACGGTAAGGAAATAAGGAGTTCAAAGGAAGGCAACATGATGACATGGAGGCTGGCAACTGAAACTAGGATATGCTGGTGCAGGAAGAAGAGTGCTATCCAGCACGGGAGGCATTGCTTAATGGGACTGCTGAGAATGAGTCCAAGTGTCTATCTTAGGAGACCATGAATACCTGTCAAAGCTGCGATCCAGTGTCCAGATCTGGGCCAGCAGCCCCATGGTCATGAGGCTGAGTCACCAGAAGACAAAACAGCTCCTGAGGCACCTGCCGTGTCAAGCTTGTCCCTGAGCCTCGTCAAGGCTGAGCCGGCAGCCCTGTCAATGGGGAAAGGACAGGTACTGGGAGATTTGCTACTCACAACTAGCAACGTTTCTAGGTCAGGAAGGAAATAGCATACTCAGAAAGAGGTTGTGGTAGAAATAGATGCTTCTCTGTGGCCCACACGCAGCAATGTCTTCATGGTTCAGATTTTTGCATTCGTGGTTCCAAATTCATTTCCGCTATCGTCCCTTCCTTTTATTTTGATTTCTATTTATGTTTCTTTCTTATCCACTTCTAATATATTACATTGCTATTCTAAACATCCTTTAAAGTGGTTTCCCACGATATATAAATAAGGCTAACTATGTCTTAACTTTAGGAAATTCATTCAACACATATTTATTGAACACGTCTATGTATAGAACATTTCAGGCCAAGCACTGGCTGGGGACTTGGAAATTATTTGGATGTGATCATTGCCCTGAAGGAGTATATTTTCAGGAGTAATTTTATAGCTCCATCTAAAATGGAGAACCCAAGTGTCCCGTGGGATTATACAACATCCGGTACTTTAACAAAGGAGGCTTGCCAGACAAAATACAAGGCACAAATGTTGCATGGGACATACTATTACTAAAACATTATTTGTTGCTTGTCCTGTATTTTATTTGCCAAATCTGGCAACCTTACCTGAAAAATCTAATCACTCCTTGCCAGTGATATCTCATCTGCAAGATGACTTCAAACACAAGTAGAGAGTGTTGTCACTGTGTACTGGGCGAGCCTGGCCAATGGAACCTTACAGACCTGCCCAGACTCAGCTCCTACCTCTTCGGTTACCACCTGTGGGCCCTTGAGCCAGGAATTAAAGTCTCGGAGCTGTTTTTCATCTGTATAATGGGAACAAAACAACCCACTTCCCAAAGAGATTGTTGGATAGCAGATGTTCAGGAAAAAGTATTCTCAGCCCTCTTAAACCGCAGAAAATAA
>NW_004443985.1:3710624-3711597 GCF_000243295.1 Trichechus manatus latirostris
CTGCCCTCAGAAAGCTTATACTCTGAAGGAGATCTACCATCACCACCATCAGTTGCTGTCAGGTTGACTTCTACTCATGGCGACCCCCACATATGTTAGATTAGAAATGTGCTCCACAGCGTTTTTGATGGCTGATTTTTCGGAAGTAGATCACCAGGCCCTTCTTCCGAGGTGCCTCTAGGTGGACTTGAATGTCCAGCCTTTTCAATGAGTGGCCGAGCATATTAACCATTTATACCACCAGTGGACTCTTATGAAGCAGATACTGCAAGGTGAAAAGGATTTAAGAGGGTGAATACTTGGAACATATTAAAATTCAGAGGTACAAATGCTTATTCCTGGCTAGGTGGAATCAGTAAAGTTATTTGTGGAAATGACATTTAAGTTCAACACAACATAGATTTGTGCAAGTGAATTCTGTGTATGAGAAACAAAGAAGTCGGGTATATATGAAGGGGAATAGTGAAAAAAATGGATTGGAAAGAAGATTGGGATCACACTATAAAACCAAAAACCAAACCTGTTGCCATCGAGTCGATACTGACAGACAGCAACCTGATAGGATAAAATAGAACTGCCCCATAGGGTTTCCAAGGAGCAGTTGGTGGATCTGAACTGCCAACCTTTTGGTTAATAACCAAGCCCTTTACCACTGTGCCACCAGGGCTCTGGATCACACTATAGAGGCCTTAAATTCTAAGATGAGGAGTTTGACCTTTCTTAACAGGGAGTTACTACTGTGGTTTTGAACTTGAGAGTGAAGACGAAAACCCTATGTCATGCATCGAGAAGATGTATCTATTAGCAGCATGGGTAAGATAGCTTGGAGGAGGAGAGGAAGAGAGAAGGACTGACCAGATCACTGAGGACTATTCTTCATTTATATTCATGATCAGGACAGCTTAGACTTGGGAAGGGCCTCAGTGTAATTGAAGAAACAGAGCCTAGAGCTGGTGGGAAGCTTCACTGAATT
>NW_004443985.1:3713154-3714401 GCF_000243295.1 Trichechus manatus latirostris
ATACATAAGATACAATATATATTGATGAGTGAATGAGGGAATAAATGAAATGGGTACTTGATTTTCCACTGTGACTCTTTGTGAGAATTAGAAAAAAGCTTCCCTTTCTCTGGGGAGATTCACCCCAGAGTCAGGGTGCCCAACTGGAGAGCAAGTACAGGGTGGATTTCAATCCCACTTGTATCCTTAGCTGGGGAGCCTGGTGGAGGGGGCAACTTTCATAATGTTGTTGTTAGCTGCTGTTGTGTTGGCCTCTGACTCATGGAGACCCCATGCACAATGGAACAGAACGCTGCCTGGTCCTGCACCATCCCCATGAAAATGAGCTGCTGTCACCACTTGGAGACTCACAGGGCCTGTGTCATGTACTGCTAGCTTCCATCGTTAGCTATCTTCTCATGAGCGTGTGGTTTGTCTTCCCATCTAGATTACAAATTCTCTAGTGGTGGAGACTGAGTCATATTCCTTTGGGCCTTCTTTACATCTTTGACATAAAAAAATAAAAAAATAAAAACCCCATTGCTTTCAAGTTGATTCCAACTCATAGTGACTCTAGGACAGAGGAGAACTGCCCCATAGGGTTTACAACGCTGTAAATCTTTACAGAAGCAGACTGCCACATCTTTCTCCCATAGAGCAGCTGGTGGGTTCAAACCACCGACCTTTCAGTTGCAGCCGAGGGCTTAACCACTGCACCACCAGGACTCCTATCATTGATATCTTTTGATATCTTTGGCATACCAAAACCAAAACCAAATCCATAGCTGTTCAGTTGATTGCAACTCATAGCAACCCTATAGGAGAGAGTATAACTGCCCCACGGGGTTTCCAAGGAGCAGCTGGTGAATTGGAGCTGCCAGTCTTTTGGTGAGCAGCCTACCTCTTTAACACCACCCCGCATTTACTGGACGCTTAATGTCTGTCACTGGTTTGGTCTCAACCCTCAGTAGATGCCTGCTCAATGCATATTCCTCTGAAGCCTAGATTTTTGCATGCTATAGCCCAAATAGATATTGTCAAGGTTCTTTCTGGCTATCCTCTCTTCCTCCTCCTTTTGTTCCCAATCAACATTCAAGACAACTCATGCCAGGACTCACTTTCAGTGTAGGCAACTAGGCTTAAGCACATTCTGCTCATTTTGATAAGGTGACGCTAGAGAGTTATCTAAGTGAAGCCACCATTGAGAAGATCATGGGAGGCATTTGGCTTGGTCACAGGGAGGCTGGAGGGCAGAGCCTTGGCTCCTG
>NW_004443985.1:3718485-3719492 GCF_000243295.1 Trichechus manatus latirostris
TATAACTCCCCACTCCTTAAGTATGGCCTGTACATAGTGACTTTCTTCAAATAAGTACAATATGGGAAGGGTGGGGAAAGGGAGAAAAAGTAACTATATAGCAGAAACCTGATAAACGCTAGCTAGGTAATCAAAATTAACATCTACAGTAATAAGTCATAAGATGAAAGTATGTACCCTTGATACGAAGTGAAGAGAATAGTACTTTATCTGTGTTCTCTTCCTCTCAAACTCCTATTTAATCATGAGAAAAAATCAGATAAATCCCAGTGCAGGACATTCTTCAAAGTGCCTTACCACTATTCCTCGAAACTTTACAACATAACATTTGCCATTACCGTTTTTAAGTGTGCATTTCAGTGACATTAATTACATTCCCAATGTGGTGCAACCATCACCGCTATTTTCAAAACTTTTATCACCCTAAACAGAAACTCAGTACCCCTTAAGCAACAATACCCTGTTCTACCTTCCCCTCAGCCTCTGGTAACCACGAATCTACTTTCTGTCTCTATGCATTTGCCTATTCTAGACATTTCGTATGAGTGGGATCATACAATATTTGTCCACTTGTGTCAGACCTATTTCACTCAGGATAGTGTTTTCAAGATGCATCCACGTTGCAACCTGTATTAGAATTTTACTTCTCTTTAAGGCTGAATAATACTGTATTGTATGTACATATCACATTTTGTTTATCCATTCATCTATTCATGAACACTTGAGTTTTCCACCTTTGGGCTATTGTGAATAATACTGCGATAAACATTGGTGTACACATATCTGTTTGAATCCCTACGTTCAATTATTTTGGGTACATAGCCAACATTTAAAAATACATCAAAATGTAAATATGAGAAAAGAACTGATTAATTATTCAAATATAGATTAAAAAAAAAAAAAAACCACTGCTGTTGAGTCAATTCCGACTTGTAGCAACCCTATAGGACAGAGTAGAACTGCCCCATAGGGTTTCCAAGGAGCGGCTGGTGGATTCAAACTGCTGA
>NW_004443985.1:3719592-3720760 GCF_000243295.1 Trichechus manatus latirostris
GCCCCATAGGGTTTCCAAGGAGCGGCTGGTGGATTCAAACTGCTGACCTTTTGGTGAGCAGCCATAGTTCTTAACCAGTGCATCTCCAGGACTCCAAAATATAAATATTCCGTACTTAGCTATTGGAGGCATGGACATATGGTTTGCAAGGGAGAACTATTTTGATGGCTAATTTCTAAACCTGATTTCACCTTTTTCTACAGCCATTCTAATAGCCACCAGGGGCTTCTGCCCCTGCTTTCACTTTTTGTGATTTTATGCAAATCACTTAACTGTTCTGAGATTGCATTTCTTCTCCCGTAAACTGAGGGTGCTAGGCGAAGAACATCTTTAAGGGCCTGCCAGCTTTAAAATTCTGCTCCTCTTTATTTTCTTTATTTTTTTATTCTATGAAGCATCCTGTTGGCCTCTAGTATTAGCTAGTAGGCTCAAAAGAATTGCTCTCAGAGAATCCGCTTACTGAGCTCTTAATTGCTTTTTAAAGGAACATTCAAATAATTAAAGGTACTTAAAGACTGTTAACAGTGCTAATATTACTAAACTGCCATTCCGTTGATAAGGTGCTTAAAGATCTAATTTTAAGTAACGAGGCAAAAGACAGTGGCCTCCCTAGTCTGTTTGCCAACACATGAGTGTTTCAGTGTTAAGAGATACGTGTATGGTTCCTCTACCCTCTTGGCCAATTAATCAGGATATTGGACTGGCTGGTGGCATGGCAACCCAGCATGCTTGGCTTCCCCCCTTTTTTCCTCTGTGTGACGGTGTGAGCTTCTGGTCATCCTGTTTTATATGGATTCATTCCTCTTCAGCCCAGAACATTAAATCCCAGCGGGTTACGCAGTTCATCACAGTTTACAAAGGAAGGTCTTCCACATGCATCTTTCTTAGGGGGCTTGCATCAACTGTTTGCAAGCGAAGCTGCTGGTTTTGCAGATGAGAGCGTGCTGCCAAAGACAGGACAAAAATTATTGGCTCAACCGTGTTCTCAGAGTATCTATTGGTTATTTCAAATTATCCCCACAATAACCTTATGATGTTATACATTCGTACGTCCACTTGGCCGATGAGAAAACAGAGGCTGGGTATCTTACTCAGGGTTATGCGAAATTGAACGGCTAAGATTTAAACTCCCAATTTATGTTCTTTCTACTGCACGGAAATATTTCTC
>NW_004443985.1:3721446-3723002 GCF_000243295.1 Trichechus manatus latirostris
GCTGTCTGTTCAAGCGAGAGGTTCCTGGACATTTAAGTTTAGTCTTAAAAGGCAGCTAAGGGGTGGGGGCACTGTTCTAGAGCTTTGAGGAACATAACAGATCCACTGAACACACCGCGCGAAAGCTAGAACACGATGGTGAGGCTAGAGATTAGGTGTCCTGGAGCATCAGGAAGATAGAGCTGAAGCTGCAGACGTCATTGGAGTCAAACCTGGGAAGGCCTTGTAAACCTCACTGACATGCTAAGATCATGTCCTGGCGGCAATCTGAGGTCATCAGAGTTTTACCAGCAGGCGTCTAGCCAGCAGTGCACACTGTTAGGGTGCTGCGCTACCAACTGGAAGGTTGGAGGTTCAAGTCCACCCAGAGGCGCCAAGAAAGGCCAGCGGGTCTACTTCTGAAAAGTTAGCCACTGAAAACCCTATGGAGCAGTTGTTCTCTGACACACATGGGGTCGCCATGAGTGGGAATCCAGCAACTGGGTTTGTTTTGTTTTGGTTTTAGCAGAGTAGTTTGGCATTGCAGGAAATCCCCTCTGGCTGCAGGGAGCGGGCCGGCAGCCTGGAGCATAGTCCAGAGGCGAGCCTTGTAGCAGCTCAGGGGTGAGGTGGGTTTTGTCTATATTAGGAACTGCGTGGTGCTATCTCCTATTTCCTCCAACTTGAAACATATACGATTCTAAATATACATATTATAATCTCAAATTGGAGCCCTGGTGGCGCAGTGGTTAACAGCGTGGCTGCTAACCAAAAGGTCAGTAGTTTGAATCCACCACCTGCTCCTTGGAAACCCTCTGGGGCAGTTCTGCTCTGTCCCACAGGGTCACTATGAGTGGGAATCGACTCCACAGCAACAGGTTGGTTTGTTTAAATCTCAGGTGTAGCTATCGAAGGCTTGTGAGAATTGAGGATAAATTCTTTTCAATTGCCTAATAAGAATTTACCCAAATAGCTCAATTTTGTTAGAATTTTTAATTCAGTATTTGAAAATTCAATTTGGTTCATTTAAAGGACAGTTACTTCCAAGTCCCTCAGAATTAACAATGGTTTTTCATTTGGAGAACACAAAGGAGTGTCCTAAATAAGTGTTTGAATGTCCTCTGATACCACAAGCCGCATTTCCAAAGAAGAAATCCGAGGGTTTGCCACATTCTCCACCAGGAGGCTGGCTGTGTTTTGTTGAGAAGCAGAGTCGGAAGGTGTCATCATGTCTTGTCAGTGCAAATTCTCTCCATATGCATTGCTGCAACACCTCCTCAGTGGTTCTCCTGTCTGAAGTCCTGCTCCACCGCCGACAGGGTCTCCGTCGTTCAACCGGTGTGACTTTCTGCTAGAAATCCTTTAAAATATCATGGTCTTTAGGATAAAAAACCCTTAGTATTGCCTACATGCTTCCTCATGATATGAATATAGTTTACTTCTCTTTCCCCATCCCTTGCCATTAACATCACTTAAATTTTATTTTTGTTGTATTTTCCTTACCTTCTAATGCTGTAGCAAATATTCCATGTTATTTTGCCTCTGGACACATCCACACTCTTCCCTCAACCCTGAAT
>NW_004443985.1:3724172-3724883 GCF_000243295.1 Trichechus manatus latirostris
GTAGTACAATATAAAGAGCTTGAAGGCAGAGCCTATGTTTTATTTGTTTCTGTATTTCTATCTTATATAACTTGGCTTATAGTAAGTGTTTAATAAAAACATTGAAGATTAATGATGAATGAATAAAATAATGGGTGAGCAGTTAGCTAACAATCCCACATTTAATGATCTAAATGATTCAGGGGCAATGGTCTCCATCATATCTTAATTTAATTAACCAGTCCGGTCCTACAAAACCCGAGTAGATCCTGGTTGGTGACCATGCACCAGTGCAGATTCAACCAAGTAGTATTTCCTATTGCACCTGCTGTGCTAAATGTGGTGTCTTTACTAGAGCAGATTATCATGGCTTCAAGTGCACTTTCTGCAGCCAATGACCTGGCAAATACATTCTTTTACATCCCTATTGGAAAAATGACCAGAAAGTCAACTGGAAAATCTCCAAACATTTGGAAATTGAATCACATACTTCTAAATAAGCCATGGGCCAAAGAGGAAGTCTAAAGGGAAATTTTAGAAACGTATGTAGAATTGAAAAAACTAAAAATACAAAATATCAAACTTTGTGGGATGCAGCTGAAGTAGTGCTTAGAGGGGAATTTATAGCATTAACTGCTATATTAGAAAATAAAGATCTCAAATTGACAACTTAAACTTCTACCTTAAGAAACAAGAAAAGGGAAAACAAAATCCACATAAAGCACACAGAAG
>NW_004443985.1:3727415-3729651 GCF_000243295.1 Trichechus manatus latirostris
GCTCTTAACCCACTGCGCCAAAATATTTATCTATTCTGGTCTAATGACCTTTGCAACACACACATACACACTCACAAACACGTGCATTTGGTGGAGGGGCCATCAGAGAAAACATTGTCTGTGAATAGCCCATCACTTTGAAGAAAATGCCACCACTGGACTTCCCAATGACGCTCAGTGGCTCTCTGGCTGGCACACAGGAAGCTGTCCAGGAGACCTCCAGGCAATGCCTGGGATTAAAGAAACAATGTTTAGCGTTAATGTTAATAGCTGGCTATCTGAGCAAAGAAGAGTGGCTAATATGGGGCTGCTACCCCTATCAGCATGTGATCCTTCTTGCAGCCAGGAGTTAAAACAGGATGGCTTCTTTCATTCTGTCTCTTGTCTTTGTGTCACTGACCTGAAGGGAAATCAAAGAGCAGAGAGTTTTATTTCCAGCATCCCACCCCTGCATTTCTTCTCCCTGTCATCTCAGACTGACATCTGGTTCTCTTACCCCTGCAATTAAGAGGCTTAAGTAGGGACCTTAGTCAAGCTGAATGTCTTAGAGGCCCTGGGTCAATACTGACTCAGAGAGGCTGCTTTCCTTTCTGAGTATTTCACACTCGGTGCACTCTAGGATGGGGTGCGGGGTACAGGGTTATCCTCGCCGTGAGTCCCAGGAGTGCCCAGTAGACAAGGGGGATATCATCTCTTTTTCAGTTGTGTCTTGTTTGTGATGACCTTCACAGTTTTGAGGACGTCTACGTTTCCTAGGGCTCCCATAATGAAATAGCACAAAGAGGGTAGCTTTAAAGAACAGGAATTTACTTTCTCACAGTTCTGGAGGCTAGAAGTCCAAATCAGGATATGTTATGGATTGAATTGTGTCCCCCAAAAAATGTGTGTCCACTTGGCTAGGTCATGGTTCCCAGTTTTGTGTGGTTGTCCACCATTTTGTCATCTGATGTGATTTTCCTATGTGTTTTACATCCTTCCTCTATGATGTTAATGAGGCAGGATTAGAGGCATTTGTGTTAATGAGGCAGGACAATCTACAGGATTAGGTTGCATCCTGAGTCAATCTCTTTTGAGATATAAAAGTGAGCAGAGAGACAGGGATACCTCATACTACCAAGAAGGCAACACCGAGAGCAGAGTGCGTCCTTTGGATCCAAGGTTCCTGCACTGAGAAGCTCCTAGACCAGGGGAAGATTGATGACAAGGACCTTCCCCCAGAACCAACAGAGAGAGAAAGCCTTCCTCTGGAGATGGCATCCTGAATTCGGACTTCTAGCCTCCTAGACTATGAGAGAATGAATTTCTGTTTGTTAAAGCCACCCACTTGTGATACTTCAGTTATAGCAGCGCTAGATGACTAAGACAGGGTGTCAGCTATATTGATTCCTTCTGAGGGTTTTTAGAGAGGAACTGTTTCATGCCTCTCCTGGTTTCTGTTAGCTCATGGCAATCCTTGGCATTCCTTGTTGCTTATGATGCATCTTCTTCCATCATATGGCTTTTGCCTTTCCCCTACCTGTACTCCTCTTTCATAAGATATCACTCAGATGGGATAAGGATTAGGACTCACCCTACTTCAGTATGACCTCATTTAACTTAAGTAATAATAAAGAAAAACCCTATTTCCAAACAAGGTCACATTCACAGGTACAGGGTTAGGACTTCAACATGTCTTTTTGGCGGACACAATTCAATCCATAATGGAGTCTGGCCAGGTAGCTTGCAGAATGCTCCTCAGTTAAAATTTGCCTGATGATATGATTAGACTGTAGTTATGGGTTTTGGGGAGGAAAACCATTGAGATAAAATACTGTTCTTATCACATCATATTGAAGATACATACTACCAATATGACATATCGCTATTGATGTTGACCGTGATCACCTGACTGAGGTAGTGTTTGGCAGGTTACTTTACCATAAAGCTGCCTTCCGCCACCTTTTCATACTGTATTCTTTGGAAGGAAGTCACTAGTGTGGAGTTAAGCTCCATCTCCCAGAGAGCAGAGTATCCATTTACATTATTTGGAATTCGTCTGCATAAAAGATTTATCTATTCTCCTCCATTTACTTATTTATTAAATTATTTGTTTATATGGACCTATCGATACTTATTTTATACTTCAGGTTGAAATTCGATATTACTTGGTTTATTTAGTTGCCCAGATTGTTTCAGCTTTGCCATTCAGTTGGCTTCTGTGTCTCTTTGGTGTAGCAACATCGCTTGTGTGTGTTGA
>NW_004443985.1:3730575-3731786 GCF_000243295.1 Trichechus manatus latirostris
AAAAATCAGTGGATGCCCTGAAGTTTTGCAATATGTGTTTAATATTCATCCATGTCGTTTTTAGCTTGATAGCTCATTTATCAATTATACTTCTTTTTTTAATAAAAAATCAGTGGATGCCCTGAAGTTTTGCAATATATATTTAAAATTAATCTAAATCCACCTTCAAATGACACTATACTGCTTCAAATGTAGTGTGGGTGCCTTAGAATACAGCCTTCCTGATTCCTCCCTCCCATCCCTACGGCAGTGCTATCATTCATTTCAGTGATCCACATGCTACCAAAAAAACCGTTGCCGTCGATCGATTCCGACTCCTAGTGACCCTATAGGACAGACTAGAACCGGCCCATAGAGGCTCCAAGGAGCGTCTGCTGAATTCTAACTACTGACCTTTTGGTTAGCAGCCGTAGCACTTAACCACTGTGCCACCAGGGTTTTCCCATATGCTACATTACCTGCTATATTATCATTATTACTTTAAATAAAGTTACATTTTAGATCAACTAAGAATAAGAAAATAAAATAATTTATTTTACCTTCATTTGCTCCTTCTCTGACACCCTTCTTCTTCTTCTTCTTCTTTTTTTTTTTTGGTAGATCAGGTGTCTGATGTATATCATTTTTCTTCTCCCTCAAGAACTAAAGAATTTATTTTAGTATTTCTTGCAGGAAGGGGCTACTGGTGATCAATTTCCTCAGTTTTTGATTGTATGAGAAAGTCTTTATTTCTCCTTCATGTTGGAAAGATAATTTCATTGGCTATAGAACTCTCCATCTATCATGATGTTGCTTATGGGTCCAGTTGTGAGGATTTTTGTTTATAAAATTTAAATAATTCATAAATAATATAATTCCATAACTGCAAAATTAGAAAAGTTTTAATTTTAAGCAAGATTATTTCAGAAAGCCACAGACTAGTGTTTACTTTCATTCTGTGGCTCCTCAGTAATTTCTAAGGACTTTCTTCAAAGTCCTAGTTCTTCGTGGCAGAGACCATAATCGGGCACCAGAAAATAGCTAAACCATTTCTACTCCTATAAGAGTGGGGGCAAAGATGTGTTTTCTCCTTATTTTAAGAAACTGTAGACGAGAGAGAAATGTTTAAAGAGTGTGAACACACAGTGATACACCAGGTCAGAGCTACCTTTAATCCGCTTGTGCTCAGCTTTCTCACTCCAGTGTCCCATGAGCCCGGATGGGTTCACCAG
>NW_004443985.1:3732470-3733441 GCF_000243295.1 Trichechus manatus latirostris
CAGCATGATAACCCAGTCTGGGACAGGGGAGGTAGTGAGGACTGTTTTCAGATGTTGGCTATGGTATGTTAAAAAAGTATTATGAGCAATGTGTGTTCATAGTGATACACATTGAGAAATGTTAAGCTATCACAATCCTTATTTTTAGGGCAGTATCTGCTGTGTGTTTCTGCATGGCCCTCATAACTTGGCACACCTGTGCCCCAGATACGCACGGCAAATAAACAAATAGATAAGAAAACAGTCCTTACGTGGCCTGTGTGAGTCACAGCTTCTGTCCTCAACCTGTATAGTCAGTCTATCCTTAACTCAACTTGCGGGCTTGCTCTTCACCCATTTCCCAATTGAGGCCTGCTCTCACTGCTTGGTTTTATACTGCTTATCTCCTTCTCGCTCTGGTTTATTTCCTCAGCGATGATTAACACTTACCAGTTTGCAGTTTGGGGCCACTTTATGTAAGTAAATACTTTGAGAAGTCCACCTAGTCCCCCTGGACCCTGCGTTCCAGCACAGGTCTGCACAGCTCTGCACAGCTCTGGGCCTGGGATCTATGGATCAGTCCTCAGCCTTCCCCATAAAGTGTAAGTCAATGCTACATAAAGTTATGTCAGGTGCCCTCAAAACCTTAGAGGTAAAGTCACCCTATGCGAACTAACATGGTAGAACCCAAGCGTAAGTCATAAAATTAGTTACTTCTGGAAATGCCAATCAGTAGTAAATTTCCGAGCTCCAGAGTGTCGAAATTCTAGTTTTCTGAGCATTCAGTGCATGCTTCTGCTCTGTACCCTGGGCTCTCCTCTCTACGCTGGCCCGGGACACTGCTTGCCCTTCTTGGACGCCGCTCCTCCCTCTTTTGCCATATTCGAGCATTGGGCCTTGAGATGTAAGATGCCCCGGATGGAGTCCTTGATTCCCTTGGTAAGGTCCTGGAGAAAGGTTTTGGCACTGTCAGCCAACTCTCCACTACCCAC
>NW_004443985.1:3733541-3734691 GCF_000243295.1 Trichechus manatus latirostris
TTGGGCCTTGAGATGTAAGATGCCCCGGATGGAGTCCTTGATTCCCTTGGTAAGGTCCTGGAGAAAGGTTTTGGCACTGTCAGCCAACTCTCCACTACCCACACTATCAACCACACAGAGGAGAGTAGCAGCACCCCAAAATCTCTCCTCATAAAGGCTCCTCCCACTGCGACTCCTCACCCACTTCGGGCCAGCTCTGGCTCCTCTGCACATTGTCAGCTCCCATCCTCCACCCCACCTCCCCATCCCCATGGCTGCACATATGGGACATGGTGGCCTTTCAATTATGTTTGTATGAAAAAAAAGTCTCTCTTAATAGCGTGTGGCTAGTCCACATGGTAGATACTATGGAGCAGGAATTAGTTTGTGTGTAATCAGCATGGTCTGATGGGGAGAATCACAGAACCTGGAGAATGTGACTATTCTCAGTCTCTGGAATGGTCTGGGGAAGTTCCAGGTTACTCAACATGGATTGTATATAATCCATCAAGACAGTGTATCTCCCCGAGCTCCAAATCTAAGTTCAGCAATGCTCTAAGGATCTTACTAAAAGCAATTTCATCAAAAGGGTGACCCTGCCTGAGAGGACTAGGAAGCCTGCTCTGGTTTCCCTGTTGCTGTGTTCCCAAGAAAACTTTCTTTAAAACAGTGCAGTTTACAACTCTCAATGTAGACATGGGCAGGGAAATCCTCACTTCTCCCACTGGTGTTTAGTCTATTTTTTAGCTACTGTTCTTGGAGGCAATAACACTCTATTAAAATCCAAAATTCTATTATGTTGAGCCCTTTGATGTAAGAGATTGATTAAGCATGACTATTGTACACCATGGTCTCCCCTTAATTAAAACTATTCATTCCAGAATTCCAGCTCAATGAGCTGCACCTGCCCGCTGGAGTCTATGGCTGATAGAATTTGGACAGCAGAGAACTGCTATGAGAGAACTTTTTCTAAGATTTTTCCAGAATACACACACTGTCTTAGTTACCTACTGCTGCTATTACAGAAATACCACAAATGGATGGCTTTAACAAAGAGAAATTTATTCTTTCACAGTCTAGTAGACTAGAAGCCCAAATTCAGGGCTCCAGCTCCAGGGGAAGGCTTTCTCTCTCTTGGCTTTGGAGGAAGGTCCTTGTCATCAATCTTCCC
>NW_004443985.1:3735679-3737971 GCF_000243295.1 Trichechus manatus latirostris
CATCCTGTAGTTCTCGGCTCAAATGTCATGTCATCAATGATGCCTTCAGTACATATTCTACCTAAAGAAGCCACATCCCAGCACATTTGGAAATTTTTTTCTAGTATGCCCATGAGCAGATTTCATGACTTAAATAGTAATAGTGCTTAAAAGAGACCCAGGAAACTACTTCAATGTCAACAAGAAAGTACTAGACCAGTGTTTCCCAACTGCTTTCAAATTTCTGGAGCAAGTAGAAAAATTATTACGTGTTCAAGACATACTGGATGCAGCTTCTTGAGGCCTGGGGCTGTTGGCCTTGGTCTCTGGCCATCCAGAGCCCACCAAATGGCTGTGAGGCTGGAGGGGATCACCTCCTGTGCATACTTGTAACCCATTCTCAGCACACAGGAATTCACAGCTGGAGAGACAGGTGGAGCCTGCGTCTGGACCTCGGCCACTGGTGGTGCGGGCTGCATGCACTAGAGTAGGGGAGACCAGCAAACATACATGGCCTGTGTTCTTTCTGTTCCTTTACGGAAACTGAAACTAGCTTTAGTAGTGGTCATTTGCACGGCACTTTATAGGTCCAGATTCTGTGATCAACACAAACCAGACACTGGTTTTAGCCAAAGAGCACTCTGCTCTGCATGGTGACATTTTACGATTCAGATGCTTGTTCTGCAGTGATTATTGGTGTATGAATTACCCTCAGGAGAGTTTTTAATCCTGTAATAAAATGAGAGCTGGCACGACTGTGCTCTAGCTTTTCTAAGCGAATTGCTAAGTCAAGGCATGACTGCAGTAGAATGAATGTGACTATGCACACATGAGCAGACAGGATCTACCTGCTGCTGACTTAGTGACGCCATTTTCATTCAAGGAAAGCTATACTTAGAAAAAGAAATAATAATAACCTTTCAAGTGCTGTGCTAGGCTCTTGCAAATGTTTCCTCATATAATGCTCACAAATAATTTATTCTGAAGTAAAATATTGAAAAAATAAATCAAAAGCAAGCAAGCAACCAACAAACAAAAACATACTTTCGAGTCGATGGAAAATCAGGTGAATTTAGGGCTACTGCACGTGCCTGTGTGTCTGTGCAATACCAAAAGGTGTCCAGCTGAGGGGGCAACTGGATGCTGAAATCCAGCTTTTGAAACTCTGCGTTTCAACCTGTATATGTGAGTGCAGAACGGTATCAGTCCAGAAGTGGTACAGAGACCCAAAGCAGTAACCCTGAGAGAAGAACGTGGCATCAAACATCTTTCTCTAGCAAGTATGGACATTGTGATTAATTAAAAATGGCCACAAATTCTTCATAGCTCCTCCCCTCAAGAGTTTGAGTCTATTTCCCACTCCTTGAATCTGGACTGGCTTTGGCATTTGCTGTGACCAACAGAATTATGCAGAAGTGACATCGTGACAGTTGCATGGATAAGGCTGAATAGCCTTGGAGCTTCTGGTCTCCTCCCTCTTGGAACCCAGACGCCATACGAAGAAGCTTGGACTAGCCTCCATGAGGAGAAAGAACACATTTAGAGAGAGTTCCGGCTGGAATCCAGCACAAGCTTCAGACATGTGAGCGAGGCTATCTTGGCCCATCCAGCTGCAGGGTACATATCTGGGCCATCAGATCTGTACAACCACCAGAATGACCTCAGCTGAGACTAGCAGAAGAACTGCCCAGCTGATCCCAGTTGAAATTACTCACCCACAGGATTGTGAGCAAATAAAATGAGTATTTTAAAAATATATATATATTGTGTGTTAGGTGAAAGTTTACAGCTCAAGTTAATTTCTCATTCAAAAATGTATAGACATATTGTTTTGTGATACTGGTTGCATTCCCGACAATGTGACAGCACACTCCCCCTTCCCACCCCGGGTTCCCTGTGTCCATTCGTCCAGTTCCCGTGCCTTCCTGCCTTCTCGTCCTGCTTTTGGACACGAGCTGCCCATTAGGTCTCACGTACTTGACTGAAGTAAGAAGCACATTCCTCTTGTGTGTTATTGTTTGTTTTATATGCCTGTTTATTGTTTTAAGACACTAAATTTTGGGTTTGTTTACCTTCTAGCAATAAAAAAACTGAAACAGAAATACCACGTGAGATTAATGAACTAGGCCTTAGATGATCCCTCTGCTGCTCGCTGACTGCCGGCTTCAGCAAGTTATTCATCTAGTATTAATTTCCTTTTCTGTACAATTTTGATAATAGGATCTACTGTGTAGGGTATTTGTGAGAATTAAACGAGAACATACATCTGAAGTTTGTAGTGTCTGATATATAGGACGCACGAAAGAATGTCAG
>NW_004443985.1:3738496-3746241 GCF_000243295.1 Trichechus manatus latirostris
TTCTGGCCCTTGTCACTGGACTCCTGTACCGCATTAGTCTCGTTTGGTTTTGCGGGGCTGTCCACTCCCAGGCTGAACAGTGAACCTCGGAGGTAACTTCACCACTGAGCTAAAAGGGTGTCTGGGGGCAGTTTTGTTAACTCATAAATGATGGTCCTTATAGCTATTCCAATATTACTTCCTCAATTCAATTATTCATATTCATGGAAAATTATAACTATAAGACACTGAAATACAAGTTAGGGAATACATGACTTTCTTAATAATGAGACTCATAAGCATATAGCGAAGGTTGAAGATAACATCATAGAGTTAAAAAAAAGACCCTCATACCACATAGTTATCATCCTAATACTAGCTTTCATTCTTCCAGTGTCTGTCTCCGTGATTGCTCAGCCTGTCTCTTAGTCGTTACAGTTTCATTTTACCTGGATAGAAAATTGTGTCACTTTTTACATTTGGTTCTGCCATAGCAAATAAATTTGGATAATTGAAAATAAATGAAATTTATAAAACAAAATTCATAAAATAAAATTTGCATTCGAATTTGGATGTAAACACAAAAATTTATATTTGAAAATAGAACTCTTAACCACTACACCACCAGGGTTTCCATTTGAAAATTAGTAAGTAAAAAAAAAACGGATTTGGAATGTGTTATTTTGTTCTTCAGGTCTGTGATAGTCCAAAGAAATAGTGCCTAAAGGGCCATCGGAAAGAATTTCGTTTGTTTGTCCTCCTCTGTTTACCGGCCCGTCACAGAGCTTCACGTGTGTTTTTTGCCTTGAAATAATACTTAAAAACTTGCACACTCACCTTCCATCCTTTGATGGCTGCGTCTTCACAGTTAGATGGACTACTGGTAATACATGACAGGCATGAGAGTGATCGCCAGGAGCATGACGCAGATACAAGGGTGTGCTCAACCTGAAGACGTGTTTTGCTTCTCTTTGTGCAGGACGGGACCAGATGCGTCAAGAGTCACGTGATTATAGTGCCTCTGCTGTGTTCTTACGTGGTTGACAAGAGAGAACTGAATGTGAGGTTACACCTGATCGGTCCAAAATGAAAAGGAAAATATCACTGTTACCGTATACAAAATTTTATAAAATGTACATTTTATTTCTTTGTGGAATTGTTTAACTTCCATATTCAGAGATACTTACATAATTGATGTAAGAATAGCACCACTTCTCAACAAGCAAGTTTGGTTTATAAGTCATAACAATATTAATTTCTCAAAAGAAAGTCAATCTTAATGGAAATGGAAAATAAAATATATTTATATAACTTTTATTATCTACATATTCATTTAATTTATTTCCTTGAGGAATAGTTCAATTTCTTTACACAGAGATAGGTAAATATTCTGATAAAATATAAATATAATGTTCTGATAAACATCTTTTGTTGCTTTCTTGGAAGATGAATTTAGAAACACACTCGTAAAACAGAAACGTATTTTGCTCGATAAATAAATATTGATTTTTGCATCCTCTTAATATGCCTAATATCTTATTTATTAGTATAGATAGAGAACTATCAAGCACTGCATCCTGTGCAACAGACAGTAAAAAAGAAACTCACTTGATACATGAGGTAAAACTTTCATATTAGATAAATAATAGTATTTCCAGTATTTTTGGATGTTTACTATGTTAGTATTGTATTAAATTATTACCCATGTTTGTAATTATATTAAATGTATGCTTGATTGCATTTGCATGCATGCCAAACATATTTTAAAGTTATAAATATTATTGTTTACAAAACTTAGGACATAACTCTGTATGTAATGCTGTACAGTTAAAAAGTAACTTGATTGAATTCAGTGCAATGGTTGACTTATTCAAGTTCCCTTGCTTTTTCACGTCGTCTGGGACTGGAGTTCCCATTTGTTGTTTACCAGGATGTTCACAAGAGCATACCCTTGTGTTTGTATCATGGCGAAGAGTATTGCTGGCCCTCCTGGCTGGAGTTGCTGGACCAGCAGATGTGGACGTACAAGATGGTTCTCTCAAAATGGATCGGAGACCTGTTATCTATTAATGTAATCTGTCCTTGCCCAGTAACTGCTCATGTTGGATCCAGTAGCATATTGAGTGAATGTAGCAAGAGTAAGAATCAACAGCCCACCCCCACCTCTTGTTTATTAGAAAGAAAGTAGTATACTCCCAAGAGACCTGCTGAGATGAGTTTCTATTACACAACAGGAGACCATCGGAGAAAAATGTCAATGAAGGTGTTGAAGTGGTAGGGACCTCCTAGCTTAAACAACCCGGTGACCCTACGTGAACTTTATTTCCAGCTGGCACATTCTCACGCACTGGAGATGGTATCAATTTCATTTAGTACCCTGCCAGTTCCCTTCTACTTCGGGGCTTGCTTTTCCTGGGTCCTGTCTGCTTGGCATCTATGGGTCTTTGCTTTGGACAACTGGTGCCCCTGTTTTGTTGATGCCCTAAGCCCATGCTTTCCTTGCTTACTGAGTAATCTGTCCCTTCACTCCACCTCTCAAAAAGTGGTATCTATCACTCCTTCCCTTGAATCTGGGCTTGCCTTGTGACTTGTTTTGACCAAGAATAGCTACATAATTTGTAGGTCCCAGTGCAAAATAAAAACATGGGTCCCTTGTTCAAAAATTTAAAAATAACAATAGAGCATTAAACCAAGCACAGAGCCTTTATAAGTGGGGGACCCTCTGCAAATGCACAGGTCACATGCTCAGGAAGCTGGCCTGGCTTTGACCAATGGAACACAGTGAAAGTGACAGTGTGATATTTCTAGATCTACCCTTTACACAAGGGTCAGCAGCTTGCCTTAATTGTATAATGGGCATAATGATACTCCGCAGGGTTAATGTACGTACTAAGTATGCATGAAAACATTTTTTGAAATGCTATGTATTTAAATTATTTCAACTACAACTTTACTTAACCTGACTTAAAACTGACAGGCAAAAGAATCAGGAAAAACCAGAAGACATGTTAGGAGGGATGCTCCCTGCTGCAAGATGACTCTTGGGAAAGAGCCACGAGGAAGAAGACTTGCGTGTGAGCGGCAGGCTTTCTAATCCTCTATTGGAGTTGCTGATGATGAGATAAAGAGAAATAACAGAATTCAGTCCAAGGCCGTGCTCTGGGTCTCTGGAATGTGCTAATTATGCTACTCTGCTAATCATAGCATACCACACATTATCTGGTATGAAGAATTATGGCATTAGAAAGAAATGGAATTTAACAATTTTATTATGTTGATTAATTATAGATGAGTCAGATTTTGTAAAGAGATTTATGGAGCCAATTTGAGCTAGTGTTTAAGTAGTCTGGTTCAGAATTAAAAATTATTACACTGGAAAATTTGAGTCAAGAATAGGAGTGGACACTTTATTTTAGATTTATATGGAGCAGGCCATGAAAATCAAGAGCCAAGTAGAATTTTTGGGTTCAGTCACGCAAATTCTGTATCTTGAAGGTCCATCAGGTGCCAGCTGCTGTGCTTGGAACTGCTCGAAGTGGACATAGAAAGGGGATGTTGACAGAGTTCCTTCACTTGGACTTTTTGTAATTTGGCAAAGGAAATGCTGCTAAAATTAGAGTTTAATAAATCCAGGCCACAAAAAACATGCTTATGGGGAGTCATCTTGGTGATCAGAAAAAAGAATATGCCATACAAAGGAATATTTAAGAAAATGTTTAAAAGAGTTCCTGGAAGTGGAAACCATTGCATAGGCTTTAGGAGTTCACTGTGGAAATTTGCTACCTTGTTATACCTGGGTTTATGTAACATTAGAAATATCTGGAACTTAGACCTGGAAAGAGATAATGAGATCCCAGTGAGCAGGTAGATGACTACCTCTGGCAAGATATATAGAAAGTGCTAGCATTAAAGCTAGTAGAAAGGACCCCAGAGGTTCCTGAGGTTCAGAAAAATCACCTAAGTTGCTTGAACACCTTGAGGAAGATCAAAGTTATAAACCAACTCCAGAAGAAACGAAACGTCAAGAAATGCAGACAGAAACACAATTAGTTTTTCTTTTACCCAAAAAACATTTATTGAACATCTACTATATTCCAAATGTAGTGATAGGAATTGGAGGAATAAAGAAGACTAGAACATAGTTCTTTCCTTGGAAGATCTCATAGCCTAATGAGCACAGGGAGAGGAAATTACACGTTTCAAATATAGTAGGAGAAATTGCATAACAGAGGTATGACTTGAGTGGGTGGGAGCTCAGACAAGAGAATGAATACCACCTATACCTATGGATTCACAGAAGATGTGTCATTTGAGCTCAGTGTGGAAATATGTATCAGAGTTGCCCAGACTGGGAAAACAACAACAACAAAAAAACAAGCCATGAACACGGGAGATTTATAACAGATGATGAAATCCATTCTACAGAATCAACAGAAATTTACGTCACTTCTTCTAAAAGTTAAAATTACAACTAAAAAAAGTCCTCAGTGTCCACCCTTCTTAGCTCTTCTGACTCCTTTTCTTTTCACATGTGTATCTGAATATCCTTCCATGTATCTCTTTTTGCCTTATTTACTATGACTCCTCCTTCTTTTAAAACGTATACTTGAATCTCTTTTCAAATTTCTATTATTAGTCATTTAACATTTAGATTCCCAAAAAATTTCTAGAAAGGTGCAGAAATTGAGGGGAGTGGATCTTGGGTTATAGTTAGTTATACAAGGGAACAGGTAATGTTGATATGCCTAGAGCTCAGGAGAAGTAGTCAGCATGACTTCTGGCTGCTGGTGACTGCATTCATTTCTTTTATGTGAAGCCCTTGAGTAAATGAAAAAAAAATTTTTAAACTGTCCGAGTCTTTAGTATAATTTCCATAACAATTTGGTGTTGTCTTGGTATCATCTGGAGCAACAAGGACTCTGAGTACGGCAGCTTAGGGGAAGGCCAAGTGCACACTTGTTAATAAGACCTGAGCGGTTGAATTGAGGAAGGCTTTTGTCATTAATCAAAGGACCATAGACTGAGCCCATCTGTCCACTTAACTACTGTGTTACTGCTCCTCACATCTTAGCTTCTTGAAAGATCTCCTCATCCCTAGACTAGATTCAAAAGAGAGACACACCTCTGCTCAATTTATGCTAAACCATTATGGAACCCACTTTCCATAACTTGAAATTGGCATGTCACAGATAATCTATAATTGCATCAGCTAGACCCCCAAATCCTAGGAATATCATGTCATAAATCATCCTAAAGAAGACCCAGAAAAATTCCATCATGGTAATATGGGAGCATAAGTATAACATCTGTAGTCAAATGAGTCTTATAAAGGAAAGACAAAAATCTGTTATTGCCTCACTCATAGATATCAAGGAGAGTTTTCAAACCTCATTAAGGATCTTAGAAAGGGAAACAAAACGAAAACTAAGCAAACCAAAAAATCATGAAAAAGCCTTCTCAGGTGCTATTTAAAAGCTCTCAAGGGCAAACCACCAAACCCTCACACCTCAGAGGTGGTGCAGGAGCTGCTGCCTTCCTGGGACCATGTTAGCTTTAAGGTGATGAAATCTGGCCTTTGGAAAAGTGAGCATCCTTGATTATTTGCTCCTATTCTTAATACGGTCCCTGAAAGCAAGCCCGCAGAAGCCTGCAGATTTTCCTCCTCTGGGGATGACAGGAAGTCATCTGTCAGACGGACTCAATATAACATTAAGTTCTCAAAACATTTATTAATCCCTGAGATTTTAAGAGGGCACATGGTAAATTAAATTAACCAAGACTCATCTTCTAAAAATATCTAGTGTTCTGAAAACAATGCCCTCCAAGTTTCAATCTTAATTTTTGAGTCCTCTAAGTAGAAACACGGAGCCCTGGTGGCACAGTGGTTAAGAGTTTGGCTGCTCACCAAAAAGGTCGGCAGTTTGAATCCACCAGCCGCTCCTTGGAAAGCCTATGGGGCAGTTCTACTGTGTCCTATAGGGTCACTGTAAGTCAGTCGACCCAACTGCAGTGGGTTTGGTTTTTTTGTTTAATTGGAAACACATCACATTGTGATAACTTTCTCTCCTCAGATTTGGCCTAGTTTCTGAAGGTCTAACGGGATAGAGGAGCCCTGGTGGCGCAGTGGTTAAGAGCTCAGCTGCTTACCAAAAGGTTGGCAGTTCAGATCCACCAGCTGCTCCTTGGAAACCCTATGGGGCAGTTCTTCTCTGACCTATAGGGTCACTGTGAGTCGGAATCGACGCCACAGCAATGGGTTTGGTTTGAAGTATATTATTTGAGTGTGGTTTGTGTGTGTGTGTGTGTGTGTGTGTGTGTGTGTGTGTGTGTGTGTATGGGAAGACAAGATGACACTGAATGTTAACATATGCAACAACAAAACTGCATAAATTAAACTGTTTTTAAACTACACTTATTTTTTAAGGCAGAATTCGAAACTCAAAAAGAGAGGTTTACCTTTGTGCTGAAAAGAACAAAAGAAATACCGAGGAATTGATTTTAAAAAGCTTAGATTTGATCCTGTGTTAGAAAAAAATAAATCTTGCCTATTAGCAAAAGCCGGAAGTCTAGAAAAGTGGGAAGTCTAAACAACTACTTCACTCTTTCTTGGCTCAATTTTTTAATCTTATTTCCCTCAAAAAGCCATTCGTTCCAGATTTGTGAATTTTATTTTAATTAAATGTTATTATATTTCAAAACTATTAATGAAAAACATATTGTATAAGGCACTGGATAAACCTCTGGTCAGCTTTGTAGTGCAATTTTGCATTTCCATCTGTTGTGATAAGTGTGGTTGCTAGCGAATAAGAAACTGGTAACCAAAGTCATGAGCTTTGTGGCCAGGAGACATGACCGGAGTCTTACTTGGGTAACTTTGGAGAAGATAAATCAATTCTCTAAATCTCAGTCATCTCGGACTACAAATAAGGGTGGTTGTTGTTGTTAGTGCTGTCGAGTCAGTTCTGACTCACAGTGACCCTGTGTACAACAGAATAAACACCATCCGGTCCTGCCCCATCCCCATGACCATCACTGTGTTTGGCCCATTGTTGCAGGCACTGTGTCCGTCTATCTCGTCGAGGGTCTTTCTCTTTTTTTCACTGACCCTCTATTTTGCCAAGCATGGTGTTCTTCTCCAGAGACTGGTCCCTCCTGATAGCATGTCCAAAGTATGTGAGATGAAGAATTCACAAAGTATGTGAGATGAGCATTCTGGCTGTACTTTTTCCAAGGGGTAATAATACATTTTTCTCATACCCTTGTAAAAGTTACATGACAACTTAGCACTTTCAAATACATAGTAAGTGGTCAAAAATTACTTTAAAAATGATAAATCTTGTATATTAAAGAAGGTGACTCAGTGGACCCAAGTTTATCCTGCATTTTTCTTAGACATCGTAAGTGGAATGAAGTTTATGATGAAGGAGCCATGTCTTTAACCGAGTTAATATCCTTAACATGAGTCCTGCCTATCCAACGTGTAGTAGATGTCAGTGCCCCAATAGCCCCTGCTCATTGTGGTGGAAGTCACTCCAGCTTCCCATCGCCAGCATCTGCCATCTGATTTCCTGAGGGATTTCTATGGTGACCACACTGGAAGGGCCAAATAACTTAATGACCCTCTCCTTTCCCCAGGTTCAGTCTTCAACTAATGTCTGAAGGACACTGGTGGATAAATACTCTAGCTTCCTTGCCCATTTGACCGGATATCTCTGAGACAAGTGTTCTATACTGACTCCCAGAGATTTTTTTTTTTTTTTTGGACT
>NW_004443985.1:3764414-3793075 GCF_000243295.1 Trichechus manatus latirostris
AGGGAGTGGGAAAGCTTATATCACAAATTACCGGAGCTCTGCAGCCCCTCAGGAAGAAGCAAAGATGGCACACGGAGCCAGGTATTTGAGCGAAAGGAGGGGGAGGTGGTGAGAGGTAAGGAAGAAATCAAAAGAAGCGGAAAAAAGCAACACAAGCAGCCAACAAATGGCACTCAGAGAGCTGGCCTGTTCGGGTGTGTGGAATCCAAGCAGCCAGTGTTTCCCAGTCAAGAGATTGTGGCCACAGGAAGCAGAGGAAGCTGAGTCAGGGTGAAGAAGGGTGGGAGGTGGGAAAGCGTATATCACAAATTACCGGTTGTTTTGTCTCCCGCTGGATGCACCGTGAGGCTGCTTTCTCGTACCCCCCGTTTGCTGGTCTCCGATAGGAGTCCAAGATGGCGGATCCACGCTGCGTTAGCTAGTAGGGGACCTCTGCATGAATCTCTCCTCGCTCTCCATTCTCTGTCAGTTTTCTCATTCCATTTGGTGCTTGGCTGAGTTCTTTATCTCTTCATTTGATGTTTTAGGGTTTCAGGATTGTTGTATTCTGTGTTTGGCTTAGTTTTTTGGATCTTTGCTGTAGAGGGATGGCGTGGTGCTTCTGCCTAGAGCACCATTTTGCCAGAACTCTCCCAGAGATTTTTAAGAAGATAAAGCTCCAAATATCCTCCATGGTACCTATTTTATAGCTCAGCTTTTTAAAGCTGGCTTCCCTCCCTTGTCTTACTCCCTCTTCCCCTATTATATTCCCTGAAATCACCTCCCAAATAAGCTACTTGTACTCATACCCTCATCTTGGAGTATACTTGGGAGAGCCTAAGCTATGACAGAAAGCTTTCTTCTGTTTATCAGTTGAGGTTTTCTGGCATGCTCATTATTTATTCAATGCCAGTGTTATGGATTGAATTGTATCCCCCTCAAAAAGATACGCTGAATTCCTAACCCCTAGTACGTGCGTGTGTGTACCTTGCTTCTGTAATGGAAATACCACAAGTGGGTGGCTTTAAAGGATAGAAATTTATTTTCTCACAGTTCAGGAAGCTAGAAGTCTGAATTCAGTGCACCAGCTCTAGGGGAAGGCTGTCTCTGTTGGCTCCGGGGGAAGATCTTTGTCTCTTTTATCATCAGTAGCCCTGACATCTATAGCTCCAGCTCTCCTAGGTTCCTTGGTGGTCCTCACGTGATATCTTTCCTTGCTCCAACAGTTTGTGCTTGCTTCTCTCTCTGTTTATGCTGCTTTTTATAATTCATAAGTGATTAAGTGTAGAATACACACTCTACACTGATATGACCTCATTCGCATAACAAAGAAAACCCTATTTCCGAAGGAAATTCTATCCACAGGTATAGGAGTTAGGATTCTAACACTTTTTTTTTGGTGAGGGGGAAGGGGCATAATTCAGTTTATGACAGTAACATTGTTTGGTAGTAGGGTGTTAGATGATGTTATCAGTTAACACTAGATTATACTGGATCAGGTGGGCCCTATTCCACTATGAGTGGAGTCCCAGTAAAAGAGAAAAAGATACACAGAAACAGGTCCAGAGGGAGAGGGCCACGTGAAGATGGAGGCAGGGATGGAGTTATGCGGAAGCATCAAGCAAGGAATCCTTGGGATGCCAGAAGCTGGGAGAGACAAGAAAGACTCTTCCCTTAGAGGCTTCAGAGAGCATGGCGCTGCTGACACCTTGAATTTAAACTTCTAGCCTCTGGGACTGGAAGACAATACATTTCTGTTGTTTTAAGTCACCCACTTTGTGGTACTTTGATACAGTAGCCCAAGGAAACTACTCAGCTTTTGGTACCAGAAGTGGGGGGTGGTGGTTAAAAACTACCTAAGAATGTGGAAGTGGCATTTAGAATTGGGTAATGGATAGAGGCACTTGAGAGTAAAAGCCTAGATTGCCTTGAAGAGACTGTTGGTAGGATTATGGGCATTAATCACTTCAGCTTCAACCTTAAGAAACTAGCAAAATAAAATAGCAAAACTATTAGTGAAATAGAACACAGAAACAGTAGAGAAAATGGATGGAACCAAAAGCTGGTTCTTTGAGGGTATCAAAAACAATTGATAAACCTCTAGTCTGACTGATCAGGAGAAATAGAGACAAGACACAAATTGCCAATATAAGGAAAGGGAGAATCTATATCATTATAGATTATGAAGGTATTACAAAGATAATAAGGGATCATAATGGAGTAGCTTGAAGCCAAAGAATTAGACAATTTAAATAAAATGGAAAAAATTCCTGAAAAGAAACAAACTAGCAAAACTCACTCAAGAATTTTGAAATGACAAATATTTTATTACATATATATATATATATATATACATTTATCACACACACACAAATCAATCAGTGTAATCCATCAAAAAGAAAAGAAGGAAGAATCTGGTAATTTGAATAGCCCTATATCTAATAAGGAAATTAAAATTGTAGTTAAAAACCTTCTCAATTAAGGCGATGAAACTGTTCTGTATGATCCTGTAAGGATGGATACATAGCATTATGCGTTTGTCAAAACTAATAGAACTGTACAACACAGTGAACCCTAATGTAAACCATGGGCTTTAGTTAATAATAATGTAACAACATCGGTTCATCAGTTGTAATAAACGTACCACATTAACGCAAGATATTAATAACAGGGGAAGCTGTATGCAGGATGGGATAGCAGCTATATGAGAACTCTGTATTTTCTGCTCAATTTCTGTAAATCTGTAACTGCTGTAAAAAAAATTCTATTCAAAAAAATTCTTATTAAAAACTCCAGGCGCAGATGGCTTCACTTATCAATTCTAAATAACATTAAAAAAAAAAAAAAATACCACCTATACACAAAATCTTCCAGAAAATTAAAAAATAGGAAGTGACTAAATCCATTCTATGAAGCCAACATTCCACTGGTATGAATGAAGTCGGCATTACATTTATACCAAAACCAGAAAAAGACTTTACAAAAACTGTAGACAAATGTCCCTCTTAAACATAGGTGCAAACATTCTTTAAAAATGAAAGGATGATTTAACATACAAAAAGCAACATAACTGACCATATTAAGAGACTGAAATTTTAAAACAATTTAATCATCTCAAAAGAGGCAGACAAATCATTTTGCAAAATCCAACATACGTTCCAGATAAAAACTCATCATACTAGAAAGGAGCTTCCTCAATTTGATAAAGGAACACCCACGGAGCACAGTTTTACTCTACAATACACGGGGTTGCCATGAATGGGAATCGACTCAATGGCAACTGATTATTACTATTAAAGAAACTGAATTCAAAAATTTAAAATTCCCCCAGAAGAAATCTCCAGGCCCATCTATTTTTAACATTTGAGGAATTAACATAAAATCTACATAATCTCTTCTAGAATACAGAAGAGAAAGAAATCCTTTCAGATTTATTTTATGAAGCTAGAATTACCCTGATACCCAAACCAGATAAAGACAGCAAAGATAGTACAGAAAGAAAAAAAAAAACTGTCAAGCATTATAGACACAAAAATCATTAACAAAACTTTAAGAAATTGAATTAGGCAATTTATAAAAAGAATTATATTTCTTGATCAAGTCGGGTTTATTCTAGAGAAGCAAGACTGTTACAGTATTCAAAAATCAATCATTGTAATCCATCATATTAAAAGGTTAAAGAATAAAAATAGCATGATCATCTCAATTGATACAGAAAAAGAATTTGACAAAATTCAACACCAATTTATAATGAAAACTTGGAAAAATAGGAATAGAAGTGTACTTCTTTTACTTGATAAAGAGTATCCACAAAAACCCACAACCAACATTATACTTAATGGTGAAATACTGAGAGGCTTGATTGTCTACATAGAAAATCCCTAGAAATCTGCAAATAACTGTTAGAACTACATGAGTTTAAAGAGTTCTCAGGATACAAGATAAATACAGAAAAATCAATTATATTTCCATATAGTAGCAATAAACACGTGGACACCAAAATTATACGTGCAATGTTAGTTAAAATTGCTCAAAGCAAAAAAGGAAATACTTAGGTGTAAATCCCACAAAATTACACAATGCTGATGAAAGAAATCAAGGAAGATCTAAAATGGAAAGACATACCATGTTCATGCACTGGAGGATCCGACATAGTAAAGATACCAGTTCTCTCCAAACTGATAAACAGGACGATGCACTTGCTTTGAAAATCCCAGAAAGATTTTTTTTTGTAGATATACACAAGATTAATCTAAATTTATATGGAAGATCAAAGGAAGTGGAAGACTAAGTAATTTTCAAAAAGAATAAAGTGAGAGAAATACAGCCACAGTAATCAAGACTGTGGCATTGGAGATAGACACAGACAGAGAACCCAAAAATAAACAAATATGCTCAACTGATGTTTGACAAAGGTGCGAAAGCAATTCCGTGGACTGATGGACAATACTGTGGAGTTCCCATTCTTGCTTTAACCAGAACCAAGTTTTTATATGCTTTCCCGAGTTATTTTTTTAGCTAAGATTTTAACTGCCCAAAGAGATCTGTGACTTTAAAAATGAAAAAAATTACTTATCTACAACTCACGTATTGTACAGAAACAAAACTTTGTTGTATATCAGTTTTTGTAGAGTTACTGTGTCTCCCATTGCATAGGAATCCCTGCTAAGGTAGCAAATCATTTATTTATTCATCTATTTAACAAATATTTATTGAATATCTACTATGTTCTAAGCACTCTTTCAGAGGCTGGCCATACAGGTTTAAAAAAGTAAGTTCCTTGCTCTCGTGAAATATACGTTATAATGGAAGGAGAAAATAAATAAATAAACTGGATAGTTTTCGAGAGTGATAGTGTGATAAGGAAATAAAGAAATTATCTGAAACCAGCACAAATGTACAGTCAGTATGTAGGTCACTGGACTCATGGCAATTCAGTTTTCCCTTCTGAATAATAAATGGCAAAGCTAATTGAGGCCAGTCTGTAATTACTTGCACAGTCTTAACCATGATATAATTTCAGAGCCAGATGAACTGTGTTGACCCCACTCCTTCCTGGATAAACAGATGGTAACCCAAAGTAGACTCAGGTATATGTCCATGGTTACCTGGAAAATGACGATTGAGTTAAACACTTGTCTCCTAGCTCCCCAGTGGAAGCTCTTCCTTCCAGTGGAAAATCTGCCAGTCAAAAAAAAAAAAAAAGGAAAATGAACATGAAGATCTGACAATAACAATAACAGCAAAAACAAACAAACAAAATATTCTACTTAGGATCCACTTTAATAAGCCTTATTGGAGTGCCCCGTAAGTACAGAAAAGATAAGATCCTTGGTTTTTTGGAAAAAAAAAATATTAACATAATGGGGCATTTGGTAACACATCAGAAACTCCCAGTGATCTCAATTTACTATTGTTTTTGCTGATCACTTGACATTTCCAAGAATAACCTCTTAAATGGTCTTTCAGCCTCACTTCCCCACCACCAAAATCAGTTCTCCACATGGTACTACAGTGAACTTTTCACAGGAGAAATCAGTTATCACCCCACTGCTTGCAACCTCTAGTTATTCCTTAGCATGTTCAGAATTAAGGAGTTAAGAGAACTTCTCATGGTCTAGAAGCCCTTGTATAATACAGACCCATCTGATTTTCTGTCTTCTGCGATCCTCCCTTCTTATTACCCTGTGCTCGCATGGACACTCTCGATGCTCCTGAAACAGGCTTGATATGTTCCCATGTCTTTATTTTTTGCTTACTTTTTACTATGGCCATACCATCCTTCAGGGATGTAGACTAGCCAAAGTAAGTTGTGTGCCAGGACCAGGGGCAGGGAGCCCTCACAAATGGGTGAGAATTGGGCTTTTGTGTACTTTAGGTATTCTATTCTGGGTGTCTGTCCCCCCTCAGGGTCCCTATCTTGTTCTAGTCTGAGGGTCTTGATGTTTGCTCATGCCTTTCTTTCTCTGATCATATTGGCTCAGAAACTAATCCTGATCCTAGTGTTCTTCTGGGCTTTAATTGTGCCGCTTCCACCTGATGTGCTTCCCTGATTCCATCTTATGTATGGAACCCATTTCCTTCCTTCAGGGATAGGCATACAACCCCGACCCCCAAGGCTTCTGCCTGCTCTGAGTGGTATTTACTATTATTGCTTCTCCATGGTGTTTTGCCTGGGTTGTGGGACGTTAGATGATTCAAGAGCCAGAGTGCCTGCACTCAAAATCTGGCTCACCTATGTGACCTACCGCAAGTTATTTGTCCTCTCTGAGACTCAGTTTGCTAAGCTGTAAAATGGAGTTTATAATTAAAATTTTATCAAGTTATTGAATGAAATAGTACATGTAAAGTCCTCCATGTAATGTCTGGTATATGATAAATATTTCACGTGATTTACCAGGCAAAGGAATGGCTGTGTTTGAATTAAAATTTGAATCCATAAACTTCATTGAAATAGCCTGTAAATACATAAACTGTTTAGGCTAGCACAGATTATTTTATGAATAATGTTATGGGTTACTCAGTATGCTGAATGCAGGAGGAACTCCCCGTGACCCCAGTTTAATACTGTTCTTGACATTTCCAAAAATAGTGTTAATTAACCTTACCCTGGTTGAGTGACTTTAATGCTACTTGTATATTCTCTGTAGGTTTTCTGCTATGTGGCACATTAGTCCTAGCCAATATGGAGATGGTTCACCATAGTTTAACAGCCCACTAATTGGGAAACATGTTGGTTCACGTATGTACATGCACATGCATGTCGTGAATATGTCGTGGACATTTGTGTACTATGAAAATATCTTCCAGAAGCAATAGGTCTCTTCTCTGAAACTATGATCTTCTTTGGTAAGTAAAACTCAACATCGGGAACTTTCTTAATCAAATTTCAAAGGATTCAAATGCATTGTTTTCTCTATTAGATCAACATGATATACTTTTAATAGGAAATGTTTCACAATATTTCTGAATTTTCCAAGAAATCACACACACACACACACACACACACACACACACACACACAGTTGGTTTATTGTATATATGTATAGGTATCACATCCTCACAATGCCAGTGTAGCATTGTAAAAAAGAATACAGGGAAAAAATTCAGAAGACATAAATTAAACTCTTATTTCTACTATTTATTAACTATGGGGACATATACACTTGAACTCAGTTTCCCTGTTGTGTAAAATAGGGATAATTATTCATGACTCACAAAGACTTGCTGAATACTTACTACGTGTTAAGAATTATGTTAAGATTATTGTTAGTATTAAATAAATAAGGTAAATATATACAAGCAGGCTTGGTAGCCTGAAAAGTAATATGTGACTATTATTACAACCTGTATTATAAGCATGTATTAAAAAATAAATAAAACCAAACCCATTGCCATTGAGTTGATTACGACTTATTGCGACCCTATAGGACAGAGTACAACAGCCCTACAGGGTTAACAAGGAACGGTTGGTGGATTCAAACTGCCAGCCTTTTGGTTAGCAGACATGCGCTTAATCACTTCGCCACCAGGGCTCCAAGCATGTATAAATGGCTGGGTAAATAAGTTAGATTCATTTTCTGAAGCAAAAATGATACAACATGATCAAATATGCTTTCTGCCCCTTTTTCTTTCTCCTCTCCTTCTAAGACTCCTATACGGCATATATTATTCTATTTAATGGTGTCCCACAGTTCTCTTATGCTCTGTTCATTTTTTTTTTTAATCATTTTTTTTCTTTCTTTTCTTTAGACTGGATCATGTCAGTTGTCCTATCTTCAAATACACTGATTCTTTCTTCTGCCAGCTCAACTGTGCTGTTAAACTTCTCTAGTGAATTTTGAATTTCAGTTATTGTACTTCTAAACTTCAGAATTTGTGTTTGGTTTCTTCTTATAATTTCTATCTCTTTAATAATATTCTCATTTGGTTTATACATTGTTTTCTTGATATTTTGTTTTTAGTTCTTTGTCTATATTTTCTTTTTGTACTCTAAGCATATTTAAAACTGTTGTTTAAAATCTGTATCTAGTAGATCCAACATCTGGTCTTCCTCAAGGATGGTCTCTGTTGACTTCTTTTGTTACTTTGAACTGGTCATTTGCCATCTTTCTCTGTTTCTCTGTACATTTGTGATTTTTGTTGAAAACGGGACATTTGAGTAATAGAATGTGGTAGTTCTAGAACTCAGCTTTTTCCCCTTCCTCAGAGTTTGCTTGGTTTTTACCCTTTCTTTCTTTCTCCTTTCTTCTTATTTTTTTATGGTTGAAGGTTGTGGTAGTCCATTAGTTTAAGGTAACACAAATCACACCTGTTGCCATCGAGTCAATTCCGACTCATAGAGACCCTATAGGATGGAGTAGAACTGCCCCACAGGGTTTCCAAGGAATGGCTGGTGGATTCAAACTGCTGCCCTTTTGGTTAGCAGCCAGATGCTGAACCGCTACGCCACCAGGGCTCTGTTCATTAGTTTAGTGACTTTTAAAAACTATTTTTGCAGAAACAAATGGAGGAAAAAAAAAAAAAAAAAAAAAAAAACATTGGAGAGTGAAGAAAGAAATCTCTTGCAGTATTTGTAAACTGGCTACATGCTGGAGCAACCCTGAAGTAGGTTTCCAGTGAGCTGGGAGATCCACCTGAGGAGAAAGTTTAGGATTACCTCAGGCTTTGCTGAGGGTATGTGTTGCCCTGAGCATGCATGTGGCTTTATGAATTATACACAACTGGGTGCCCTTCGGAAACCCTGGTGGTGTAGTAGTTAAGAGCTACGGCTGTGAACCAGAAGGTCAGCGTTCAAATCCACCAGGCGCTCCTTGGAAACCCTATGGGACAGTTCTACTCTGTCCTGTGGGGTTGCAATGAGTCAGAATCGACTCAACGGCAACAGGTTTGATTTTGTGTTTTTTTGGGGGGGGGCGGGTGCCTTTAAGGAGCTCTGGTGGTGCAGTGGTTAAAGGGATCGACTGCTAACTGAAAAGTCAGCAGTTCAAAACCACCAGCCTTCCTGCAGGAGAAAAAGTGCAGCAGTCTGCTTCCGTGGAGTTTTATAGCCTTGGAAACCCTCTGGGGTCACTATGAGTTGGAATTGACTCAATGGCGGTCAGTTTGGTTTAAGGTTTTTTTGGTGCCTTTAAATGTCACAATTTTCGAAGGAAATATGTCCCTAGGTTTTCAACCTGACTTCTCTTTTGCCCTCCTTTGCTCCAGACTGCCATGGGCTCTTTGTTCACTTTACAGTGCCCCAGGCTATGCCCACCGCTTGTCCACCCCAGTGACCTCCCAGATAGACAAAACAGAGACAAGCATTTTGCTTTACTCCTTTGAGTAACCACTCGACTGCTTTGGGCAGACAAACACCATACTTTGTTACTAAAGTATGCTCTGCTCATCCTAGAATCAGATGCCCAGATCCCAAGCTGGAAACGTGGATGCCACTTCTAGCTGTCTACCAAACAGGGACAGGGGTAGTGCTCAAACCAACATAAAGGAAAAACAAAGCTCGAAGTCTTCTTACTGTTCTGTAAGTCGTTACCCCACTGCTATGGTCTCCCAGCTGTTCACCAACATTCTAACAAATTGAGCACTGCTATTTTCTGCTTGTGTTTTCTTCCTTTTATTTTCTCTGTGGGAGGAGGGGAGCATTGATTCCAGTATGCCTTAAACATTTAATTTTTAAAAAATCAGGGCATAATCAGAAGTATTGCGACCAACCCCTTGTTGCAACAACACCAGAGTTTCAAGAAGATGCCTTGGAATTGATCCACATGGTTTAGGGAATAGACTGTGGTCTGTGCTTGCAAAACAACTGCATGTTTTTGAGTAAGATGCAACATTGGGTTCAAATCACCATTATCTATCCATATATCAACAGCTTAAGTGGTCTCCATGTTTCGAACTTGCTCCTTATAGTCAGTCTGTCCACGCAGCAGCTAGAGTTTTCCTTTAAAATACGTCATATAATGCCATTTATTTCCTCAGAAACCCTCCAATAGCTTTTTTATCTCACACAGAGAACACAGAAGTGCACAGAATGACCTTCCGGTCTTTCCGTGGTCTCTCCTCTACTCTTTCTCGGCCTCACCTCCTCTGCTCCTCCCTTTCTCACTCCACATCAGCCACTCTGGCTTCTTTGCTGTTTCTCAAATGTGGGCCTTTGCTCTTGCTCTTTCCTCTTCCTGGGATGCTATTCCCCAGATACCTCGATGGCATGCTCCCTCACTGCCTTTGGATATATTCTCAAATGTCACTTTTTATAGAGACCTCCTCAGGACATTTCTGGAATTTCCCAGCCCTTGATTCACTTTTCTCTATAGCACTTATTATCACCTGATGTATTATATCTTCATTTAAGTATTTCCGTATCTCCACATCCTACTTCATAAAGGTGAGTCATTACCATAAGCAGTAATTTAAAAAATGGTGAGGGAAATTTTATGCACAACATGCTTTTCTGTCTTTATCCTCATAACCTATAGACCTGTTTGGACCATAGACCACAGCATGTCAGCTGGGTTGGACCACTCACAGCGATTTAGTTTTCTGGCCAATGACTGGTCAAGAGATGAACAGAAGGATCAAGTTGGGACAATAAAATTCTCCCCTGAGACCGATTGGTTGCTATATTTTGTTTATTTTTAATTTGGAATTTCCAGAAGACCTTGAAGGATTTCCTCTTAGTTACACTCGTTGATGCTCACAGTTATGCTTCCTGCTGCATGGAGGAAATCACTTTTAGTAGATGAGATTGAATTGGACACACAGAGAAGGGAAAAGAAGAGAGAGAATGAGATGGAAGGAGAAAAGACTAAGACTGTTTTCCCCAGAAGTTTTTCACTTTCACACTGATCTATACTCTGCCCTCTGTAATTCATCAAAATCGCTATTTACATGTTCCCACCAGTGTATAGGTGCCCTGGTGGTGCTGTGGTTAATAGCTTGGCTGCTAACCAAAAGGTCCATAGTTCAAATCCACCAGCCGCTCCTTGGAAACCCTATGGGGCAGTTCTACTCTGTCCTGTAGGGTCACTATGAGTCGGAATTGACTTGATGGCAAGGAATCTGGCTTTTCAGGTTTTACCAGTTTATGGCTCCAAGACCTTCTGGTCCAGGTAAGCAGATTTCAGCTGTGATGCTCTAGATGTTCCTGTCTCCCCACATGCCACACTGGCAGTTTGCCCTGCAACCTCAATTCTTCAATGGGTCAAGAAAAGTCCTTGATTTCCACTTGTTCTGTTTTTTCTTATTGAAGGGATGAGAATGACAACTTCCTAGCTCTTTACATGCGACAGCTGAATACAGAAGTCCTATGGGGTTTATGTGGAGCCCTGGTGGTGCAGTGGTTAAGAGCTCGGCTGCTGACCAAAAGGTCAACAGTTCAAATCCACCAGGCGCTCCTTGGAAACCCTATGGGGCAGTTCTACTCTGTCCTATAGGATCACTATGAGTTGGAATCAACTCAGCACCAATGGGTTTGGGTTTGTTTTATGAAGTTTATATTAAGCCACACTACACCTCACATTAAGGCCATGCTCTTGCCTAGAGATGACTAAGTTGCATCCTGAAATCTCATGCCTGACGCTGGACTAAGCACCTGGAGAAAAACTCAGATCCCATAACCTCCATAATGGCTCCCCACTTAAGTACCTGCTTAGGTGCAGGGTCAGCCACGGCTGCCACTCCTCCCATGCCTCTTATAGATTGTTTGCTGCTCTATGCCCACACCCAAGAGGCACATCCAAACCAACCCAAGCCCGTCGCCGCCGAGTCAATTCCAACTCATAACAACCCTATGGGACGAAGTAGAACTGCCGCATGGGGTTTCCAAGGAGTGGCTGGTGGGTTTGAACTACTGACCTTTTGGTTAGCAGCCGAGCTCTTCACCACTTCGCCACCAGGGCTCCAAGAGGCACGTAGTGGGTGGTTAATTATTGAAGGCATGAATCATTATACTTGAGCCTTTGCTTGAACAATTCATTGAGGAAAACTTCAGCATCTCTCTAGGTGGTCTGCCCCAATTATGGAAAAAAAAATTCTTACCTTTTTAAAGCAGAAATCTGCTTCTCTGTAACTAGATTGTCCTAATTCTGAGCAAATGTAGCTTATCTGAATTCCCCATGCAAGCCTGGGACTCTTCTGCCGTGTGTCTCGACTGAGCCCCTCCATTCCCCTCATTGACCTGGTTTCTATTCTGGATAATCTCCTTTGGGTGACTTCTTTTTTTCTTAATGTTCCACTTAAGGCATCACACCCAGAGTGAAATGCAACCAAGTATACTGAGGGCTTGTAAATACTTCCCATATGCAACTGGGGGTGCTGAGTTTTAGATACGTCCTTTCTGCTATGTGGGACTGGGGAGACTTGAGGTTTAATTTCCATGTGGCAGAAATAGAAAAGCAAATGATATGTAGCTATTTAATGACTTTCATGACTGAAATCCTTTTACTGAGTTTGGGCGGTGGGGGGTAGAAATCTCTATAAAGAGATGACTTAGCCTTGAAAATTCTCTTTTTATTATTACAGCTTTTTTTTTTCTTGCTGAGAGAAAAGCATTTGTTACTGTCTTTTTCAAATTCAATTTCATAAACGAGTTCAATAAACAGTTATTTTTTTTCTGGGCCAAAAGGGCTAAAAATATTTCCAAGTCTATCTCCTCACAAAATCCTTTTGATTTTAACAAACTCGGACAGTAAGAATCCAGAAACCAAAAGCTATTATGCATTTCCTCTTCTGAGTTTTGCCCATAGTTAATAGCCGTTCTTGGACTAAATATCTGCCACCTGGTGGTTCTTGTAAAAACTGGCAGGTACTACCAGGGCCGTCAGACGGTTCAAATATACCCTGCTCATCCATCCATTCATTCATTCATTCAACAAATATGTTATACAAGAAGTTTACACTCCAGTGGGATAGACTCATGATTAAAGAATTCTTTGGGAAGACAGGATTTCCATGATGAAGTCCACTATGTTTAAGCATCTCCATAGGCATTGAAGGAGATATAATTCTGGTAAGAGATATTAACACTGAACCTTACGCCATATTAAATGACTACTCTTTTAGAACTGTTTTATATCTCAGTATTTTTGGTGATAAAGTTCCCTTTGCCTGGATAATTCTTTCCTACCATCACCCACAAATCTGCCTGAGGACACCATCTATGTGTATGTGACTTGGAGTATTTGACCTTCCCCTCCTTTGTGCTTCTTCTGTGTTTTTTTTCCTTATAACATCTCTAATGTTTAAGTAAAGCAATTTATAAAATTCCCCTTACTCTACTAGAATATAAGCTTCTTTCAGATCAGACCGTGTTATTTACCTTGCAATTTTAAGCCTCAGAGTTAGTTTAAGGAGCTGATTGGGACCTCGATAATGCTCAAGGTAATAACTAAAATGAAAATCTGTAGATAAATAATGCACAAAATGTTTTTGCTAAACCACACAGGGCAAGGGAACACCCTACATGAAATAGAATTTGAGAGATCTTTGAATTAAATGGAAAAAAATGCATCTTTATTTTCACTAACTTCTAACTGAAATTTACCATTTCTTCCAGTTAGAATGTAAGCATCAAACCACAGTAATATTAGCACAGCATCGGCAACATTGTCACCTGTAGAAATGGCTTATATCTCCATACCTCATTGCAAGTGTTAAAGATTTCTCAAAATATTCTTTATGTTCAACATCGTTTGTAATTATATCATTTATTACATCTGTCATTAGGTCTTATTCAATGCATCAATAAAAGACACCTATATTACGACTTCACAAATTTATTTCTTTAGTATTTTGATAACTGTATTTCACTGTAATTTGTTTTTCTTTGGTAATCCTATGTAGTTTGTTTTATGTATTTTAAAATCTTACCTGAGGTCTTTCGGCTTAGATATACTGCCAAATTGGTCTATGTTGCCAAAAAGGTTAAGGGCATCGAGCCACACTATTTCCATGAAGATTTCCATAAAAATCAAATCATCCTTTCTTTTCTGTGTTTTTATAATCTGCTACTTTATTCTCTTTGAGAGTCTTTGTATTCATATTTATCCATCATCCCCAAAAGAACAGGAATGAGTCTGATCCAATCATTTATTCCTGCTGGCACACTGATTATCCTTCAGTGTCTAGGAATTGCAATGGTTGCCCTACTCAGGAGATGTCTTTCCTTTTTATCAGAGAGAACAAGATGTTGGTGCCATTTACAATGATTGTTTTTAACAGCTCAGTGGTTTCAGGATTAGAAATACATTTCAAGAAATCGGGGTCTATCAGGTAATATTCAATCTGGGAATTATTATTTTCTTTCCAATATTTAAATGTTTTAAAAGTTGAAATAACCCTTTGCCACCTTATTGCAAGGAGGACATTTTGTATTTCCCACTGGGAATGTGAACACCACCAAGGATGGATATAGCCTCATATTCTGTAAACAAACAAAAACATAAAAGCCTGGGTGTTAAACACGAGTCAGTGCTGTGGTGGTCCCCAAGGAATATGGGGCCTGGATATAAAACGTAAGGGCCTCAGGGACTAAGGGTTGAGGGTTGGATTCTAATGCTCTTACGTGATGTCATTGTGAATTGCCTCCTCTCCCCACTTTGAACACTGGAAGTCTGGGTTCTGCCATCTCTATGGAAAGAGGACTTTATCAGAGCTTCTCTGGAGGTCAGATTCCAGCCTGGGCTGCTTCCTTTGGCTGGTACTCACACCACCAGCAGCACTAGAGTCTGTGATATCCATTTTTCCTCAGAACCACTGCGGTGTTTTCCAAATTATCATACGTTTATAGTTGGAGCATGGGGGAGGGTGGGACTTCTGGCACTGATCCTTACGCTTTGAAAATTGGTTTTGAAGGTTTGAAATGCATTATCTGTGAACCCATGGATAGCTGATAGGTTTAGGGGTGTTTAACTCTTTGATAACTCTTTCATTTCTTCCATTGTTTTTATACTTTGAAGGGTTTTCTCTTCCAAGGTGAATGGAAAACAATGTTATGAAAAATTTCAAATATATGTACAAATAGAATAATAAAATGAATCCCTATAGACTCACCATCAGTTTCAATACTAATGAAGATTTTGCCATACTTGCTGCATCTACTTTTTCTTTCCTATTTCTTTTTTTCTTTGTAGCAGTATTTGGAAAAAAGAGTCCCAGACATAATGCCGTTTCACCCTGCACCACTCAGTCTGCATCTCTAAACATTTCTGACACTTTCTTACATAACCACTATGCCACTGTCAAGCTTATTAAAATGACAATCTAATATAAATTCCGTGGCCAAATTCCCTCTGATTTTCTCAAAAGGATAAATTACACTCAACCATTATGGATCACTTTTCTTAGGTATGTCTCTTGATTAAGGTGCAGAACTGGGCTTTGATTTTTTTAAATGAAGTGCATGAGCAAAGGAAAGGGAAAGACAGAGGGAGAGAGAGAGAAAGAGTGAGAGGGAGAGAGAGAGAGAGAGTGAGGGAGAGAGAGTTAGAGGGAGGGAGAGACAGTGAGAGGGAGGGAGAGAAAGAGGGAGAGGGAGAAAGAGTGAGAGGGAGAGAGGGAGAGGGAGGGAGGGACAGCTGTGATCACCTGCCGTCTGGGCATTTGGTGTTTTCACCCAGTGAGAGGAGGATCTCGCTACAGCACCAGTGTCTCCATCACCCCTGGTCGTATGGGTTTTAGGTAGCGCACCTTGGAATGTGTGATAGTCCTGGGCTACAACTGCATTTAAAAGAAGCCGAGATATTATCTCATACAAGTAGTGCTCTGACTTACGGTGCATTCAAGTTACAAGGAACGACTGTCCTTTTTTTTTTAACATCTTTGTTGTTAGGTGCCATCCATCGAATGGGTTCCGACTCATAGTGACCCTGTGTACAACAGAAAGAAACCCTGCCCAGTCCTGCGCCGTCCTCATAATTGTTGCAGTGTTTGAGACTATTGTAGCCACTGTGTCAGTCCATCTCATCTGGGGTCTTCCTCTTTTTCACTGACCCTCTACCTTACCAAGCATGATGTCCTTCTCCAGGGACTGGTTCCTCCTGATAACACGTCCAAAGTACATGAGACAAAGTCTCGCCATCCTCACGTCTAAGGAGCACACTTATCGTTAGTAATATGTCCTACAGACAATGTGCAGCGTGTAATTTGCTGTTGACATCATTCTCAGATGTAATGTTTCCAACCCTTAAAGACAAAGATCGGATTTATAAAGATACTGACAATAAAAAGCAATAATAATTAAAACTAAAAAAAACTTTTTAAATATACTCTGATTAGTTCTCATGGAACCCTGCCTCAAGGGAGATGAATTTTTGGATAGTGGTTGGAGAAAGAAAGAGATAAAGTCATTAAATACAAATTATCATTACTTTTCACCGTTTATTTGCCATATACCTCATTTCAGAACATTATAACACTAGCCGAACTATCCAAGGATTCAAGTGTCTTCCAGCTTTAATGCTCTATGTCTCTATGTTGAATCAAAAAAAAGTTGCCATTGAGTCGATTCGGACTCATAGAGACACTATAGGACAGAGTGGAACTGCTCTATAGGGTTTCCAAGGAGCTGTTGGTGGATTCCAACTGCCGACCTTTTGGTTAGCAGCCAAGCTCTTAACCAGGATCCCACCAGGGTTCCCTGTGTTGAATAGTAGCCTGCAATTCAGAACTGGGTCGGGGGACGGGGTGGCGTCTGGGTAGGTTATGGAGAAACTTGAAGGTGAGGCAGAATTCTAGGGTTCTGATGGGAACCAGAGTCCGTAGAATGACGAACACACGCACATCCGCAAGGCTGAAAAGCAATAGAAGGGATTAGAGAGTTAGAGCTATCCAGTCTCCAGCCCCATGTACTCATATGAATAATTGGAAGAAGAGAGTAATGGCTAATATTTATGCTTGTGTTTCTATATTATTTAAAATTCATTCGGTAATCCTTGAAAAAACTCCGTGAGTCAGGTGTTATCAGTTTCATTTTGCATATTAGAGACCAGCGAGGAGTTAGGTATGTCGTCTCAGGTCACGTCCATGACTAAATGGCAGAACCAGGACTCAGACTCAGGGTTTTGTCTTACCCTAAACTCATCATGCTCACATTATAACTGTTGCTTCAAGTATTTTGCACTGTGAGCGTGGGTATATGGATTTGGACAGGTGTTTGCTTTATATTAAATTATTTTAAATGATCTTTAAGTTTTGAAGTTCATGTTATTAGAATTTTTATCCATGTCATTATACACACTGTCTGCTCACAGTGCCTCCTATAAGCTCTAGGAAGGAAAAGAAAAGAAAATCAAAGTTACAAACATACAGACACAACACGAACTGAGGGAAGATTTAGAATGCTTACAAAGATGGTTATGTACCTGTCATGGTTTGAATTATGTCCCCCAAAAAATGTGTGTATCAGTTTGGCTAGGCCATGATTCCTGGTACCTTGTGATTTTCCTGTATGTTGTAAACCTGCCTCTATGATGTTAATGAGGGAGGATGGGTGGCAGTTGTGTTAGTAAGGCAGGACCTGATCTACAAGACTGGATTGTGTCCTGAGGCAATCTCTTGAGATATAAAAGACAGAAGTGAGCAGTGAGACAGGGGGACCTCATACCATCAAGAAAGCAGTGCCGGGAGCAGAGCGCGTCCTTTGGACAGGGGTCCCTGCGCCGAGAAGCTCCTAGTCCAGGGGAACACCGAAGAGAAGAAGGCCGACAGAAAAAGCCTTCCCCTGGAGCTGACGCCCTGAATTTGGACTTTTAGCCTACTTACCGTAAGGAAATAAATTTCTCTTTGTTAAACCATCCACTTGTGGTATTTCTGTTGTAGCAGCACTAGATGACTAAGACAGCACCAAATCATCATCAGTCTTATTTTACCCTGAAAAAGAAAATAAAAACAGCCTGTATTTGACAATCTAAGAACCTAATTTCAAGAATTTGGTCTTAACCAACAGCTTTCTTATTTTACCGTTTCCATGACAACACATGACATTTCTCGTATGTTTTTCAGGGAAGGAGAGGTGAAGATTACTCTCAGTGTTAAATTGAAATTTTCTTTTTCTCCTCACCTATTTTATTCATAGATACTTAAATGGTACAGTGATTTCACGTTTCTTTCAGAATCCCAGGTCCGTTTTCTACATTAGATGTAGAGTATAAATGAAAGGAATTTCAATTCCTTTTTCTAAGTCCAGTGTTTTTACAGAAAAGAAAAGTTCCTTTAAAGTTACTCTATTCAACAGACAATATTCATTATAACAAGGATGTTGTTGTTGTTAGGAGCCATCAAGTCAATTCCGACTCATGGCAACCCCATGTGATAGAGCAGAACTTTCCCCATAGGGTTTTCCAGGCTGCAATCTTTATGGGAGTAGATCGTCAGGTCCCTCTCCCATGATAAGAAGGATAGTCCCACAAAATTACATTCATTTTACAACGTTTACATTTGTAATCTGTCAATATTTTTAGACTCTCACCGTTGGTAAATGGGAGTGTAGCCCTCCGTTTGCTTTACATGGAGCTTCTCTTCCATTCCATCCCCTAGTAAATAATTAGGTGAAGAGGTAGTCAATGTATTCTTGGGAGGGAATGGATAATTAAACACTTTTTGAAGTCATAATCCACTATTTGGGAAACAAAAAGGTATTTTTACAGCAAAATGTTTTGGTAGTTAAAGACAAATTTGAGGGAGGATAAAACTAAAAAAAAATTGATATGTATTGAACATCAACAGTGCTGTGCCCGATGCCGAGTATTTTAACAACGAGTCAGACATAGTCTTTGACTTGACTTTTAGGAACAAAAACAAGTATGGCAGGATCTGTTGACCTCCACATCTAGTCAGCTATCCAGGCGTACTTAGTATTTGTTGAATAGCCTAGGTTGTGCCAGATATGCTTCCAGCCTGTTGGCATTAGTCTACTGGGGGAGTTATTATATTCCAGAGAGCGACTGAGAGTTCTTTCTGTATCTTATAGAAGTTGAGGCCCTTGCTTTGTATCAAGTGGGCTCATTAACAATGAAAAAAAAAATGCTTAGAAAACAATGTATGGATTTAATAGTACCCTCAGCACTTTAATATTTGTTGTTTGATTTGAGTATCACAACAAATTTTGACATAAGCAGGGATGACATTTTCATTTCCATTTGGCAAAAGAGGAGCCTGAAGCGTTATCCGCAGGGCCACACAATTAATGAGTGAAGAAGCCAAAACTTGGATTAGTTTGTTAATATTACGCCTGAGTTTGTTTTCTTTCAACTTCTTTATGTTCTCTTACTTATGTGTGTGTTTGTTAGGTGTGGGTGAGTATGGGGGTGTGTGAGTGTGGGTATGTGAAAAGAGACATTTCTTATTTTTACTTTCAAAAATAAGCCCAGAGAACTGGAACTGGCACCCTCTCCAGCCCGTTCTCTGTGGACTGTCCTGCTAGCTGCTTTGGCAGGGTTGTTTCCTGCCTGGGTAGCTTCCAATATGTATTTACTAGCAACAAAGATTTTCTTCCTACTTCTCAGCCCGTAGTAGTATTGTAAAGCCTGGAAACAAAAGAAATGAGCAACTGAGTGATTAAGAAATTCAAAGTGGGTGGGAAGAAAACCAAGACGGCTGATAAAACAAAAACACAGGGAAGATTTGTGGCTTTGGTTCCCTTCAATTACTACTTCCAGCCCTTCTAGCGCCCATGCGCCCTACTCCCAACACCTTCTCCTTGCCCTACAACTAATTTCCCAATAAAGAGGTGCTACTCAGGCCAATTTAACCCAACTCACTGTCCAGAAGCAGCCCATCGTGATGCAGAGGCAGGGCAATATAGTGGGAAGAGCAGGCATTCTGGGGTCACATTTCTCTTACGTGTGATTATTGCAAAGTCAGTCAACTACCTAAGACCTCAGTTTTCTTATCTGTAAGGTAAGAACATAATAATTTGTTCTCAACATTCTTTTTTTTTTAAAAATTTTGTTGTTGTTGAGAATATATACACAGCAAAACATACACCAGTTCAACTGTTTCTACAAGTAGAAACCGATATTCAGTGACACTGATTCCATTCTTCTAGTTGTGTAACCATTCTCACCTCCCTTTTCTGAGTTGTTCCTCCCTCCTTAACATAAACTCACTACTTCTAGGATTCCTAACTAATCTTTCGAGTTGTCACTTTGATCCCATATAGATAGATCTTAAAAGAGCATAATGTTCAAAGCAGACATGTTTTACTAGTAAAGCTAAACTATTGTTTGGTTTTAAGAAGAAGATTTCAGGGATATTTTTGGTTTAAAGTTTAAAGATTATTTTAGGGCCATGGTTTCCAGCCTCCATGGCTCCAGAGAATCGGGAGTCCATGAGAATTTGAAATTCTGCTCTGCATTTTCCCCCTTTGATCAGGATTCTTCTATAGAATCTTTGATCAAAATGTTCAGTAATGGTAGCCGGGCACCATCCAGTTCTTCTGGTCTCAGGGCAAAGGAGACAGTTGTTCATGGAGGCATTCAGCCACACATTCCATTTCCTCCTTCTATTCCTGACTCTCCTTCTTTATTGCTCTAGACAAATAGAGACCGATTGTTGTGCCTTGGATTGTCCCTTGCAAGATTTTAAGACTCCAGGCGCTACGCAACAAACTAAGAGGTAGGACAGGAGCATTAAACATATTATTAGACCAATTATCTGGGATGTCCTATTAAACTGTTACCCTAAACCTCCAAATTGAGGAACCCAATCCCATGAAGTGTTCGGTTGTACATAAGCAGCCTCACCAGCTACTTTTTTGTCATTGTTGTAAATCTATCTATCATACAACCTTTGCCAATTCAACTTTTTACAGGCTTACAACTTATTGACAGCAATTACAATAATCAGCTATGTAATCCCACCTTTACTCAATGTGATTTTTCCATCACTGTTAACCCTATTTTTCCCCCTCCCTCCTGGTAATCACTAATAAACTTTGGTTTTCTATACATTTGCCTTTTCTTGTCTCTTTATATAAGAGAGGTCATACAATATTTGTCCTTTTGTGATTGACTTATTCCAGTCAGCATAGTGTCTTCAAGCTCCATCCATCCTGAAGCTCCAAACCAAGACTTCCTTTCTCTTACGGGCTGGGTAGTAGTCTGTTGCATGTATGTGCCACATGTTGTTTCTCCATTCATCTGTTGATGGGCATTTAGGTTATTTCCACCTTTTGGCTATTGCAAATAGTGCTGCAGTGAACACTGATATACAACGCTCTGTTTGAGTCTCTGCTTTCAAGTTTTGCGGGTATACACCTACGAGTGTAATTCCTGTCTCCTATGGTAGTTTTATTTTTAGATTTTTGAGAAATCACCACACTGTTTTCCACAACCCAACCACTGGTGTTGAGTCGATTCTGACTCATAGCGACCCCATAGAGTTTCCAAGACTGTGAATCTCTACGGAAGCAGATTGCCACGTCTTTCTCCCAGTTTTCCACAACAGCTGTACCGTTTCACATTCCCACCAGCAACGGATAAGAGTTCCAATTTCCCCACATCCTTGCCAACATTTGTTATTTTTTTTTTTTTGTCTTAGCCATCCTAGTGGAAATGAAATGGTTTCTCATTGTGGTTTTAATTTGCATGTCTCTGATGGCTAATGACGTTGAGACTCTTTTCATGTGTTTGGTGGCCATTTGAAAGTCTTCTTTAATGAAATGTCTATTCAAGTCCTTTGCCTATGTTATGGTTGTGTTATTTGTCTTTTTGGTGTTAAGTTGTTGAAGTTTTAGATATATCTTGTTATTAGATTCTTATTGGATATATGGTTTCTGAAGCTATTTTCCCAGCTGATAGGTTGTCTTTTGCTTTTTTGGTAAAGTCTTTTGATGAACAACATTTTTATAAGGTCTCATTTATTTATTTTGTCTTTTGTTGTTATATTTGATGATCCATTGCTAAAAGTTAGGCCTGACAGCATTGCCCCTGCGTTTTCTTCTAAGAATTTTTTGGTTTTAGTTTGCACATTTAGGTCCTTAATCCATTTTGAATTGAATTAGTTTTTGTGTATGGTGTGGGGCATGGATCCTGTTTCATTTTTTTGCATGTGGAAATCCAGTTTTCCCAACATCATTTATTGAAGAGACTCTTCTTTCCCCATTGAATGGACTTAGCACCCTTGTTAAAAATCAGTTAACCATAGATGTGTGGGTTTATTTCTGAATTTTCAATTCTATTCCATTGGTCCGTATATCTACTGTTATACCAGTACCAGGCTGTTTTGATTACTGTAGCTGTATAATATGTTTTAAAATCAGGAAGTGTGTGTCCCCTACTTTGATCTTCTCTTTCAACATTGCTTTAGCTATTCAGCACCTCTTGCCATTCCACATAAAGTTGAGGATGGGTTTTTCCATTTCTGTTAAAGAAGGCTGTTGGAATTTTTATCAGGATTGTGTTGAGTCTATAGGTTGTTTTGGGTAGTATTGGCATCTTAACAATATTAAGTCTTCCAATCCATGAACATGGAACATCTTTCCATTTATTGAAGTCTTCTTTAATCTCTTTCAGTCATGTTTTATAATTTTCATTGTATAAGCCCTTTATGTCCCTGGTTAGATATATTCCTTTGTATTGTATTCTTTTGGATGCTTTTGTAAATGGAATTGTTTCCATAATTTCTCTTTCAGTTTTCTCATTGCTGGTGTATAGGAACCCAGCTGATTTTTGTTTGTTGACCTTAAGCCCGCAACTTTGCTAAATTCCTCTATTAGCTCTAGAAGTTTTGATTTCAGCATTCTTGTGAGGATCAGATGAAGCAATGGCTGAGTGTGTGACTGTAGCAAGTAGTGCTCCCTCCTCTTGTCCTCTTTCACTTTAGAAGAAAAGCCAATTATTACAAAATTGTAAAGACCCTAGGAGATAAAGAGACGAACTCTAGCATCAAAGCACTTATTTGTGGAGGCTTGCTGACTACCGCCTCCCAGCACACTGCTTTGCTGAGCTATCTTCAGAACTGCTTCTAGCTACCCTTGTAGGTCCAAATGAGTGCAGACATTCACACAGGTACAGATGAGGCTTTCCCACATAGTACACAGATGGTTTGGGGTTTATCTAGTGTTTATCTAAGTGGAAATTCTGAGCAATAGAGACTTTCAGAAGCCTGAGAAAAATTGCTGCTTTTAAAGGACTTCCAGGTTTCCTGTCAAGTTACAAATGTAAGGACCAAATTTTGAAGTTCAAGATGCCCTCGTTACCTTTAGCAGTGTTTTCAATAAACTTTTTGGTCATAGCGACACTGCAAAAGGATGTCATAGTGGTAATAACTATCCTCTTTCAGGTATAATGAAAAATGCTTTTTCTTTGTTTACGACTTTTAAGCTGATGTAATTTCAAACTTAGAGAAAACTTGCAAGAACAGTATAAGGAAATCCTGTACACCCTTTACACAGCTTTGGAAATTGTTTACATTTTATCCCAGTTGCTTACCTGCATGCCCTTTCTCCCATTAGTTTTATGAACCATCTGAGATTAAGTTGGAGACATCTCCCCTTGTGCCCCTAAATACTTCAGTGTGTATTCCCTAAGAACAAGGCCATTCTCTTATTTCACCACAGGACAATGATCAAAATTAGAAATTTTAACATCAATGTGATACTAGTACCTAATCCACAGCCCATAGTCAAATTTCATCAATGGTATACCAATATTGTCTTTTATAGTTGTATATTTTTTCTGGATCGAGACTCAATCCAAGATCATACATTGCATTTGGTTTTCATGTTTCTTTCCTCTTCCTTAATGCAGAAGCTTTTCTTTGTCTTTCTTGACCTTGGTGTTTTTTGAAGTTATTTTGTAGAAAAAATAAACAAGATACAGTTGCCGTGGAGTTGATTGTGAATCACGGTGATTCCATGTATGTCAGAGTAGGACTGTGCTCTATAGGGTTTTCATTGGTTGATATTTTGGAAGTAGATCTCCAGATCTTTCTTTTGAGCTTCCTCTAGGTAAACTTGAACCTTCAACCTTTCAGTCAGTAGCCCAGTGAGCTAACCATTTGCATCACCCAGGAACTCCTGTTTTGTAGAATGTCCCTTAATTTGAGTTTGTCTTGTGTTTTCTCATGGTTGGATTCAGGGTGTACATTTCTGACAGAAATGCCCCAGAAATGATGCTGTGTTCTCAATGTGTCATATCAGAAGATACATGATGTGAGTTCATCCCAATATTGGTTTCATTAACTTTGCTCTCTTGGTTAAGGTTCTGTGTGATAAGTTTCTCCACTGCAAAGTTACTCTTTTTCCCTTTGTCATTAATAAGCAATTTGTGGGAAGGTACTTTGACAGTACATAAATATTTTGTTTGTCATAGTCTTAGGCTGGGTTCTCTAGAGAAGCAAAACCAGCAAAGTGTGTGAATATATAGAGAGAGAGATCTGTATACAGGAAATGGCTCACACAATCGTACAGGCTGGAACATCCCAAGTCTGTGGGTCAGAATAAAGGCTTATCCTGATTCACATAGCCACAAGTACTTGTGAACCCAAGATCGACAGGTCAGAGAGCAGGGCTCTTGCTCACAGGCTGCAAAGATCGACGAATCCCGACATCAGCAGGCAAGACCTCAGGTTAGCTACTAGCTCAAGTCCCAATAACTGGAGGTCAGACTAACAGGAGCCAGCTGCAGGATCCAGCGCAAGCAAAAGCCACAAGCCTTGCCAGAACATCCACTTATATTTGACGGAGTCCACATGGCCAAGGAAACTCCCTTTCAACTGATTGGCTACTCACAGTAGGTACCATCATGGAGGTGATCACATTATATCAGATCTCATCATGAAAGTGATCACAACATCATAGGACTGCTAAACCACTGAGAATCATGGCCCAGCCAAGTTGACACACAACTTTAACCATCACAGTCATCAAACGTTCACCCAGTAGTTTTACCACCCATTTATGATTTTCTAACTCTGTCATTTCGTCCACATTTATTAGCTGGAAATCTAATGAAAGAAGAGTAGTATCTTCTCCCGCACTTATGTACTTACTTGTTTGTTTATTTATTGATGTCAGTATAGACTCATGGATTTTTTTGCTATTCAGTGGGTTATAATTCCTTACTATATTTATTGATTTTGTTGCTCAAATTATTCCAGATTTAGCTAATGGAAATCCTTCAAGCTAGCCTTTCTACCTCTTTGGTATGTTCCTATTATTTTTAGCGTGTCCTAACTCAACAAAGAGTTCCAGACTCATCTTTTACTTTCCCTTCTCCAGCCCTGAAATCAGCCTTTTATCCACGGAGCACTGGTCCTGGGTTTAAAAAACCAAAACCAAACCCATTGCCTTGGAGTCGATTCTGACTCCTAATGACCCTATAGGACAGAGTAGAACTGACGCATAGGTTTTCCAAGGCTGTAATCTTTATGGAAGCAGACTGCCACATCTTCCTCCCTCAGAGAAGCTGGTGGATTCAAACTGCTACCTTTTCGGTTAGCAGCTGAGTGCTTAACCCACAGCACCACCAGGTCTCCATATATGTATATATATACACATACGTATGTACATGTTGTTGTTGGGTGTCAAGTTGATTTTGGACTTATAGCAACTTCATGTGACAAAGTAGACCTGCCTGTAGGGTTTTCTAGGCTGTAATCTTTATGGAAGCAGATTGCCAGGTTTTTTTTCCTGTGAAGCAGCTGTATGGGTTCAGACCACCAACCTTTCAGTTACCAGCTGAGCATTTAACAATTGTGTCACCAGAGCTCTCTCTCTCTCTCTCTCTCTCTCTCCATATATATATATATATATATACACACACACACATATATATGTCTCTGTGCTTTCAATTCTCCTTTGAAGCCACTGTAACATCATACTACTTCCATAATTAATTAATGAGCTAAAAATAATCTGATGTGTTCATTCTCTGTCAAAGAGTAATGATTATACTTTCCTTTAAAAGTTATCCTTTAACAACAATACCGACCATTGCACTGAATTCTAATGGCTCAGCTGTACCAACAAGCTCCACCTGCCCCCTCCCCAACCTTGTTGTGAGCTTTGTGAAAGAGTAAAACAGGCTGCTCTGTAAGAGTAAAAACAAAGAGTTTTATTGAGGGTAACAGACACAGTTCGAACCGGGGAACACAGGGTACAGATCAAAGTACCATGTATGCCAACATTCTGAGGGAGAGGTGAGCCTTTACACAAAAAAGTGAGGGGGAGAGTACATGACCACAATCATGGGGGCCTGGGATTACACATAGTTGTAAGACAACAACAAGTTAAAATTTTACGAAGTTAGCTAATCCATCTTTTAACATAGACTTTCTGGAGTCAACCTAGTAAGTATTTTTCTGAAATATCTATATGTACATTCTTCCTGAGGCAGCTGCACAAACAGTCTCCTGAGACTATCTTGACAAACATTTCTTCACAAACTACATTTTAGCTGATTCTGTTGTTTGTTGAGGGCGATTAAAGTTTCACATAAGGCTCCAGATCACAGGTTCTATTCTTAGGAAGGCAGAAAGGAAGACTTAGGACAGGCTAAAGTTCAATTTAAAAAATTGAGCTTACAGTGGGCTTCTCTGGGAAGCATGTAAGCAGTAAATTTGTAGTCATGAGTTATGTAGTGGGAAGAGAAAAAAAAACAACAACAAAATGGAGCTTGAGCGAAATTAACCATCAGCCATTTTAGTCATGCCAAGCACCTCAGTTAAAATTTTGTCAGCTATAAACTCCTCTTCAGCTTCTAGAACTCAGAAGTTTTGTTTATTTATCTTTGTATCCTCAGATTCTAGCACAGTGATTCCTGTGGGTGTTCTGTAACTCTTTGTTGAATAAATAAAAATACATAAGGTCTTAGGATAGAAGAAAGAGGGATTGTCATTCAGAAAAGGAGACAAAGGGAATAAATAACACAAAAGCCCAAAATATGAAACAGAGCAAATAATACTAGAATATAATGGACATAGAAGAAATGAGAAAGGTGGGCAGAATACAGATTTTACAGTCAATGTGTTAAAGAGGGTAGACTTATCCAGAGTGTGCTGGCTCCTGAAGAACCATTGAAGGTTTTCAAACAATTCAGTTTCCATTTGAGAAAGATCCCTCCTTCTGCCACAAGGAGATTAGATCTGAAGAAGAGAAGCCTGAAGACAGGTAGACCACTAACAACCTGTTGCAGCAATTCCACTGGGAGACCTTATATCCCAGTCACAGGAAATCAGTCATCAGGCCTAAATTATCTATTTTCATAGCACCACAGTTCTTGGATCTTTTGTCTCCAGGGATGGAGTAATTTGGAGTATGAAATCCTGATTCCATGGCTGTGTCACTGTTCCCAGCTATTTCTCTGACAAGGAGCCTTCTTCCCACATCTTTACAGGTGCCTCCTCATGCTGTTCTAGATGATCTATTGTTAGGATATCCTAGTGTTACAACTGGATCCACATGGCTCCACTGATTACTTCGCAGCTTATCTGCTCTCCATCACCTCGTTCTCTTTCTGTCTTGTTCTACCTAAACAGCTAGTCTTACGTCTTTAGCATCATTCCCATCTTTGTCCAAGTCTAAGTTCAAACTCTGGTCCCTTTCATTCAGTTCAGTTCTGGATCATGTTTTAAAAGATCAAACAATTCTCACGTTTAAAGAACTCTTCATTTTTTTAATGGAATTAGCAACGTTGTAACTAAGTTTATTACAGGAATGCTGTGTAGTTCAAATGAAATAATTAGATGTCAGATTGCATCTAAATCTATAAAGTTCTATAGAAGTTTCAGGTCCTATTGTAAAAACACAATTTAAAAATCAGTTGCAATAGCAATAATTTAAATAGAGCTTGGTATATTGACCAAAACTTTTGAATCTAAAAGAGAATAAAATAAAGCAGTTATGGAAAGTTACTTGTTATTGCTCTGAAAAAGAAAAGTAACATAACTGAATTAGATTGGCTGCTGAAAATTGACTTAGCAATTTCTACTTCTATTATGGTTCTATCTTCTCTTGAAGAAAAATCCTATTATTCTGCTGTTATGAGTAAGATGTCAAAGTAAGAGCAAAATTTATCCAAATGCCTTTAAATCTTAGAAATTATTCTACTCTAACATATTTCTCCCCTCTAGATATCACATCATACTTATGCTTAAGACCTGAAACTCAACGTTTTTAATGAGTTTAATGCTTTACATATGTTTAATATATGTTAATGGTTTACATAGTTACTAGTTCAAATTGCATGGCTACATAAAAAGTGAAAAAGATTTGTCTGCTTATGTGCACCACATTACCACATTCCTCTCTAAAATAAGCTCTGAAATTTGGTTTTCTGAAGATTGAACTCTACTCTTAAAATAGTTGTATACTACTTCAAAAAAGATAATTTAAAAAGAAAAAAAACACAATCAACTTTTGGTTGGTAAAACAGCCAGTGGGAAATCCACTAGGAAATATTTTGCTAAACTTTGGTTTCTCTCACAAAATTACTGAAATCAATAAAAGTACATTTATCAAGAATTCATATCCAAACACACTGTCTACCCAAACTACAACAAAGTGATGTTGAAAATCTGAACAGACCCATAACAAGAGAAGAGATTGAAAAGCTAATAAAAAAACTCACAACCAAAAAAAGCCCTGGCCCAGATGGCTTCACTGGGGAATTCTACAAAACATTTACAGAAGAGCTTGTACCAGTACTACTCAAGCTATTTCAGAGCGTAGAAGAGGAAGCAACACT
>NW_004443985.1:3793175-3818882 GCF_000243295.1 Trichechus manatus latirostris
TGAGAAGTTAGAGGGTTGATATGTTGTGCGGTTGTTAACCAATGTCATAAAACAACCTGTGTACTACTGTTTCATGAGAAACTATTTGTTCTGTAAGCCTTCACCTGAAGTACAATAAAAAATAAAGAAAGAAAGAAAAAGAAAAAAAAAAAAAGAATTCATATCCATGACATCCAGGTAGCACAATGAAAGGCTTCTGTTTTTTGCTGAAATTCAGTTACCAAAAAAAAAAGAAAAAGAATATCCTTCAAATCAACCCTACTGACAGAAAGTTTGTTCAAGGGATGAAGGAAGGAGGGTGGACTTGTAACTAATAATACTTTGCTGCTAAAAAACAGAGAAGAAAAATAACCATTTTATCTGAGGTAAGATAAGAATTAGCAAATTGATGTGAATGGAAAAATCAACATAAATGTACATGCTTCATGTATTCCGCAAAAATAGAGAACTTAAGCTGTAAACAGTGTATGGGAGCCTAAAATGTGAGACACTTGGTGTGTAAATAAAGCACTCTGAAAGCAAGGCCTTAACTCCATCTTGAGTCTTGACATGAGTCTGGAATCCATTTTGAATCGTAAAGTTGTCTTTCTAACAGCTGTTTTTCTCTCCTGTGCTTAACCTTTAGTCATTCTTAAAAATACACCCTGAAGTAAATATTTTTCCTGTGGTCAAGCAGAAGCAGGATGTTACAGCCTGTTCCCAGCAGGTCTTTTCCTCTGTGATCAAGCACACGCAAGATGTCCACATCCTGTTCCCAGAGGGTCTTGACACACAGTATTATCGAAAAATCTCCTTTACAATGGGCCCCCCCACCGAAAAGACATGCTTGAGAAAGCAGTTTAATTAACAGCATGTTCCCAGAAAAGCATGTCCTGTCATTGTCCTCTGATCCCCTGTGTACCTCCTACCTGCATGTGCCCTTGCAATCTAAATCACCAATCACTGAAGTCCACCTGTATGTTACCCCCCAATCGTTGACAAGCCCTCACTTTAAGAAAGCCCGCCTCTAACTTCCCTAATTGCCTGAAAACCAACCAGAATATCATAGCCCCGTTTTTTGTCTATACTCTGTGAAAATGTTTATGTGATTATCTGCCTCCGACTCCATGGTTCCATTTTCGTGGGCCACGTAGTTCCTGGTTTGATCTGATTTTAAACCCATAGTAAACCTCTCTATTTTACTCTGAAACAGCACTAAAGTTTTCTCTACCACAACAGAATATTGAAAGAAAAACCAGCCATGTCTAGATGAGAGCCGCCATTATTCAAAATGAAAATTTCTCTTGTCGAGATAAGTTTCATTTTTTTTTTCCTCTTTTTTTTTGGTGGTGGGGGAGAGGGTGGCAATGAGGGTTTAAAAATAATAAAAATGTCTATAATTTAATAACCTTAACTACAATGATGATGATGAAATTGCATTTTATTGCAACTTTTTCTTTCTAATGGCACCACGAAGATGAGTTGAGACAGAGTTATTGTGCTTATGTTTTATAGATTGAGAGATTGAGGCAATAAAAAAGTAATATCTGACTTCTAAGAAGCTGGCTTTTATATGATGCTTAATTCAGATTTGCAAATTATTGTAATGTTCCCTTATAACTTTTAAGTTATTTATGGGGTGCCCTCGTCTGTTTTCTCCAAGGTTTACTCAGATATTGTTTATTGATTTGAATTCAAAGCACACACGTTACTAGATGAGAACAAGTCACTGAAGACATATAGCAAAATATATCTGGAGAGCTTGATTTTTGATGTTCTAAATGATTGTTTCTCTTCTGATTCAGATTTGTCTAGATTTTGAAAAAGTTATTTAGGTTATTTATTATCTTGTTTTCTTTCTGTCAAATAGAAAACAGCATGCATAAGCTTTATATATATGTATAGAATCTCTGACATAAAAGTCTCTAAGTTCATTTACCATGTTGAATTCTGTTATTATGGTTGAAAATCCATAAAATATGCAAAGGAAGATCTGAAAAAAGAGAACACTTTATTGCTACATATGCTTATAAAAAGAAGCCCATCCTAAATCACATTGAAAACAGCCATAAAAACCTGAAATGAATAAATATGCTAACAGTGATCCAGAGTGCCCTTATAATTTTTAGCACTCTCATTTTAGTAGATGTTATTGTTGTTGTCGTTAGGTGCCCTCGAGTCGATTTTGACTCACAGCAACCCTGTGTACAACTGAACGAAACATTGCCTGGTCCTGCACCATCCTCACAATTATTGTTATGCTTGAGCCCATTGTTGCAGCCACTGTGTCAGTCCATCTCACTGAGGGTCTTCCTCTCCTTTTCTGACCCTCTACTTTACCAAGCATGGCATCCTTCTCCAGAGACTGGTCCCTCCTGATAACATGTCCAAAGTATGTGAGTCGAAGTCTCGCTATCCTCGCTTCTAAGGAACATTCTGGCTGTACTTCTTCCAAGATAGATTTGTTCTTCTGGCAATCCATGATACATTCAATATTCTTCACCAACACCACATTTCAAAGGCGTCAATTCTTCTTTGGTCTTCCTTATCCATTGTCCAGCTTTCACATGCGTATGAGGTGATAGAAAATACTATGGCTTGGATCAGGACCACCATAGTCCTCAAAGTGACATCTTTGCTTTTCAACACTGTAAAGAGGTCTTTTGCAACAAATTTGCCCAATGCAACAAGTCATTTGATTTCTCGACTGCTGCTTCCATTGGCCAGATGTTATTAAGGGAATTTACATGGAGATCATTTATTATTCTCTTAGGATAATTTCTTACAGTCACAGAAAATAGGTTCCTTAGGACGTAGAGTTTCCTGAAGTAAGCATCTTCAGCATGTCTTACTCAACAGACCTCAACGAAATGAACAGTTTCCTCAGGTCAGTGAGCAGCCTCTGGAGAACCCCTGACAATGTCAACCAGAAAACAAACAAACAAACAGGGTGCTTGCTGACCAGGTTTGTCATCTGCTAATTCGTAAATCTTTAAAGATCAAATGCACTTATGGGATAGCAGTAACTTTGATTAAACCCATTGCTGTCAAGATGATTCCAACTCACAGCGACCCTATAGGACAGAGTAGAACTGCCCTATGGGGTTTCTAAGGAGCGGCTAGTGGATTTGAACTGCTGTCCTTTTGGTTAGCAGCCTGAGCTCTTACCACTGTACCACTTTGATTAGTTAACAATTATTTTTGACTTTAGGGAAGAAAGGGGAGGCTGTGTCTTCAGACTGTTCTGCATTTGGTACAAACGTAAACATCCTCCTGTCTTGAAATAACACAGAAAATGGATGCAAATCAAATTATGCTTCTAGTAGCATCAATACTGAAACAGTTTTGAAGACAGTAAGAGAATGGTGTTTTTTAATCTAGCTGTTTTAGAGTACTGCAACATAGTACATTTAAATATTAAGGCTTTTTTTTTTTAAGTTTGCTAAAGTTTCCTTTCTGCTAACTCCATAACTTTTCTTGGTTTCTCTTTCTTATTTGAAACTGTGGATGATGCTATCTCAGAGATTGCTGTGGGGATGAAATAAAATAGCCCCTGTAAACGTGCTCCGTGTGGTGCTCCGTGCACAGTGTGGCGCTCCACGCATGCTAGCTCCTTTAAAGCACGTTTGAATTGTAGAACTCAATTAATGTCGAGATCGTTCCAGAGAGAATTTTCTTTAGCAGCAGAATTTGACTAATTTGAGCAGATCAAGGCCGTTTATTATATGAGTCCATTTTTATGAAATTCCTACAATATGCAAATCCATAGAGACAGAAAATAGATAATTGCCTAGCGTTGGGCAACCAGGAGCCCTGGTGGGGCAGTGGTTAAAGGGCTTGGCTGCTAACCAAAAGGTCTGCAGTTGGAACCCACCAGCAGCTCCATGAGAGAAAGATGCGGCAGTCTGCTTCCGTGAAGATTTACAGCCTTGGGAACCCTACAGAGCAGTTCTACTCTGTCGTATAGGTCACTGTGAGTCAGAATTGACTCAGTGGCAGTGGGGTTTTTTTGGAGGACTGGCCGGGAGGAGGAATGGAGAGTGACTGCTAATGGGTACAGGGTTTCTTTTGGGGATGATGGAAACCTTCTGAAATTAGATAGTGGTGATGGCTTCACAGCATTGTGACATACTAAAAACCGCTGAATTGCACACTCTGAACTCCTTAAAATGGGGAATTCGATGTTATGTGAATTTTATCAATAAAAAAATTAAAAAGAGACATTTTAAAATTTGAGGCATTCAGATATAAAATAAAAAGCAAAATGAAAAAAGGCCACTCTTGACAGTTAACTCATTTATCTTCTGAAAATTCTCCCCCTCGCTCTCCATAGGGCACTTCCCCATGACTTCCATAATGCAGACCTTCTCACAGCCTAAAAAGCTTGATTCTAGTCCTTTACAAAAAGTCTGTAATACCAATCCTTTTTTTTTTTCTCAAATGTAAACATCCTGAGAGACTTCTGACTCCCTCCTATGTCTCTAATTTTTCAATTTACATTTTCTTTTTATTGTAATCTGGCTTTTTATCATCACCACAGACAGATTCTGTTCTTGCTAAGGTCACTAATAGGCTTTGTGTTTGATTTTTGTTTTTCAAACACTTTAGAGAGTTTTCAGACATTTGATAAAGTTGAGTGAGTGTTACAGAGAATACCCGTATACCCAGCACCTCAATTCTACCGTCAACATTTTGCTATGCTTGCTTCACCACGTATCCATTCTTCAGTCCATCCCTCTATCTATCCATCAATCCACGTTATGGCCAAAATCAGTCAGTCATCTTTGAATATCTAAGAAATACTTGACGTTGTGGAAAACTATTTCTAAAAACTGTGTCATTTTTCACCTTGTGTTGTATCTCTAAAGCATTTGATGTTGTCAACTATTGCCCTGTTTCAAAACCGCCCCCTTTGCCTATGGGAAACCATTGTGCTGGTCTTCCTTTCACCTCGATGATTGTTCCTTTTTGGGGCCATTAATAGCTTCTGTTTTTTTTTTTTTTAATATTGTCATTTTAACGATTTTTAAGTGTACAATTCAGAGACGTGAATTACATTCATCATGTCATGCAGCCATCTCCACTATCCATATTCAAAAGTTTTTCATCTGCCCCAACAGAAACTCAGTACCCCGTAAGCAATAGCCCTCATTAATTCCCTCCCCCCAGCCCCTGGTAAAACCAAAAGCTTCCCTACCATTTAGATGTCGTCTTTTTTTATTGATTCAGCATTAGCTTAGTTACTGTAACCCTGTGATTGGTTGGTTTCCTGAGTCCTGACACCATTCATTCTACCAGTTTCTGCTTGGGTTTTCTTGGTGGTTTTGTGGGAGAACAGGAGCTTGCAGCTGCTTACACTGCCATCTTGACCCCATGACTCCTCTTTGATCCCTGTTCATCTGCATTAGAACCTCATGTCCTGCAGATTGGTGCCATGATAAATGTCTCCCAAACCAACTGGCTGTCAAAGATCCCTACATAAACCCATCTGTTTTCTGATACATTATTTAGAATGTAGTCCACACGCTTCAGATCCTATACCACTCGCAAGCACCTGTTCCCCGTCTGATTTTGAGTAGACAATCTTGTCACTTAATTCACAGAGGAGGGGAAAAGCCTTATGACATGGAAATTCCTTTGTATTTCCTCCTGTCTGCACACTTCACAGCACATGTTCTCTTCCTGAAACACTCTTTCCCTCTTTGTTTTTAACTTTCAGCTTAGCTCTCCCCTTCATCCAGAAAGCATTTTCAAATTCCCACTCCACACTCACCCAAGTGTGGCACATTATAGCACATACCATCATTTCTGTAACTGAAATATTAAGTGTTTTTGTTCCCCCTGACCGTGAGAAACATAAAGCAAGGGCTCTAGATATCTTGCTCACAGTTGAATTTCTCGGCATGTTATAGTTACATAAGGAGCATTTTGTACTTGTAGGAAACATTACTGACTGAATAAATCAACCAATGAATGTGAAATTTTATTTATTTGGATGGCTTCAACTCCCAAGCATATGCAAATGATTTCAAACTCTATGTCAGCTCTGCGCTGCCGTAGCTAATATTTCCAGCCATCTATAGAAATTATCTATGAGGATTTTCTGAATTTATAATAATTATAAATTAGGTTTTACTTCCAAACATCATCTGCCTCCTATTTTATTAGTATTAGATAATAGGCTTGCCATCAACTCAGTTTTTCTGCTGGACACTGCAAATACTCTGAATTTTTCATTTTCCCTCATTTTTAATATTCAGTCATCCATGAAGTCATATCTTATAAAATGTCCCTCATCCAGTCTTGCCTTTATTTCCCATCTCCATAACATGTCATCCCTTTATCATCTCATGATGTTTCTGTCATCTGATTGCCTCTAACTTCTCCCCAATGCCATCTCTTCCTTGACACAGCTACTAAGGCTAGTTTCCTAAAAGTAAGTCTGTTCAGAACACAGCACCGCCTGAACATCTGCACTAGCTTCCTGCTCTCAGGAGGAGAAAATCCAAGCCGAATGTTAAGTTGTCCTACAAAGACCTCTGCTACTTCTCCACTAGTACATTCCATTGCTCCAGCTTACACATCCCATATCAAAACCACAGTTTTTCCGTATCTTACTTTTAACATACCCAGTTCTTTCTTAATTCCATGCCCAGTACAGTACCAAACACTTCTGAAGCACAACCGCACAACATGTGGTTTTAATGAGGTTCACTCTGTTTGAATATGGGAAAAATAGCAGCAGCTTCCCTTGTACTTAATGGGGGGAGGGGACAATGTCTATTCTGCTCACATGGCCTCTATTTAGATAATAATTTTCAAATTGTCCAAAAGACTGCACTCATTCTGAAGCAATATTTCCTAAGAATGACATATTAATAGATGTTACTCTGAAAAAATAATTTTAGCTCACATGGCCTCTATTTAGATAATAATTTTCAAATTGTCCAAAAGACTGCACTCGTTCTAAAGCAATATTTCCTAAGAATGACATATTAATAGATGTTACTCTGGAAAAATAATTTTAAAAAAAATATTCTTTGACCAGTAAGTTTAGTAAATAAACTGCAAGTTCTATGAGGGAGATGTACTTGATAATGGATGATTGCAGCTGTTTTTTCTCATTTTGAGTTGTGCCACATGGACAAATGAGGGTCCTGAAAGCTTTACTCCATCCACAGCATTAAGGTTGACTCTACTTAAAGGAGGCAGTTCTTCCCCAGTTGTATTTTGAGCACCTTCCAACCTGAGGGGCTCTTCTTCTAGTACCATATCAGACAATGTTCCGCTGCTATTCGTAAGGCTCTCACTGGCCAATTTTTTCAGAAAACAACCACAAGGCCCTTCTTCCTAATGACTAATGACCTTCTTCACCAATGACTGAAGACCAGACAAGTTGTGGGATGACATCAAGGACATTATGCATGAAGAAAGAAAAGGTCATTAAAAAGACAGAAAAGAAAGAAAACACCAAAATGGATGTCAGAAAAGACTCTGAAACTTGCTCTTGAACATAGAGCAGTTAAAGCAAATGAAAGAAATGATGAAGTAAAAGAGTTGAACAGAAGATTTCAAAGGGCACCTCCAGAAGACAAAGTAAAGTATTATAATGAAATGTGCAAAGACCTGAAGTTAGAAAACCAAAAGGGAAGAACATGCTCGGCATTACTCAAGCTGAAAGAACTGAAGAAAAACTTCAGGCCTCAGGTTGTAATTTCGAAGGATTCTTTGGGGGAAAATATTGAACGATGCAGGAAGCATCAAAAGAAGATGGAAGGAAGGCACAGAGTCATTTTACCCAAAAGATGTCACTTTGAGGACAAATTTGCACGTGACCCAAGCCATAGTATTTTCAGTCACCTCATATGCATGTGAAAGCTGGACAAAGAATAAGGAAGACCGAAGAAGAGTTGACGCATTTGAATTATGGTGTTGGTGAAGCATATTGAATATACCATGGACTGCCAAAAGAACGAACAAATCTGTCTTGGATGAAGTACAGCCAGAATGCTCCTTGGAAGTGAGGATAGTGAGACTTCCTCTCACGTACTTTGGACATGTTATCAGGAGGGACCCATCCCTGGAGAAGAACATCATGCTTGGTAAAGTAGAGGGTCATCGAAAGAGAGGAAGACCCTCAGCATGATGAATTGACACAGTGGCTGCATTCCTTCTTTCAATTCTTTTGGGTATGTCCCTAGGAGTGGAATTTGCTGAATAATTTTTCATTGTATGATTGTATCACTAGAATATTTATTAATCTCTGCACCTCACTCATCCTTATCTGCCGAAAGCTCAGATGTAGTCCATCTAAACTTAAGTAGAGAGCATAGCATGCACCTGGTAAGAACTATAGGCATTCCAGAGCCTCCAGGAAAAATAAATAGAGTAGCTGGTCAATGGAAACCTATAGTGATGGAAATGTCACATTTCACTTCCCAGAAAAACTACTCCACATTACACCAAATTATAGGCTACTTCATACCCCACTTTTATGACCAACTTCTACTTGTACATAGGTCAAGAGCAGGAGCCATTATCCTAGAGAGAAAAGGAGAAGCAGGATTCCATTTAGACTTTTTCCAAAAGTAGAAAGCCTTGCTCTCAATGTCCTACCTAAATGGAAATCTCAGTTCCCAACATTTTGCAAAAGAAGTCGTCACATTTAGGGTCCAAAAAGTACTTACCAGAAATGTATTCAAACCCATTACCAGATCTTTTAGTGCTGGATATTTGTGAGTCTTGTGTTCCACCTCTGCAGTGTTAATATATTAAATTGTACCGCTGGACTTCTGAAGACGGCATATTCACAGTATTAGGTACACACCAAGCACCATTTCTCTAATGGAAAAAATAAGATCAGTACTCATATTTCATTTAAGTACCTTTTTTTCTCAGTAGTTATACACTACAATCTGTCATTTAGCAAAATTCCCCTTCCCTGGAGATAATTATATATTTTCAAACAAGCCCTGCAGAAGGACATAAGGTAGGAATATGTTGGAAGAAATAATGTAGGATCAAGTGGCATACATAAAAATGCGTTTACAATATTATTTCTGTCTGCTTGTGTCAGAAGCACTACATTTTAAAGAAAAGCGAATTATTGGCTCCTCATAATCTGAATATTTAAATAACTTCTATATTTAATCATATTTTCTTTCCTTTATAAAATATTTTACTAAGCATCTAATTGAAATAGGTACACTAGAGTATTTAGCAGTATACAGAGAAAAGTAAATATTCATAATGCCTTCCTTCTGAGAGTTTGTAAGCAGAGAAAAGTCATGCAATTAAGTGAATGTTAATTAACTGAGCGATTTATTAATCACCAGACTCTGTAAGAGGAACTAATGATTTAAAAAGCTTGAGAAAAGATTTGTGGGCAGGTGGTACTCTCCTTTTTAACCTTGGTACCCTATGCGGATTTCTGGGCCAGCACATTTAATACAAGGTGAAGACTGTCTCTGTTTCCCTGTCTTTCCTACTATACCAATAGCCTATCAAAAACTTATAGTGTCTGGAGCATAGTAGAACCTAATTTCTTACTACAGTTGATAGAACACCCCAAGGGGTTACACTGGCAAAGCAGACTCACATGATTCAAGCATCTTACCCAACAGGAAAACTTTACTAATGATTCAAAGGATGAAGCAAGAAACAGCATAAACACAACCTTCTTTTCTGGAGGGGACCCAAACCACCAGACGCAACTTCCATAAAATGTCCTTTTCTTGCATCCTGGATTGAGATTTGGTTTTGGATTAACAGACAGCACTAACAGTATGTTAGAATCTTGTTCCTGGGGGAAGCTGTCTACATGATTATTTTCTACTCTCCAAACGACCATGGCACACAACTCCATCAATTTCAATTTTCTGTAATCGAAATGACCAAGTACATACTGCAATAAGCATTTTTTAGATATGTTCCCCTGCTAGTAAACCCAATTAGAGTCATAGACTGTTTACTAGGAGGCCTGGTTGAGGTCAAGCATTACAGGCACTCTAACCCATTTCCTTCCCAGAAAGTATTGTAATTGATTTTTTTTTAAAAGAAGATCTTCTGCAAATAGATATTTATTCTCATGTGACTCCTCCTTTGTTTATTTATTTTTCTTCCTGTTTCTGCTCTGAGTCTTTCTTCACAAAAGTCTCAATGCCGCAGTTTTCACCCACATGCTACATAGAAAGGAGACATTTGTTAATAGTTATTGTCCTTGCTTTATTTTAGAATCCATGTTACTTAGATAAGAATAATAATATCCCTCTGCTTCTTTTACTATTCCATGAATTCCTTACACTGCATAAATGTTGTTGTCAGTTGCCGTAGAGTCAATTCCAAGTCACGGAGACCCCATGTGTGCAGGGTAGAACTCCTCCATTGGGTTTTCAAGGCTGTGACCTTTTGGAAGCAAATCGCCAGGCCTGTCTTCCGAGGTGCCTCTGGGTGGGTTCAAACTGCCACTTTCAGCTGGTAGTTGAACACTTAACCATTTGTGCCACATCTTAGTGGCTTCTAAAACTTTCTTGCTCACATTACCTGAGGGTTGAGGGTCTACAAGAACTCTGGTGAGCTTAGCAGGGCTTTGTCAGTTTGATGGACTATATGCATCTCATTTTGAACCTAGGCTGAATGAATAGTCAACTATCCTTCACAGGACATGTGGTGCTCACGGTGGAAGGTGACTACAAGAGACGATCCAATCAAGCGAAACCACGTATTTCAAGTTTCTGCTTGAATATGGCAGATGCCATGCTGCCTCACACTCATATGGCTGAGCCCAAATTCAGTTCGGCAGGAAGGCCACCCAGGAAGAGGGGACTAAACAAATAATTGCAGACAAATAATGCACATCACAGCCGCCAGTCTTTGGGATCTCTCATAAAATTTAAATCCAGTCACTTCATTTCACATAGCGATGTATCTTTCCATCCCATCCTACACTTTGAATATATATAAAAAAACAAAAACCCGTTGCCATTGAGTCGATTCTGACTCCTAGAGACCCTACAGGACAGAGTAGAACTGCCCCATAGGGTTTCCAAGGAGTGGCTGATGGATTTGAACTGCTGACCTTTTGGTGAGCAGCCAATCTCTTAACCACTGCACCACCAGGGTTAACATACTTTGTAAGCCAGGGATCCTAAGTGGCTGAGGCTTTGAATTATCTGCTTTTCTTCACGCAGAGAAGGAAGTGGTATAGATGTACACGATGCATCCCTCTTAGGAGGCATAAAGGGCTACAATCAGTTTTGGTTTTGACTGATAAGCATAGTTTTAAAATTTCAATATTAAAATACAACATACATACAGAAGTGTAACAATAAAAACTGCACAGCTTGATGAAATTGTTTAAAATGAGTATAACCACACAATCACCATCCAGATAAAAAAAGAACATTACAAGAATGACGGAAGCTCTTCGTGGTTCTCCCAGCCACTCCTCGCTACAAAGAACCACTGTCCCAGTTACTAACTCCCTACATTAAGCTGTTCTCATTTTCAGCTTCATATAAATGCAGTCATAGAGTACGTGATTATAAGTGCTTCTTGCACTCAATGTTGGGTTGCGAGATGCATTTATTTGTTTTCATTGTTGATTCATGTGTGTTGCCTGAACACACTACAATTTATTTATCCGTTCTAGCGGTTAAAGCACTCAGCTGCTTACCGAAAGGTCTGTGGTTCGAACCCATCAGCTGCTCCATGTGGGAAAGATGTGGCAACCTATTTCTGTAAAAATTTACAGCCTTGGAAACCCTATGGGGCAGTCGCTATGAGTCAGAATCAACTCTATGGCAATTGGGTTTATTGTTGATGAACATCTTTTTTTCCCCTGGATCTTCAGCCTCTTGTCCAGTCAGGATTGGAAAATACCCTGAGAGAGAAAACTTGATTTCTGATTGTTTCTTTATCTACTGTAGTTCTCCCTTTTCAAGGATTTTGGCTACGTAAATCACGGTTAGCTTGATATCTCTCCAATGCCTTCAAGTAGATTTTTTTGTAGTTTATCTGGATTTTTTTTTAGTTGCTCACTGTGGTAGCATCTGTCTGTTGCAAGCTAATCTATCGTAGCATGAAGATGAAGTTTCTGTATACTCGTTTTAATGTAATATTTGTTGCCCAACTCCAAACCTTTTGTAAAGTAGATGCTGGCTCTGGAAAGATTAGGCATAGTACTCTCAGGAACTCTGAGAATTCCTCACGAATGGGGGTTTGAAAGTACAGGCTTAGTGGAAACCTTCATGTTCTCCACCTCATAACTCTACATTTTCTGCAATGAATGCGTAAGAACCAATTCTGAAGACAGTAAATTGGGCGTGTTGTGATGCGATACATCTTATGTCACTAAGGAAGTGAATAATATCAGCATCTCTATGGAGCAATATTACTTTAGAATTCAATCTCTTGATTTCTTATAGGAGCAGGACAGCAGCCCAGATTCAAATCTTGCCATTTGTTTTTCTACTAAAACAGTAGAGAGTATTTGTCGTTATTGTTAGGTGCCATCGATTCGGTTCCAACTCATAGTGACCCCATGAACAACAGAATGAAACACTGCCTGGTCCTGTGCCGTCTTCACAGCCCTTGTTATGCTTGAGCCCATTGTTGCAGCCACTGGGTCAGTCCATCTCATTGAGGGTCTTCCTCTTTTCCGTTGACCCTCCACTTTACCAAGCATGAAGTCTCTGGAGAAGGATATCATGCTTGGTAAAGTAGAGAATATCTAGGAGACTAAATTAAACTTCCCCCATTTTGTATCTTTGGCAAGACTAGACCATTGTAAATTCCAAATTACATTTTAATATTGACAAAAGTTCTCCAAATAAGAAGACCCATATAGAATGCCTTACCAGATGGTCTTGAGCCGAGATAAAGGGAACATTGGCCAATATTTCACCATTTCTTAAGGATACTTCTTCTAAGATCCAGGAACATCCAACACATTCAAATATGAATAGATACTATAAAAATAAACAGAAAATGAAAGTAAACTTCATAGCAATTGATGAAAATTTACTGGAAAAATACTTTTGTCTTGAAGCAGAGAAAATTCATAACACAAAATTTCAGAATGAGTTAATAGAACTTTGGAAGCAAATATGAGTATACAATTTGCCTGGAAGTGGAAAAAAATTATAAAACAAAATTTCAGAATGAATTAGTGTACTTTATTAAGCAATTGTAGCTATAGAGGAAAATGCGGGAACTGAGAACAAGATAACCAGTTAGTTATGCCTGAGTAACAAAAATATGTCACACAAGAGCTGACAGAGCTCAGGAAAGAAATGAAAGAATAATTCTTCTCTAACTTTCTCTGGACTAAGTTCCACTCTGCTTTGTTTTGGGCTGTAAAACAATGATGTCTGATGAAACATTCTGTGATGATGGAAATGTTCCGTATTTGTGCTACTGAGTAGTACAGTAGCCAGTAGCCACATGGGGCTATTGAGCACTTCAAATGTGGCTAGTGTGATGGAAGAATTGAATTTTTTATATTAAAATTTTTAAATTAAAAATTAAGTAGCCAACAGAGCTGGAGAGACATGTAGAAAAAAATTCTAACTCACAAAAAAAGACTAGACTTACTGATCTGTTGGAGATTGGAGAAACCCCAAGAGTATGGCCACCAGACACCCTTTTAGCTCAGTAATGAAGTCACTCCTGAGGTTCACCCTTCAGCCAAAAATTAGATAGGCCCATAGAACAAAACGAGACTAAAGGGGCACACCAGCCCAGGTGCAAGGACTAGAAGGCAGGAGGGGACAAAGAAGCTGGTAATAGGGAACCCATGGTCACGAAGGGAGAGTGTTGACATGTGGTGGGGTTGTTGGCCAATGTCATAAAACAATATGTGTACTAATTGTTTAATGAGAAACTATTTGTTCTGTAACCTTCATCTAAAGTACAATGAAAAAATTAAAAAATATATATATTAAAAAAAATATTAAGTGACCATATGTGACTACTAGCCACCTTATTAGACAATGCAGTTCTGAAGTTCTTCCTTGATCCATACCCCTACCCTCAAATTGTCCTGAAAGTGAAGTTTAGCTACAAACCAATATTATTCATGTAAGAGTTTGATCCCAAGGCTTTGAGATTGTTTGCCCCTTCCTCTCAACTTATTAAAATACACTATCGCTCCCCATGCCTCCCTCCAACCAATCGTATAAGACGTAAATAACTATAATAATGAATTAGTTTCAGTAAAATACTCAATTTCTTTCTCTTTTTTTTAACTCAAATTTCACCAGTCCCCATGTCTAACTATTATCAATGTATACCCTTGGTCCCGAATGTTTCCCCAGAACAGTCCCATTGCCCCATCTTTAGCTTCAGAATCTGTGTGTCCCTTGGGTCCAAAATATGTTCTTGGTATATTCTTGCTTCCTGCTCCTTAAATTATCTTGCTTCCAAGTTCTTGTTTCTTGACTCAATTTCTAGTTATAGCCCAGAATTTCCATATTAGTATAATTTAGTGTGAATGTGGACAAATGGTAGCTAGGGCTCAGGTGGGATCAGAGACTGTGAAAGACAACCGAAAAACCTTAAGATACATCATTTTCTTGGGCTGCTGTGCATAGCCAGATCTGACAACATTGTGGGGCATTTTTGTATAATATTTTTAGTTCAAAAGCATCCAGAATGGTGCCATTCAGTTCCCTGTATCTAGTGAGTTGTCTGGCATCGTTGAAGGGCCAGCATATCTCTGAAGTCCCAAACTCTTATTAAAGGGAGACTGGTGTGTCCATCAAGGAGCCCTGGTGGCACCATGATTAAAGTGCTTGGCTGCTAACCAAAAGGTTAGTGGTTTGAACCCAAAGAATGTAGCAATCTGCTTCCATAAAAGTTAACAGCCTTGGAAGCCCTATGGGGCAGTTGTACTCTGTCCTACAGGGTCGCTATGAGTCAGAATCGACCCGACGGCAATGGGTTGGGTTTTTATTATTATTTTTTTGGTGTGTCAGTCACTTACAGGTGGTGTTATTTTAGGCAAGTTATTTCACCTCCATTGGCTTTTATTTTCTCAATTAAAAAATATGATTTATCATTGCTGCTTTAACTACTTCACAGAGTAGTTACAAAGAAGAGAGTAAGAGATGAACAATAACTATAGATTCTTATAAATTATAAAATGTAGTGTTCTTATTATTTTACTCTATTTTAAATGTACACATTTTTATTATATCAACCACATCATTTATCATGGGTGGCATATAACTGAGCATTGGTATTGTGTCGTCCTTTATATGGTCCTTTAAATTCTTATAAAGCACACTTACTTTACGTACATACCTTCCACTGGCTTCTATAGTATTACAACAGAAAATTAAAATTCTAAATTAATGATGAGGTTTTACAGGGGCAGGGTAATCCTTCACAGGTTACCTTACAAGTTATTCATCATGAAGATTAACAGAACCTTCTGCAGATGATGACTTCGGTTATGTGAGCTCTTGGAAAATAACTTATTTTCTTCTGATAAAAAGGTTAAGAGATATACCAAAACCAAAAGCCAAACTCATTGCCTTCGAGTCGATTCTGACTCATAGCAACCCTATAGGATGGAGTAGAACTGCCTTCTAGGGTTTCCAAGGAGCATCTGGTGGATTCGAACTGCGGACCTTTTGGTTACTCGCCATAGCTCTTAACCACTGTGCCAGCAGGGCTCCAGGAGATATACAGGGCCTGTTAATTAGGTTGTTGGTGAGTACCCACGGATATCTGAAGGTCATAAGCTTTGTCTAGCATTGGTGAATATTTAGGTTGTCATGAAAGGATGACAATACCCCTTCACTATTATTTTTTAAAATTCTAAAAATAAAACTCACCACTCCGTTCATGTGTTTCAAATATTATTGTCACATCAAAATTAGGCTGGTACAGAAAAATATATCCTAGTTTTGTTAGAATTAAGTCTGATGATATATGCAAAGTCAATGACTGGCACCTAGTAAGAGCTCAATAAATGATATCTATGATATCTATCACAGCGATAGTTAGGAATTCTGGTGCCGGCGAAGGTTGCCTTCTTTTGAAAATCAGGTTAAAGTATTTCTAACCCCATTTCCACATATTATGAGAGCGAGTTAAGTCTCTCAGTGACAGAAGCCATTTATCTTGTTATGGCAATCAGTTAAGTGTTTCTGCTTCATAAATAGAGGTAATGCCATCTAAAATGCACCCTGGGGCTGAATATGACTCTGGGACTGGTTTATTCCTGTAAAAAAAAGTGAAAAGTATAATTTTCCAGAATGCACTGTGGTTGAGTTATTGGGATAAAAGCGTCTGTGGCACCAAATCAGGTTAGATTATCGCACTTTCGAGCATTCGGTAGGTGAATAGTTTCCTGCTTATCCACGCAGATCATGCTTTTATGTGGTTATGTGTTCTTGGAACAGGTATAATATGAACCTCGTCACTGCAAAAATGTTGGTGTGTGTGTCTGGGGACATCACGGTGTAGCATGCTTTGCGTATGATGGAGGAAGTCTCAACGTGAGGTGGCACTCATGGACTTCCTTGTGTTTTGTATCTTGAGGACAATTGGTGATGTCTGCACTGGTTCAGAACCAGTGAAACGGTGAGTAAGTTTTATTTCATGTGTCATGTAGGTTTTTTTGTTTTTGACAAATTGATAATGTTTTCAACAGCTGCAATGTATTCTATCTAGAATCTCAAGATGTTATGTGGGAATGTTAAGTGAGGGCACTTCTATGCCTCCTTGAAGTAGTCTATCCTGGCTTCTACTTTCTTGCTGACTCCATAGAGCATTTACTCCTTTGTTGGTTATACATGATTCCTGGGGAACAGAAATATTGTTAGACTAGTAACCCTAGTTCAGAATTTCAGAATACAGCTCACGGTTCTAGTCTGGCAGGAAAGGGCAGATGGAGTCTCTCCTTGTCTGGGTGTGGTGGGAGTGAGGGTAGAACGAGCACATATAGCAATTAGAATCCCAGCATATTTATTCATACTTAAGCTGAAGATTGCAAAAGAAAGCATGTTTTTTTTCAATCATAGTAAAAATAAATCTCATCCCAGTAGTGCCAGGAAAATGCTGATATAATTGAAGGATCAAAAGGATCCGCCATGTCTGTCGAGCCTCGTTTTCACCGTTCCAGTTTTTATTTTGTCTTTTTTTTCTTTTTCCCTCTCTTGTCACTTCTTTGAATTTTTTAAAATTTCTTCTTTCATCTTTCGCCTTATTTATCTGTCTCTCCTTATTATCAAAAAGCATTGTATCAGTGCAGCCAATATCAACTTAAGTGTATTGACCTTTCCACTTTACATTATTTTGAGGAATAATAAACAAATGGAGAGAGGAGATTACTGTCGTTTCTAGAGAAATTCTGGCATATATTTAAAAAACAACAAACAAACACCCCTATGGAAAGCAAACAATCCAAAAAAAGAAAGAAAGACAGAAAACCCTCCAACAAACAACTCAAGCCTGTCCTACCCACACCACATCCGTGAAACATCTCACCATCCTCCTCAGATGGTGGGTGTGAGCGAGAAGCAGGAGGGAAGGAAGGAAGGGAGATGATGTCTGTGTGTGTTGTCTCCCCAGGTGTTAGCTGTGAGCTGGTGATTCATTGCTTTGTCCTTTCTCAGCAGGGATCATTTCATACTTTTCTGGAGGGATTTCAGGTGGGAAGCGTGGTTAGTTGATGTAATTCCATGCCTGTACCAAGTGTTACCTTCACAAGCAACCCAGCCAGGATTATTGTTTTCTGAAAAAGTGTTTATGCAGAGAATCATCTGATCTCTGATTTTGGTTTTGTCGTTTGGGGAAAACAGACACGAAGTAAGCCAAGAATTATAGCAGAACAAAAAGCTCCTTCCTACTTTCCGTCTTATCCAGCGTGAGTATGCAGGTCTAGTGTGGAGCTCAATCTTGATGCATTTTAGATGCTGTCCCTACTAATGAAACAGCAACACTTACTGTGACAAGATCAATTATCTCTGCCACTAACGTCGTTTGATTGATCATTTTATTTGGATAGAGTTCAGCATGGGCCTGGTCTCTAGTGTGTGCTTCTAGAGGGTCACTGAGATCCTCAGTTTGAAATCCCTTACTGAAGTAGCCCTCCAATTGTCTGGAGTTATGAAACATGAAGCCAAGGATCGAATCTCTGAAGTTTCACTGCTGTATTTGTTGCTAAAATATCTTATAAAACACGGGCAACACCTGCCCAAGAACAAAGACGAGAAGGTGGGAGGGGACAGGAAAACTGGACGAATGGACATGGTGAACCCCGGGTGGAAAGGGAAAGGGGGAGAGTGCTAACACAATGCAGGATTGCAGCCAATGCCAGGAAACAATTTGTTTATAAATTTTGAGTGAGAAACTAACTTGCTCTATAAACTTTCACCTAAATCCCCCCCCCAAAAAAAAAAAAAAAAAAAAAAAACCTGATAAAGTCTCTTCCAATAAAGATCAAGAACAGTTTTTAATCTAATGCCTCATCCTCTCCTGGTTGGAAACCATGAACCGACTGTTTGGGAAAATGTTGTGGAAAGGTGGCCTTAACCTATTGGTGGTAACTGTACAGTTGCAGTTAAGAGTCTATTGAAATAATTTGCCGTATTTTGGTGTAGTAGGGCAGAGTCTAGTATCTGAAATCAAATCTTTATACATGTGGTCCTTCCAGTTACCAGGTTGTAAGGGGATAACCAATGTGTCCCCAAAAGAATGGATTGTACATTTTGCCAAGAGAGTGGAAGGAATTCTCAAAGTTTTGCTAATTTTTATTGAAGGATGCTATTTGTTCTTCAGCCTTTCCAAAAGATTACGAGTGGTTAGGGCAGTGTACCTTTGATTAAAGTGTAATGCCTTACAGGGAACATCATAATGTTTTTGTTTTACATTTACAATGCCTGTACTTAGTATATGGAGCCCTGGGGGCACAATGGTTAAGGATTTGGCTGCTAACAAAAAGGCTGGCAGTTCAAATCCACCGGGTACTCCTTGGAAACTCTATGGGGCAGTTCTACGCTATCCTGTAGGATCGCTATGAGTCTGAATCAACTCAAGGGCAATGGGTATACTTACTATACAGAGTTGCTCAATCATGTTAATGAAGGCAAAACTAACCTAGGTTTGAATGAAAATATGCAACTTCACATATCAAATCTGATGAATGGAACATATCTTTCTAACCTCAAAACCTGTTATCGTCTCTATGTGTTGTCCTGCACCTTGAAGCCGCTGTTCCATCGTACCAGGGATATATGAAGCAGAAAACATCAGTACTGAGACACATTTCAAGCGGTGCAAGAAAGCTCTGTGAAGAGTGGCAAGATCTGAGAAACTGGGAGAAAAGTGCATCTACAGGGTAATCTGATTCCTGTGGGGGCTGTTGGGCGTCTTATAAAGAACTGGAAAGTACTTCAGAGACATCCTTTGTCTAACCTTTTTCTACCCTGAATCCTTACAAGGCAAATGGAACAAGTACAACTAATTTGCAGGCCCCGAACACTTCATTTTATCTTTGTTGTCCCTTTAAAATGCTTCCACTAGGGGAAAACTTCTTTCTGGCTTCGGAATGAAAACTTGAGGAGTTCCACAATAGTTCAGCATTATGTAATGCTGAAAAAAAGTAATAAAATGTCCAGTGATTAATTCCCCAAACAGACCCTCAGTACAGAAATTAAAATGCCCAGTCCTCTGAAATGGTTAAAGCTTCCAATTTAATTAAAATTGACGTCTCCTCCTCCTCCCCACACAGGGGGCGCTGCAGGCCGGTGAAGAAACAGAGTTAAGTCTTCTCAGTCATCTCCCACTCTACTACTTTCTGTTTGTTGTTTTGTTTTTTAACCCTCTGGAGATGAAGTAGCAGAATGAGAGAAAGTAAGGGGAGAAGGATGATCTCTGGGCTGGTAGGTGTTTACACTTGACTCCCATGGAGCATTTGGTGGCTTCTTTGAAGAAATCTGCTCCTCTTTACACCATCTTTGGTGAACCCTTATCTCTAGCTCACTTGGTGTGGGTGAGACACTCTCTTTTAACTCTTCCCTTCCTCTTCTGAGGTCCCATTGATCGTGCAGATCGTCTTATTACATGGAGCCCAACAAGACCAGCAGGAAACAATCACGCCTCCTTTGACTGAGTAAATCTTGGAATGCAGACCAATCCCAGCAGTTGTGTCTTCATTAACTGGTCCATCAGGAATTAGCGAGCTCACCTCTAGTCTTTTAGTGTTCCCAGACAGAATCACACTCCAGTCCATTCTCAAGAATCAGAGCAGCTCAGGAAGGTCAAGAAGAAGAAAACACAACAGCTTGTATGTGTGTGTGTGCGCGTGTGTGTGAGGGGGTTGGGTAGTTGGGACTGCCTTAACAAGATGTTGTCACCCTGTGCCACCAATGCTGCAGCTACTGTATTTAATGACCTCTACAACTTCTATGGTCCCAGTAGTATTCATTTGAGATTCCAGGTCTTGGATTTCTCTTCATTTGAAGTCAGGTAGAGGACTTGGTCGCTTTGGCTTCTATAGTGAAAGGTGGTCTTCTTGAATTACCCCATCAGCAAAATTAAATAAAATAAAGATGGAGGGAGTAATTCTAAATTCATAGGAAATTAGAGCTATTAGGGAGGGAAATGGATGCTGTGTAGGCAAACAAGAACAGATAACAAATGTTCCACTCAAATTATAAGCATTATAAGAATATATAAAACTATGCTGCACTTCTAGCTTGCGTCCTTTTTAATTATTCTGAGATTAAGATGGGTGGTGGGAAGGAGAAGTGGTGGTTTTAGAGAGAGATGTTATTCACTTAATGAAGAGCTGTTGGGTGTTTCTCCCCTCACTCTATACTGATTATCACAAAGATTGCTGTAGGAACATTTTTCTACACGTTTTATGTGCACAGGCACTTCGTTAGGTTGCCTTCGATCAGAGAGAAGGTTTAGCGTTTGTTGTTGTAGGGGTTTGTTGCTTTGTAACCACAATCAAATTTATTAATCCTTTCTCTCTGATATTTACTTCTCAATTATTTTATTGCCATATAAACTTACAGTGAAATTCAAAGACCTTGTGTGCAACCCACACCGTCTCAAAAAGATAGAACATTTCAATCACCTCTGAAAGTTACCTTCTGACTCTTCCTGGTCAATATTTCCCTTCCCAAAGGAAACATGGTTCTGATAGAACCATGATAGATTAATTTGCAAGTTCAAGAACTTTGCATAAATGGAAAAAAAAGACAAATTATACTGTACATAGTCTTTTAAGTCCAGCTTCTTTTGATCTGCATAGTATCTGGGAACGCAAACCATGTTTACTTTTTGTATGTACTGGCAGTTCCTACTTTTTTAATTTAATTTTTAATTGTTTAAATTTATTGCAACTTATTTATTTATTCACCTCTTGATGGATATTATGAATAAGGCTGCTATGAATATTCTTGTAAAAATCTTTATGTGGACATAGGTTTTCATTTATATCGTGGATAAATACTTATGAGCAGAATTGATTATCACAGGGTAGATGTATGCTTAAATTTATCCAAAAATGTTAAATAGTCTTGCAAAGTGGTAACTTTGCTATCTCACCAACAATATATCAAAATTCTGGTTGCTACACATCAACATTTGATTTGTTAGTCGATTAATTACAGCCTTTCTTTAAGTGTGCAGAGGTATATCGTTGTGGTTTTTTAATTTGCATTTCCCTGACTACTAATGATGCTGAACACTTCTTCACATGCTTTTTAGTCAGGTTTGTTCCTTCTTTTTTGAAGTATCTGTCCAAATTTTTTTATATATTTGCATATACTTTATTATTTAGTGGTAAAAGTTGTTTGTATATTCTGGATGCAAGTCCTTTGTCAGATATATTTTTGGAATTTTTCCTCCCAATCTATGTGGTTTGCCTGCTCGTTTTCCTAATGGTGTCTTTTGGTATGCATGATTTTAATTTTGATAAAGTGTAATGGTTATTTTTTCCTTTATGATTGCTGCTTTTTATTCCATCTAAGAAAGCCGTGCTTACGCCCAGGTTGAGAGGATATAATCCAATATTTTCTCCTAGAAGCTTTACAGTTTTATATTTTGCATTGTAATCTATCTTCTATCTCAAATTATTTTTGTGTACGGTGTGAGGTAGGAATGAAGATTCATATTTTTCCCCACGTAGATATCCACTAATTCTGGCAACTTTTGTTGAGAATTCTTTCCTTTCCATATTCTAATGTTTGATGAAAAACTGTTGTGTTTGGGTCTATTTTGGGACTGTCTGTTTAGTTGGAAAGTCTAAAAAGTGTTTCCCTCTCTTCTCCTTCCTGACAGATTTGTGCAATATTGTCATTATTTATTCATTAGCTGGTAGAGTTTAGTAGTGAAACCATCTGGGCCTAAAGTGTTACTTATTTAATTATTTTAATTACTAGACTTAATTTTTGAAAGTCTGATTTTATTGTTTTTCTTTAAAGAGTATTGAATTTTGTTCTGGAAGTCTGTTATGTTACTGGTGTATTAGCTTGATTTTGTTGAGGCTTGGTTTTAGGATTTGCTAGAGTAGCTCTGTTGTTAAAGTGTAGACTTTCTGGAGTTTTAACTGCATGCCCAGGATATCCAGCAAGATCTCTCCACTCTACCTGGTGGGAACTCCAGAGTTTATAGCCCTGTGTATTCTTTGGAATCTCTGCTTAGCTCATGAGCACCCCACCACCCACAGTAGCCCTTCTTTGCTAGGCCTCGTGGACTCTTGCTTTGCACCTGCATAGTTTAGTATTTGGTCAAATATTCAAGGAGATTTCTATCAGATTTGTGAGGCTTGCTCTATGAATCACCCTCCTATCCTATATCTGGTCCAAAAAATTCCAACCATCACTTTAGCGTCTGATTCTGATCTCTTTTTCCCCCACTCAGAGAGACTGGTGATCTCTGGCACCCATTTCCCTGTGCTGAGATTTGAAAAGCTTCCCCAAAGAGAATGGTAGGTGAATGTGAAGCTTATCTTCTGTGCTTACATTCTCTTGGAATGAGAGTCCTGTGCTTTTTGTTCTCCAACGCCTTCAAACACTTGCATCTTACAATTTGCACATTATACAGTTGTTTCCAAGTGGAAATGTATAGAACCAGAAGTTGACATTTACTTTTAAAAGAAACTTTTAAAAATAAATTTAATTCTAATCTAAAGTCTTAAATATGTTTTCATTAAAATATTACAGATTTTACTATTATCATTTGGATCTTTATTTTTATGGGTGGTGTGACTAGGACCTAATTTCATATTTTACCATATGGATAATTATCTCTGCACCATGAATTTAATATGGATCTTTTATCCATCATTCAAGCTTTCCAAATATAGATGTTAAGAAAGGAAAATTTTAACCCCCAATACCAAGTAACCACTAATATATTTACAGCTTTAGAAAGAAGAATGACTAAAAATGAATGAAAAGTGAAAATGTTTATTTCCTGCAATTTAATAAACTGGAGATATGATCCAAAGAATGTCACACTTAGCATTTCATTTCCTCTGGGCTTTTAAATTGATGTTTAATTGCAGATGGTGACCTTCTGGATAAGACACTATTTACAAGTGTTAAATTTTAAGTAGGAGGCTTCCATGATTTTCCATAATATGTCTCTAGGAAGTAGTGTATGAAATTAAGGCAAAGATTTATAAATCAAGAAAAAAAATTAGATACTTCTGTGTTATCTGATTGCTCACCCATCCATTCTCAAAGCTGCAACAAGATTTGAAATTAAAATTATTTCAGAATGCAATTTTTATTCTCATTTAGTAGGGTTTTATTTTATTTTACTTATTTTAGAGGTAATAAGAATACATTTTTTGGGTCTCCCAATGGACGTTAGGTTTTTTGAACTTGTCTTGATAAAAGAATACTGATTTAAGTACTATATAACATTAACAGAAATTGGTCATTTACCTAACACGATCCTTTGAGATTCTACTCTCAGCTCTCTTGCTTTGGGTTGAGGAGGGTTGGTTAGCATACACTTCCACAATTTGTTTCATAAAGAGTTGGCATGTGTCCAGGACATGTTGGGTTTCATATCAAAAGTCACACTTTTCTATACTAGCACTCTAACAATTATGGTAGTGGTTGGGGAGAGGTGGGAAGGTAGACTCATCTCTGTTCTAATCAATGCCCATGCGTTCAGCACTTCCTCTGGAATACCAACAATCACGTGCTAACTCTAGCTATCCGTTTCTGACCACAGCCATTGTGAGCATATCAATAGATTGAAAATATAGGCATGGGAAAGAAGTAGGAATATTGGAGACAGCTGGAGAGGAATGCTGTTTTGGAGGATACCATGGCTGGTTTTGGTAATATGGCAGATGCCTTCCAACAAGGGCAGTGGAAATGTTAAGAAACAGAAATGAGGTATTCAGAAATGGGTTGTGAGCTCGTGATGATAGGTTCTCTAGCTGTGTCACCTCTGCCCACTACCAGCCTGTGCCTGATACTACCCATGCCTGTAATACCATGAGATGGGTTCTCAGGCTACTGCAACAGGACTAGAAGAGAACATACAGAGACTCTGACCCCCATCATTAGAACTTTCTATTTTCTAAGTGGAGCCCTGGTGACACAGTGGTTAAGATCTTGGCTGCTAACCAAAGGGTCAGCAGTTTTAATACACCAGCCGCTCCTTGGAAACCCTACGGGGGCAGTTCTACTCTGTCCTTTAGGGCTGTTATGAGTTGAATTGATTCAACGGCAGCATTTTTTTTCTCCCAAAATAGAGGATAATCTGCAGAATCCTGTGTCTGTGTATGCACATGAACCTTGGTTCATCTTTTGATACTGACTTTCCTGAGTCCCTCTATGGAAGAGACAAGGCTAAATTCACAGTGCATACTAAGACTACACAAACTTTCTGCTTTATAGATCCCATGCTTACCTAAGTGGAAATTTTTTTTCCTCTCCCTATGGTTACATGACACTCTCGTTGAAACAGAGGGGTACGCAGAGCTTATCAGACCACCCACACTTACAAAGGAAGACTGAAGAAGAATTGATTCAAACAGTGCAATGATTGTAAGGATGGTGCAGGACCAGGCAGTGTTTCGTTCTGTTGTACATAGGGTAGCTATGAGTTGGAACCAACTCTACAGCATGTAACAACAATAGCAACGCTTACAAAGCCTGAATGTGATAACCCTTGAGAGAGAATGGGAACACTGGAAAAAGTAGAAAGTTCTGTGATTACAAACGGGCTTAAGAAAATGAAGCAGGAACCAAAAGTTAAATATCTGCCTGTATCTAATAAGACCATGCAATTCCATGAACTTTTGTATTTTTGTTTTATTTTTTTTGCTAGTGACTTCTCACTTGCTGTCTTCTCAGAAAACACAGTAAAGTCTTTGTTTTCTTGTAAAGTTCCTTGTTTTCCTGAGATTTGATTGGGATACATGCAGTCAGTGGACCAACGCTAAGGAGGCACTTCGTAGTTAGTACAAAAGCATAGTGAAATGCGTGGATATATAGCTTTCTATCGGCCTGAGGGTAAATGCCATCTCTGGCCAAAAGAAGACTTTTCTCAAAAAAAAAAAAATGTTTTTAATGTAGTCAGGTACTGTGTTACATCATTTGTAAAATGCAAAAGGGCTGCTAGACGGCATGAGAAACTAATTCAACGTAGGCTGAATCTCATCAGATAAAGGTGAAAAGTTGTCAAAAGTTTTTCAATATAAGGGAGTTCCGGCAAAATGGCGCTCTAGGCAGAAGCACC
>NW_004443985.1:3822107-3835206 GCF_000243295.1 Trichechus manatus latirostris
CAATGTCATAAAACAACATGTGTACTACTGTTTCATGAGAAACTATTTGTTCTGTAAGCCTTCACCTGAAGTACAATAAAAAAAAAAAAAAGTTTTTCAATATAAAAGCAGGTAAGGATCACAGATACAGAAGACTGTATTGACCTAAACAAGTCAAACAAAGCCCCTATGACGCTCTTCAGAGAGTAAATAAATCAAGCTGTTTGAAGCACGCCAACAAGATGATATAAGATATAACGGTTTTCTGAACATGTAAAACATTTGTTCAATTTTCATCAACACAGAATAGCAGCGTTTGGGGGAAATAGGTAATTGCAATTCCTGAATTATAAATGTAGTGCAAATACATTATTTTGTTCACAGTTTTATTGAGATACAAGTCACCATTTGAAGTGTATAGTTCAATAGATGTTCTTATATTCACAGAGTTGTACAACCATCCTCACAATCACTTTTAGTGCATTTTTATTACCTTAGAAAGAAACTCTTTACCCTTTAGTTATCACCCCCAATTCTCACATCCTTCCAGCCCCAACAGAAGCTAGTGTACTTGCCATCCCTGTAGATTTGCATACCCTGGACACCTCATATAAATAGAACAATATATTGTGGGTTTTTCTGACTGGTTTCTTTTACTTAGCATAGTATTTTCAAGGTGTGTCCATCTTGTTGCACATTCTTCATTCCTTCTTGTGAGTGAGTAATATTTCATTGTGCGGATAGACCACATTTTGTTTTATCCATTCGTTCGGGTTTTTCTGTCTTTTCACTATTGTGAATAACGCTATGAACATTGATGTACAAATTTTTGTGTGGTGATATGTTTTCATTTCTCTTGGGTATTCCATTTAGGAGTACAATTGCTGGATCAAATGGTAACTCTGTATTTAAATTGTTTAGGAACTGCCAAAGTGATTATACCACTTTACATTTCCTTCAACAGCATATGAGGGTATCAGTTTCTCCATATCTTACCAATGATTATTAGTTTTCCTTTGTCTGATAATAGCCGTCTTACAGGTTGCCACTGAGTCGACTCTGACTCATGGCGACCCTGTGTGAGTCAGAGTAGAAGTGTGCTCCCTAGGATTTTTAATGGCTGATTTTTTGGGAAGCATATTGCCAGGCCTTTCTTCTGAGCTGTCTCTTTTTGCTGAAATGTCTATTTATGTTTTTTGCACATTTTTTCATTGGGTTGTTTATCTTTTTGTTGGTCAGTTGTAGGAGTTCTTTATATATTCTGGATATTAAACCCTTATCAGATACATGATTATCAAACATTTTCTCCCATTTTACGAGTTGTCTTCTCACTTTGTTAATAGTGTTCTTTGAAGCATAAAAGTTTTAAATTTTGATAAAATTCAACTTATCTATTGTTTTCTTTTGTTAGTGGTATTTTTGCTGTTGTGTCTAAGAATCCGTTGCCAAACATAAGGCCAAAAAGATTTACACTTACGCTTTCTTCTAAGAGTTTTTTTTTTTTTAGTTTTGTCTCTTATATTTAGGTCTTTGATCCATTTTGAGTTATTTTTATGTGCATTATGTGAAGTAATGGTCTGACGTCATTCTTTTGCATGTGGAAATCTAGTTATCCCAGCACTGTTTAAGAGACTATTCTTTCTCCTTAAATTGGCTTGGAATTTTTGATGAAAATCAATGGATCATAGATACATGGGTTTATTTATGGACTCGCAATATTATTCTATTGGTCTATATGTCCATTCTTATATCAATATGACACTATCCTAATTAGCATTGCCACTTTTAAAAATTTCAAGGATGTGTTTGATTAAAACTGCCCTATTTTTCTTTGAATTTACTAAATATATATATAAATCTGCATCAATTCCTTTCAAATTTATGTCATGTAAATATTATTCATTTTTACTTTAAAAATAATGTCCATAGAGTTTTCTAAAAATTCTGTCATATATTTCTGGTGGTTTTTTTTAATCTAACTTTTAAAAACAATTTATTGAGATGAACTTCACGTAACAAAATTAACCATTTTAACGTGAACAATTCAGTGACATTGATACAAAAAATCTTAAATATTAGCATTCTGAATACAACACATTAAAAAATGATGTATACGACCCAGTGGGGCTTTTTCTGCCCCTGACAATTGGTTCCATATAATCAGCCATATACTAATGGTACCAGGGGAAAAATTCCATCGTCTCCTAAATGCCACAAGTCACCACCCGTTTATGTTAAGCATACACAAACTAGGAATTAATAATTGTCTTAACATGAATATATATACATAAGTATACGTGTGTGTACATATATTCGCCTCAAATCTAGTCCCTTACCTAAATACTAGCTGTTTTATTGCTGACATCGGGGACAAGATATCGCATGTCCCATGTCTTGACTACTATTTAACTTACATTGAAAGCATTAACTAATGCAATTGGAAAGAGAAAGCAATTAAATCTATAAAAGTTGGAAAGTAAAAGATAAAACTATTCCTATTAGTGTATGATATGATTATATATATGGGAAGCCCTAAAGAATCAATAGGAAAACTAATACAAAAAAATTGGAGAATTTAGTAAGTAACTGGTTTTAAAATTAACATAAAATAAATTTTCATAATATATAAAAGTCAACAAAAATCACATAGGAAATACAACAAAGGAAGAGGCAATTTATGATAGAAAAAATATTACCAAAGTGTAAAATAATAAGAAATATCCAAAACCTTATGAGGAAAAATCATAAAATACTCCGGTAAAGCATAAAATTAAAGTTGAATAAGTAGAAAGACAAACCATACTCCTAAATAGGAAAATTCAATGTCATGAATGTCTTAATTTTCATTTAGAATAATAATGCAATACCAATAAAATATCATCAGACTTTTGTTTTCTGGGGCTAGACAAGTTGATTGCAAAGTCATTTGAAAGAAAAAAATGAACAAGAAGATTCAGAAAGTTTTTGAAAAGGAAGAATGGTAAGGGGAGTGATGTCTTGTCCTATCAGTTATTAAAGCATTTTATACTGTCTCTGTATGTAAAACAGTATAACACTGACACATGAATAGAGTACAAGGAACCAAATAGAATATTCAGACATAGATCATATTGCGTATAGAAATTTAGTAAGAATTAAAGGAAGCATCGCCAATCAGTGGGGGAAATGGTGGACTTTTAATAATTGTTGTTAAGATAACTGAACAACTATATTGAAAAAAAGGTTGGATTGATTCTTCACATCAAAAGTCAGAATATACTCTTATTGAATTAGATCTTTAAATCAAAAAATAAATCATAAAAACACCAGACAGAAATAGGTAAATTTCCTTATAACTTTTCTAACTATGACCCAAGATTCGGAAACATTAGGTAAAAGTATTGTGAAACTTGATTACATAAAAAATAAAATAAACATCTACAAGTCAGAAAATATTAGAAACCAAGTAAAGATATAAATGACAATCTTTTTTTTTTTTTTTTTAACAGAAAAACATACTATTTCTAATGTAAATGGAACCTCAAAAATAGAGATAAAACCATAGTCTCAGGGGACATCTAGGTCAATTGGCATAACCGAGTTCATAAAGATAATGTTCTACATCCTAGTTGGGTGAGTAGTGTTTGGGGTCTTAAAAGCTTGCTAGCAGCTGCTAAACAAAAGACCAGCAGTTCAAGTCCACCAGCTGCTCCTTGGAAACCCTATGTGGCGGTTCTGCTCTGTCCTATACGGTCACTATGAGTTGGAATCAACTCGACAGCAACAGGTTTGTTTTTTTTTGTTTTTTTTTTGTTTTGTTTTTAGTGGCCATCTAAGATATAACTATTGTTCTCTTCCTGTCTGGAGCAAAGGAGAAAGAAGGAAACCAAAGACTCTAGGAAGCAATTAGTCCACAGGACTAATGGCCCACATGAACCACAGCCTCCTCTAGCCTGAGACCAGAGGAACTAGATGGTGCCCAGCTACCACTACTGACCACTCTAACCAGGGCGCAATACAAGGTCCTGGTCAGATTGGGAGAAAAATACAGGATAAAACTCAAATCCTTGAAAAAGACCAGACATACTGGGCTGATGGAGACTGGAGGAACCCCCAAGACTATCACCCTAACTAGAACTGAAGCCACTCCTGGAGGTCACCTTTCAGCCAAATAATAGATTGGCCTATAAAATACAGTTACGCTGTGAGGAATATACTGGTTAGAGTAATCAACTATACAAGACCAGTTAGGCAACGTTTGCCCAGAAGACAAGACGAGAAGCCACGGAGGGGCAGGGAAACTGGAGGGATGGAAACGGGCAGGCAGGGTGGAAGTGGGGAGAGTGCTGACACATTGCGGGGATACAAACCAATGTCACAGAACCATTTGTGTGTGAATTGTTGAATGGGAAACTAATGTGCCGTGTAAACTTTGACCTAAAAGACAATAAAATGTTAAAAAAAAAGGCATAAAAATATCCACAACCCTGCAGAAAAATGGTCTAGAGTTATAAAAAGGCAGTTCACAAAAAAGAGCTGCAAATGGCTCTTAGTTATATGAAAAGATGTCCAACCTTACTTACAATTAAAAAACACACACAAATTAAAATTGCACTGAGATACTATTTCTCACATATCACATTAGCAAAATTCCAAAAGTTTGACAGCATAATTTGCCGGTAAGACTAAAGGCAAATAGGTACCTTCATAGATTCTTGGGGAGAAAGTAAGGTAGTACAAGCCCTCTGGGGGAGATTTGGCAATCTCTAGCAAAATCATATATGCATTTACCCTATGAAGAATCAAATATCACTTCTAGGACTCTGTCCCGAGAAACACTGGGGGAAATGCAAAAAGATGTATGCACAGACTATTTATGACCCATGGTTTGTAATAAACTGGAAACAATATAAACCACTCACATTATAGAGTTGGTTGAATAATCTGATACATCCTCTCAGGAGGCTGCTATGAGTCTATGAAATGGAATGAGGAATACTGCTGCATGTAATGTGGTGAAGTCTCTGTAACACAGTATTATGTGAAAAGATCAAGCTGGAGGACATGTGGGTTTGCTGAGAAACAAGAAGTATAAATATGTATGGTGGTATGGATTCCCCAAAATATGTGCCATAAATCCTGCTATACCTGTGGTTATAATCCCACTTGGGAAGGATTTCTTTGTTATGTTAATGCAGCAGTATTAGTCTAGGGTGTGTCTTGAGTCAATCTCTTTTGAGATATAAAAGGAGCAGATGAAGGAAGCAGAGATGGAGGCAGATAGATACCACACCGCATGAAGATCACCAAGGAACCAAGGAACAAGCACCTTCCCCAAGAGTCGACAGAGAGAGAAAGCCTTTCCCTAGAGCCGGCTCCCTGAATTTGGACTTCCCAGTCTTCTAAACTGTGAGAGAATAGACTTCTGTTCGTTTAAGTCACCCACGTGTGGTATTTCTGTTATAGCAGCACTAGATAACTAAGACACACGTATATTTTTCCGTATAAGAAAGTGAAAGGATAAAATGTAAAAGTAAAGAAAGAAAAAAGACATTACCTGTGGGGAAGAGAGGAAATGGCACCGATGTGAGGAATAGAAGCAGAATTTCTTTGCATATACCTCACTGTGTAGTGTAAGTTTGGGAACAATGTAAACTGTTTTTAATATTATAAGCAAAATTAAAAGTAATTGTTAAATATTAAAAGTAAAATGAAACAAATGAACTTGTGAGTCTAGTTGGTGGCATAACCAGAGAGAGGGACATCAGAACACAGTGATTTAACTGAACCTTTTTTTTTTTTTTTTGGTATTATGTCACATTTATTAGTCACTTGCTATATATTCTCATATAATTCTCAGCATAACTTACGACAGGTTGCGATTGCCGTTGTTCTTCGGTGCCGTTAACTGAACATTTCTAACGGGCCCTAAGGTAGCCCCCAATAAAAGTGAGACTACACTTAGTTCAGGCTGTTCCTGTTCATTAATTGCTGGTGTCCAGATTCACATTGTTGTGCTGGACTGTTGTGCATGTATTGGTGAATAAAGCAAATGAATAATTAAGGTTGTGTTGTTGTGAACGAGAATTGCCTTTGTGGAAGAAAGGAGATTGTTATGCATCTATGAGGTTAAGTAATAATGGCATAGTTCTGAATTTGAAATGGAAGTATCAGTATGAATCATTTTAATACATATATACACATATGTACACATGCATGCTTCCCAGATCTGTACCTGAAGCAATAAATAAGTGAGTAGGGGATGCATCGATGAGGTTAAGAAAAGCTCTGTAATTCTGATTCATAATTGAAAATATCACTATGAACCCATTTTGTGTTTCATGTATAAATTGCAAGTTTCTCCTACATGCATGTTTCTTAGCTCCAGATGCTGAAATAATGACCAACCCTAGCTGACTGCTGTTCTGGGGTAGCCGACATACAGGGTAAGTTCGGAGCATCTTTTCTCTCTAAATATCAAGAAAGTGGTCAAAGACTCTCAAAAGGTCTCCGAAGTCACAGTAAAGAGGTTCCCACTGCTCAAAGAGGAGCAGTGAGGAATGTGACTGTAATGGATTGACGCACACCCAATATTTCTAAATCCAGGAGTCCATAATAATATTTCAAAAAATAAAATATCATTGGTCAATTTTAAAAGTTGCTAGGAAACCAACCCATTATAGGAAAAATTATAAGTAAAGGGAAATAAGTAAACATTCATTCTGCCTCTCCTTTATGAACTACACCGCTAGTAACCAAATAGTTGATAAGGAAATTTCTCCTTATAAAAGTAATACAGATAATATATGAGGAGAGAGTGATAGAGTATCAACATTTAGTCATCCATAATGAACTAAGCGATCCTGGTATACGCAGTTGCTAACTTCTCCTAATGGAAGTACACGATACCGCCAATAAAGCAGTTTTGCAAAATAAATAAATAATAGCAAACCAATTCTGATGAAGACTCTAAACACCGATTTACAAATAAGGCGTTACATGAAGCCACCGCGGTGCAATCAGAAAACCCTCCTGAGTGTAGTAGTTTCTATAGGATATCAAGCTGGTTTCTTCAACAAATACATAGAAAGGAAAAAAAAAAAAATAAGATGGAGGAGGAACTCTAGATTTAAAAAGACTTTGAAGACATGTCAACCAATCACAGTGCATTTGGATCCTGGTTCAGATAAGCAAACTATACAAATTAGTCAATTCATTAATGAGACGGTAGTGGAAATTTAAACACTGACTAGGTATTTGTATTTAGAACTTTTTGTACCTTGTGGCACAAGACCTTGTGTTCTTGTGTTTTGAGAAATGAGAATGGAAAGACAAAATGGATTTGTATTTATTGTTCATGACGAGGTCTGGGAATGCTGGTGTGCGAATCAGGAGTTAGGTCTGGGTTCGCTTGTTAACTGGCTTCATGTCTGTGAGTCTATTTCCTTGCCTGTCTCTACATTTTCATACTATTGTTGTTAAATTGATTGTGTTATTAAGGCAGCTCTTTGCAAGGTAGAGTTGTTTCAAAAGTAACAAAATCTTTTTTTTTTTTAACCTTGTCGGGGTGTGTGTGTGTGTGTGTGTGTGTGTGTGTTTTCCCATCCTCCTATGACTGTAGAGAATTTAAAAAAAAAATTTAAATTTAAAAAAATTTAAAAAAAAGTTGAGAAAGCAGTACCTTTCGGGGCACAATTTTAACTAAAATAAGTGTAGCATGGATTGTTATAGAATAATATAGCAAGCAGTTAAAGGAGAATTTGCCACTAACAAGAACTGAGAATCACGGGATGTAGTTAGCTTAATAATGTTAATGTATTCTTGTCTGCTGAGGTTTCTATAAATAACACACGCCAGGCACGAGGCACATCCTTCATGATTAGCTTCTCCCTCTCGGCTTACTCCATCAATTGGTGCCATCAGAATCCTTTTGAAAGTCATCGTTCCTGATTAAGAGAAATGAGCTGGTTCTCTCCCAGACAACTCATGGAGCTAGCAGTAAGGTGGGGGAGCCAGACGTTGCCCAGGCCCCTGTCTGTCTGCAAGAGCAGTAGGGTGCTCCTTATAAGAATTAAAAAGAAAAAGAAAAAAAAAAACAGTTACTGTCGAGTCTGTTCCAACATGGTGACCCCATGTCTGTCTGAGTAGAACTGTGTTTCATAGGGTTTTCAGTGGCTTATTTTTTGGAAGAAGACAGTCAGTCCTTTCTTCTGCCATGCCTCTGGGTGGACTTGAACCTCCAACCTTTCAGTTAGCAGCTGAGCACTTAACTCTTTGCACCACCCAGGACTCTGTGAGAAGCACAGAGGCCCGGAACCCCCAGGTAGAGGCATAACTGGGGCCCTGCGCAGGTGGCGCCACTGAGCAGTTTCTATTAACGTGGTAAGGCCAGCTAAGTATCTACAAAAAATGGCGCCTAGGGCAAGCACGGAAATTACACCCCTGTCCAAACATCTGACACCCGTCTTTTAGATAACTTTACCATACTATCAGCTCAAAAGTACACGCCAAGCTCGCTAACCTTTTAATTAACACATTACTGTGCTTGAGGAAGGACGTTGATCCGCACCCCATTTAATAGAAACTGCTCAGTGGCGCCACGCACCTGGTGTGCAATACCCTGGATACACCACTCGTCAGCTGTCATTTAAAGCCTGAAGTGGGGGCTTCTGGGAAGGAAGTTAACCATCCTGAAGCCAGTATACTCTCTGGTCCCTGTGAGTGTGTGTAGATGTGTGTGCACTCATGTACACAAATGTGCCTGTGCACAGACTGTCTAAACGGGAGACGTTGTGCAAGTTCCTAAATCAGATGGCAAGTTCATACCTCTGGCCTCAGTTTAACCTGCAGCCCCTCCACATTCCTCTAGTGCACCTGAGCGATACCAAAGGAAGGTGAGGGCCTCGTGCGGACTCAAAGCCTCCAGTCAGAGTACGGAGCTGCAAGAAGGAGAAAGTCTGGTGCCCGCCTTGAAGATTCATGGACTGTATTATCCATTAAACAGGTCAAGTAAGAGTGCTTCAGCTACACTGTGGTCTTTGAGGTGGGCCCAGAACTATTTCCACTATGTTCTGAGTTCAGGAAAGCCAGCAGTTCACAGAAATAGCACAACAGGAATCAAAGCAAGAGAGAGGATGGTGGGGTGTGTTACAGAAGAGAGGGCCCACCTTCCTGCTTTGCAATGATTCAGTGGGAAATATAATGATGCTTCATTTGGCACATTTGCAAGATAACATTTTTACCCTGGGAGGCTTTGAGCATAAATTTCGCGGAAAAAAAAAATCTGTTATTCATGGTAATTGCGATTTAATTACACTTAACGTTATCAAGAAAAGGAAGAGGAGACAGGAGAGAAGTATCTGAAAATGAAGAAGAAGAGAAAAAAGATATAGGAGCTGGAACTTCTGTGTTTCTGGGAAAATGTGAACAAGAAGTTTCTGGTCTCAGACAGTTGCTTTTCCCATTGTAGACTTTTTTGAAAGCTGTAACTGGTCTGTGTCCCCATGTCCTATTTTTGGCATGGTTTCCACATATAGAATTGAATTATTAATAAGCAGTTCACACTTCTAATGAGTACCTGCTATCTTCTTTGAGTCAGTACATTTTTAAAGGAACATTAATCACATATGCCACATTACTATCTAGTTTGATGCATTGCTTTATTTTTTAAACTTTTAATTTATAACTCATTTTAGACTTATAGAAAAGTTTCAAGAATAGCATAAAGAGTTCTCATATATCCAGCTTCCCCTAATGTAAACATTTTACATAAACAGAGTCCACTTATCAGAACCAGGAAATTAACTTTGGTACAACATGATTAAATAAATTACAGAACTTATTGGAATTTCAACGTTCTTTCCAATAATAGCCCTTTGCATTTTAGAATCCTCCGGGATAATGCAAAGCATGGAAAGACTTTTGAGGAATGTTCCTTACAACTAGGTGAGAACCAGGAAGTCTACTCAAATGTCATCTCCTTCTCTTCCAGGCCATCAGGATACGAGGCCATCTTGAGCTCAATTTGGGGAAGTTTACATACAATTAGAGCCCTGGCGGCACAATGGTTAAGAGCTCAGCTGCTCACCAAAAGGTCGGTAGTTCGTATCCACCATCCACTCCTTGGAAACCCTCTGGGGCAGTTCTCCTCTGTCCTGTAGGGTTGCTCTGAGTTGGAATCGACTTGAGGTCGACAGTTTTATACACAATCTCCCCAAATAGATGACAGCAAGGGGTGGATTGTTCCTTTCCAAACTCTATCAGCAGATTCTTTTTCTCAAAGAAAATCTTACGTAAAAAAACGATATTTAAAACTAATCCAAAATTGACATCAAATAACAACAATGGTTCTACATCTAGACTAATGGAGCTATTACCATTAAGCTACACACCCAAACCCAAACCGTCGAGTCAATATTGACTCATAGCGACCTATAGGACAGAGTAGAACTGCCCATGGGGTTTCCAAGGAGGAAGACAAAAAAAAAAGAAGAATCAAATGGTGAATGAAGTGTTTTATATAATTTTACAACTACAACAGCAGCTGGAAAAAAAAAGGCTGCATTTGTTGATACTATTTAGGTACAACTAAATACTTCATGGGATTAATTTTCTTGGTTCGAAGGTTTAGGGTCATGGCTTTGTGGATCTATCCAGTCAATTGGCCTAACATTGTCTTTATTTTTATGTTCTACCTCCCAGTTCCGTGAGTAGCGCCTGGGGTCTTAAAATCTCTGGAGCGGCCACCCAAGATACTACAATTAATCTCTATTTGCCTGGAACAGTAGAGGAGAAGGAAACCCTGGAATCGGAGAAGGAAACTACTATCTCGATAACCCTGAGACCAGAAGAAATGGATGGTGGCCGTCTACCACAACTGAACATTATGACCAAGCGCCCAGTACATGGATCCTAATCAAAAGGAGGAAAAGCTTGGAACAGAACTTCAAATGCATATGAAAATCAGACTTACTGGATACACTGAGACTGGGGGAACCCTCGAAACTAAAGCCTGGAAATAATCTTTAAAACTTGAACGTAATCTATGAAGGCATTGTTAAACTAAACAACAGTTTAGCCCAATTAATAAAGAATTGGAGCGTAGCACTCTTATAGAGAATTATCTTTATGAGTGTAAACTGACAGCAGTTAATCTAAAGCACAGATAAGAACTCTAAGTGACAGATTTTTGTTGTTGTTGTTAAGTGCCATTGAGTTGGTTCCAACTCATATTGATCCTGTGTACAACAGAACCAAACACTGTCAGGTCCTGCGCCATCCTCACAATCATTGCTATGTTTGAGCCCATTGTTGCAGCCACTGTGTCATTCCATCTCATTCAGGGTCTTTCTCTTTTTTGCTGACCCTCCACTTTACCAAGGATGATGTCCTTCTCCAGAGACTGGTCCCTTCTGATAACATGCCCAAAATACATGAGACAAAGTCTTCTCATCCTCGCTTTCCATGTTTCTAAGGAGCATTCTGTCTGTACTTCTTTCAAGAGAGATTTGTTCATTCTTCTGGCAGTCTATGGTATATTCAATACTCTTCGCCAACACCACAATTCAAAGGCATCAGTTCTTCTTCAGTCTTCCTTACTCTTTGTCCAGCTCTCACATGCATATAAGGACATTGAAAATACCATGGCTTGGGTCAGGCTCACCTTAGTCCTTAAAGTGACATCTTTGCTTTTCAGCACGTTAAAGAGGCCTTTGCAGCAGATTTGTTGTTTGATTTCTTGACTGCTGCTTCCACGGGCATTGATGGTGGATCCAAGTGAAATGAAATCCTTGGCAACGTCAATCTTTTCTCCATTTATCATGAATAAATGAACATAGAATATACAAAACAGTAATACTAATGTCTAGGGTGGGGGAATCACACATCAAAAAATATGGTCGGCTAAAATCCCCAGAAAATATAACATGTGCATTGAGAGTGAGTAAAAGTCTGCCATTTCAGATACTTTTACTTTGCGACAGGACAATGAAGATTTTGATTCTCTTTAGATCTTGGACTTCTTACATCACTTCAGATTAATTGGACTCCTTAAATCACTTCACAATCAATTGCAAGTTCATGAAGGACCTGTATGTGAAAGGCCTTTATAGCAGACTGCAAGAGAAAGTCTTTGTGGACTGAAGTATAATGGGATTGGTTTAAATTAGACACAAGAAGCACGAAGCATGAATGAAAAGAATGATAAATTTAACTACATTACAGTCAAGATCTAGTCATGCAAAGATATTTTGAAAAGAGTAAAAATACAAGCCATAGACTGGGAGAAGGTACTTGCCACACATATAACTGACCAAGAACAAATATCCAGAGTATCCGTAGAACTGCTACAGAGCCATGAGGGAAAGAGAGGCTTCGAAGTAAAAACATGATCAAAAACTTGATGCAGCGCTTCAGCAAAGAAGAAATGTAAGTGCCAAGAAACGAAAGAACCCAAAAAGGGTGTCCAACTTTATTTGTATTCAAGGAAATGCAAATTAAAAACACAATGGGATACTACAGCACATGCACCAGATTATTTAAAATTTAAAAAATATAAAATAATAAAACTGATGATACTAAGTATTGGTAAGGATGTGGCGCAACCTAGAGCCCACATACACTGCCAACAGAATAAATTCAGATCTCTGTTTTGGAAATTTGTTTGGCAGTGCTTACATACACATACCCCTTCATCCAGCAATTCCACACATAGGTATATACCTAACAGAAATGCATATATATATGTTCACCGAAATACATGTGCAAAAATGTTCATAGCAGTTTTCTTTAAAATCAGCAAAACCTGGAAACAACACAAATGTCCAACAACAATAGAATGAGGTACTGAATCATGGCATATTTATGAACTAATAAACTATATAACAATGAAGATGAACAAACTGCCGTTTTTATCCAATTATATCAATGCATCTTACCTTCATAATGTTGATCAAGAAAAAAAAAGTAGAGGCTTCCTGAAAAATGGCACTCTAGTCAGAAGCACCACGCCGTCCCTCCACAGCAAAGATTCGAAAAACTAAGCCAAACAGAGAATACAACAATCCTGAAACCCTAAAACATCAAATGAAGAGATAAAGGACTCAGCCAAGCACCAAATGGAGTGAGAAAACTGAGAGAGAAC
>NW_004443985.1:3843061-3853856 GCF_000243295.1 Trichechus manatus latirostris
ATGTAGAAATTTTTGAAATGGTGTATCTTTGGCTATGTGTATTTTCACCAAAAAAAAAAAAAGGTTGAGAAGTTAGAGGGTTGACATGTCGTGGGGTTGTTATCCAATGTCATAAAACAATATGTGTAGTCTTGTTTCATGAGAAACTATTTGTTCTGTAAGCCTTCCCCTGAAGTACAATCAAAAAAAAAAAAAAAAGTAGTGAAAGATGACAAATGAGAGATTCGGTTCCATTTACATACATTTCAAAATCAAGCAAAACAAAAGTATATTGTGTAGGGATGGTATGCAAGAGGTAAAAATATTTTTTATAAGCAAGTAAACAATCAGTATAAATTCACAATATCGCTACCTATGGGGCTGGGTTACGATTGGTAGGAAATAGGAAGGGGACATTCAGAAGCCAGTAACATTTTTTTTTTTTCCTTGACTTGAGTGTCGTTAAACAATTTTTTTTTTGTTTTGTTGTCATTTATTCCAATTTATATAATCACTTTATATGCTTTTCTGTATGTTTTCTTTTAAAATAAAAGAAATAATAAGGCAAAGAAGTGCTTTAACATGGTGAAATTAGGTGTAATAAAATGATTCATGGATTTTTGGATGAATCCTAAACTAAAAACTGAGAGGAGCAAAGTTGGCTACATTTTAAACGTAGAAGCTTCTGCTGAGAAAAAAAAAAATAGATGAGATTATGTGCAATTTCGTTCATCGTTTTTGAAAAACTAGGTGAGGTGTAAAAATAAGTGAACATTCTTTAACCCAACGCAGTCCACCAATGTTGCTTCTCCCGATAGGAGCTTCATTGGTAGTAGATAACAACACTGATTTGGAAGCCTGAGAAAAAGAAGGGCTTAAATCCCTCTGCAAACTTGGCATGTGACTGTGAACAAGTCTCTTAACCTTTCTGAGCCACTTTCTTCTTTTGTAAAATTAGGATAATATTATGCATCCCAAATACCTGCTTCAAAGATTTAAAAAGTTAGCATTTAAGCAATTGTTCATAATTGGCATCTAATAAATGATAGCTATAATAATTTTTTTTAGATTTTATTTCTGACTGCTGGCAGCTATAATAGGTTAACAGAACAGTTGTTCTTAGAAATACTCTCAAAGGAAATCCTAAGTCCAGTGGGGGTAATGGTGATACATTCTTGTGCTATTGGAAGGGTTCAGTGGGGTAAAATGAGTAGATATCAGGCCCTAGATGGCTCTCAAATTGAGTACTTCAAAAAGAGTTTAATGAAGAAACTCTTTTCAAATGTCTAAGTAGAGGGTCAGCAAAAAAGAGGAAGACCCTCGATGAGATGGGTTGACACAGTGGCTGCAACAGTGAGCTCAAACACAGCAATGATTGTGAGGATGGCGCAGGACCAGGCAGTGTGTCGTTCTGATGTACGTGGGGTCGCTATGAGTCAGAAGTGACTCGATGGCACCTACAACAAGAAGAAGTGAGGTGAAGGGAAATCAAAGGGGATAATGCAGACAGCCCTGGGCACGGAGGGAATGGTTGCTGGAAGTGGTCTGAGGGATGTTTGGAGCGGGGAGGCTGATAGACTTGTGATCTCTCAGTGAGGGACCCAGCCAAACCCAGAGTTACCCTGCAGTGAGGGGGCACAGTAACGAATGCCTCATTCTCCTCTCTCCCTTCAATATCCCACCTGTGTTCTTCAGAGTCCAGTTTCAAACAGAAGTCCCAGGGCAAGGGAGCAGTCAGTACAGGCCAGCTTCCAGGGACACAGAGGAGGGTGAAAATGGCAAGTGGAGAGTGGCTGGAAGGGCAGATAAAAGGTCACCAGCACAATGCCTGTCACATAAGCCTTCAACAAACAGTAGCAATTATTATATGTTGATGATGATGACTGCTGTTTCATTATTATTTCATGTCATTGTATAGAAGAGTAACAGATTATGATATTAGGAGTCTCTTCCCTTCCTTTGGCATGTCCGCAAAATCCTCAAACTTTAAGAAAAAGCTAAACTAAATCCCTTGCTGTTGAATCAATTCTGACTCATAGCGACCCTACAGGACAGAGTAGAGCTGCCCCACAGGGTTTCCAAGGAGCAGCTGGTGGATTCGAACTGCCGACCCTTTGGTTAGCAGCCGAGCTCTTAACCACTCCGCCCCCAGGGCTCCTCCTCAAACTTGATTGAAGTCTAAATTGAAGTGGTGACTTCTCTGTGAGTTCTTTCATTGTCTCCAAGATAGGATGAGGAATGCTCCCTCCATCCTTAATTGCACATCGCAGGGCCCCTGAGCACACTGAGTTGTGATTTCATCTTCGGATAGCTCCTACCTACCACTTATGACTTCCTCAAGGTGAGGCTGAGTCATCATCACTTTTTAGTGCAGAGATGCTGTCCTTGTCTGTCCAAGGGCCAGCCCTCCTGAGGTTCTCAGACCTCTTCATCTTCCACCAGAGAACCAGGACCATGATTGCTATGTCAGGGATGGGGAGAGGGGGGTAAGCTTGGGGTAGGTTAGGGAAGGGTCACCACCAGTGCTCCGTACTGGGAAAATACCAGAACTGTGTGTGTATGGTAGTGGGGTGAGGTGGGGTGGGGGGTGGCAATGAATGCACACTTTGGAAAAACTCTTCCTACCTGATTGAAGTCTATCTCTAGGGAGCAGTGTGGTCTTTTCCATCTTGGAAATATTGCCTCGTGCCTAGTTCACGACCATTGCTCTTTATTGAATTAAATCCCTACTATATATAATTTCTTGTTGATACATCATTCAGGCCTCTAGCTCTTTGAAATATACAGGGACCTTTGCATGTTACCATTCTATTTGAGATATGCGTCGCTTTGCCTTTGGTACATTCTGATTCTTTTTCTGTTTGTACAACATACAATGGTTTTAATGCTTTAATTTAAACTTGTCCCTTAAAATTGACATTACTCTTCTTTTTTCAATGCAGCTTTAGAGCTGCAGTAATTCAATTATGATTCTTTCATTACTCAAAGTTTGACTGCTCTTAGGCCACCTGTTTCAGAAGCATGTAAGGAAACATTGTAAATGATGTTGGCAATGGAATGATACAATTTGCTGAAAAAGAAAAGAGCAGCTTCCAAAATGGATATATTGAAAGTCCATTTTTACAAATACATGTTATCTATCAATCTGCATACTCATTTTTATTTCTTATACATAGTCATTGCAAAAGTGCTCAAAGTAAATGTTCACATGTTAATGGTAGTTACTTTGAATAGCGGGAGTAGGTTTTTGAAGTTAGCAACAATATTGTTCCTTCTTTCTCTCCCCTCGTTTGTACCTTCCTTCTCTCTCTACATTCCTTAATGCGACAGTCAATCTCAAAAACAAGGTGGGAAGTAGATGGAGTTTCGGCGTGGGGACATTCATCCTGAAATATGGAACCCAAACAGGATAATTTCAGTAGACAAGAACAGAGAAAAGGTAGGCTCTGGAAGCAGTGTACACAGAACATTATAGTTTCTCAGATTTTCATTGAATCAGATTGTCACAGAAACAAGCAGGAGGGTAAAAGACGACCCTTCTACTCCACAAAGCAAAACAGTTGCATTTCTTTTCTTTTTGTTTTTTTGGCAGAAATGGAATATCATGTCAGGAGCTGTGTGGATCCATCTGTTCTCTAGTTCTAGATACGTGCTACACGCTCTAAACCAACAGGGAATTGAGCCGATGGTCTAGTGTGTCCATTCTATATTGCAAATACTAATCTGAAAAAAAGTCAACCCTCATTGAAGTATTCATGGTTTAAAACGTTCCGCAGATGTCTAAAAGCGCTGCAGAGCGACGGATGTCCATCACGATTCTGAAGACACAAGCAACTAGAATGATTAGCCAGGGAAGCCAGGATCCAACTGTAGAGACAGAACTTCGTATTATGCTGAAATCAGACTCTGACGCTGGACTGGCTCCGCTGTCTGCCTTGATCTTCCGTTTCCAAGCTGGGTTGTTCTGAGCAAGTCACACGTGTACTCACTCTGTGCTTCAGATCCCCAATGTATAAAATGTGGACAATTAAAGTGCCTGCATGTTAGACTTGTTGTGATGATCAAATAAGCTTGTTGCTATTAGTTAACATCCAGTGACTCTGACTCGTAGTGACCCTATAGGACAGAATAGAACTGCCCCCAGAAGGTTTCCAAGGCTGTGATCTTTACACGGAGTCCTGGTGGTGCAGTGGTTAAGAGTTTGGCTGCTAATTAAAAGGTTGGCAGTTTGAATCCACCAGCCGTTGCTTGGAAACCCGATGGGGCACTTCTACTCTGTCCTATAGGTTTGCTATGAGTAGGAATTGACTCAATGGCAATGAGGTTTTTTTTCTTTTTAGTCTTTACAGAAGAGGTAGACTGCCACAACTTTCTCCCGTGGAGCAGCTGGTGGGTTCAAACTACTGACTTTTTGGTTAACAGCTGAGCTCTTAACCACTGCACCACCAGGGCTCCGTGACCTTATGCATAGCAGAACAAAATGTTGCCTGGTCCTGTGCTGTTAACAGATACAAGATCCTCAGTACACAGTGAATCCACAGTAAGCTAACACTGTTATTTTCAATAGGGGGCAAATAGGCAAGGTGTCATAAGGAAAGATTAGTCTGAAATAGAAATGGAGATTAAATAAGATTAAAAAAAAAAAAAAAAAGAGATTGAAGCCCAAACTTTAAGGGCTTTCTTCCAAACTTGATTCTGATCGAATAGAGAATCAAATTGACATTGGTTTAATGTGAATGAAGACACATAGGTCAAGACTGGAAAACTGCAGAATATAGAAGAAAAAGGACAAAGAGATTCAATCAATGATAGAAAATAACAGCTATAATACACAAAGAGCAGAAATTCAACCTACAGAAAACTGTAGCCACTGAACAAGGGATTTGTATAGAGGATCACAAAACTATCAAAACTAGAACTGAAAAAGTTCTCAGTTGAAGAAAGATATGTGAAGTATGGAAGGGTTTACCAAGCACCAGAGAATCACTGAAAAAAAGTCTCACACTTGGGCAGGTAAAATGCTTGGGTTGCACAATTTTTTTAAAAAGTTGACATTCCTCCAGAACATTACAAAAGGATTTAATATTATTTAGATTTCAGCTCTGCAAAACTAAATGTGAAAAGATATGGAAACAATGTAAATAGTTTATTGGGGCGGGTGTTGGAAATGGAATAATGTTAGATTTAGTCAAATTATCTTTTAGAGGCTACCAGCCAAACCCAACCAAACTCATTGCCGTAGAGTCAATTCTGACTCATAGCAACCCTATAGAACAGAGTAGAATTACCCCATACGGTTTCCAAGGAGCATCTGGTGGATTCGAACTGCCCACCTTTTGGTTAGCAGCTGTAGCTCTTAACAACTACACCACCGGGGTTTCCATCAAGAGAAAATATTTTCACGTGTGTAATATTGCCTAAAGTATACTACTTACTACTTTGTCTTTATTAAAAAAATCTCAATGCCAGTTGGCTGGAGGATGAAGAAAAATAGTATCTAAAATTAGGGAAGCTGTAATAAAGAAAGGATCAGTAGGTAAGTACCAAGACTACAAAATATTCAAGTCCGAGTAACTGGTGAAAACATGATCATTTCAATCAACAATTAATTGTTGAGAATTTCCTATTTAATAGAATGGAGATACAACAGGGAGCAAAACTGACACCAAAGTAAATATGGAACATTAATTAAAGGTATTAAGTAATAAACAAATAAGGTATTAAAATTCTAGATTAAATCCACAAAGACTCAGAGCAGGGTGCTGAGATATCTTAACATATAGATGAATATCCCAGAGCTGTGGAGTTGATTCTGACTCCAAGCCACCCTACAGGACAGAGTAGAACTGACCCATAGGGTTTACAAGGCTGTAATCTTCACAGAAGAAGTAGACTGCCACGTCTTTCTCCCATAGAGCGGCTTGTGGGTTCGAACCAACAACTTTCTGGGTCGCAGCCAAGCGTTTAACCACTGCAAGCCAACAGGGCTCCGTATATAGATGAATACTAAGGAACAGGAGGCCTCAGTCTTAGGCTGTTGGGGTTGGGAAGGTGGAACTGAATGCCAGGCATTACATCAGCAACATCAGATGGCTGTCCAACTAGTAAAAGAGAGGAATAAAATAACTTCTCAAAGCCTAGAGAATTAGCAACAAATATACCAACTGCCTGCAGTTCTTTGTGTTGGAAAACAACACTTAAAATAAGTTAAAAACCAGGTGTGCTACATATGAGGGTATATAATCTGAATTTATAGCATTAGCAGTATGTTGGAGCCCCAAGCTAAGAAATTATATTAAAAGCTGTTCTTGGGTGATGAAACCTAACAAAGCCTTAGCAGAAGGAATCTCAAAAGCATAAGCAATCCTTGCAACCAAAGAGTCAAATTAACATTTTCAGTCCATGTGAGAAAATTAAGTGATGAGGGATTTCATAGAAATGCAAATAGTTCAACCACCCTCCAAAATTGAATATTACAGAAATATTTTTTAAAAATATATATAAAATGAGTATATCTAAAGTGTCTGAGATATGTGATAAAATAATAATAAAAGAGCTGGAGAAAACGAAACTCAAGACTAATATTAAAAAAAAAAAACCTAAATAGAACTTGTATAAATGAAATTAAAATTATTTTAAAAACCACAAAGTGAATATTAGATATAGCTGAGCAGACAATTAGAGAACCAAAGAAGGAAGCTTAAAAACGCGGAATTAAGAGAAATGGAAGACTGAACGTGAATGCCAAATATAGGTCTGATAAGAATACAAGAACAAAGAAATAGATAGAATGGAAGATAGGCAATTGCAAGCATTTACCAGGACTGAGAAATTCGAATCTTCATGCTGAAAAAGCTCACAAATAAAGTACAAATAAAAATAAAGCAACTAAATCTATGTATTTCACTACTTTTTAAGAAAAAAAATCTTAAAGCAACCACATACAAAACACAGATTGCTTACAAAGAATAGATCATTATATTGAAAACAGACAATCTGCAATTATAAATACTTCTGAAAATGACAAACTAATATTTTCAGAGTGCTGAGGGACAAATAAATAACTGTCGAGCTTATAATTTCAGATTCATTTTATTTGAGTCAGAGGATTAAAAAAAAATTTTCAGGCAAATTTTATCACAGAAATTCACTGAAGGAACTGCTCAGGAATACCTCAATTAGAAAGAAATTGAATTTAGAAAGAAGGAGTGGAGTACAAGACGTAGTGGAAAACAAATCAGTCACCATCTGCTGTAAATCCTAACCCCTATACCTGGGAATGTAATCCCATTTGGCAAGAGGATTTCCTTTGTTATGTTAAGAGGCCTTATCAGTGTGGGGCATATTTTAAGGCAATCATTTTTGAGATATTTAAAAAAAGCAGATTAGGCCCAGAAGCAAGGAATCACAGATGGGGAAAGATAGATGCCACCTCACATAAAGATCACCAAGGAACCAAGAAACAGAAGCTGAAAAGAGACCATCCCCCAGAGCTGACAGAAAGAGAAAACTTCCCTTAGAGCCAGCACCATGAATTCAGACTTATAGCCTCTTAAACTAAGAGAAACTAGATTGCTACTTGTTAAAGTCACCCATTGGGTATTTCTGTTACAGCAGCACTAAGAAACTAAGATATGCCTCCAAGTTCCTATGTTGCTTGGAAGGATAATAAAGATGTTAATTAACTTGGGATTTTAGACTTAGACTTAAGTCATGTATGAATTTAAAAGTATCAAGTCAACAAAAAAACATAACCTACAACTTCAACACAGTAGACGAAAAAAAGGAGAACATAAAACAAATGGAGTCAGTCAAGTAGAAAAAGAAAGTAAGTAAAAAAAGGAAACAAAAATAAAGGCATGTTCAATAAAAACCAAACTCGTTGCCATCGAATCAAGTTGATTTTGGCTCATGGCGACCCTATAGGACAGAGTAGAACTACCCCATTCGGGTTTCCAAGGAGCAGCTGGTGGATTTGAACTGCAGCCAAACTTTAACCACTGTGTCAGTGGGGCTCCATGTCCAACAGAAAACTTAAAATATCACAGTAGTAATAATTCCACATGTATCAGTATATCAACTAGATATCACTATATAACCCTGCCCCAAGATTGAGTGACTTAACACAACTGCCATTTATGTGGCTCCTGGTTTCACAGGTGGGCAGTTTAGGCTGGACTCAACTGGACAGTACTTCTGGTCTTGGTTCAGCTTCCTCATGCATCTGCTATAAGCTAGGGGGTGGCAGGTGACTCTTCTAGGGGCTAGACTGGCTGTCACCTGGTGTCCTTGGCTGTCCCTTGCATATCTCTCATCCGGAAGCAGACCACTCATCCTTGGTCACATCCCAGTATCGGAATCCCAAGACAGTGAGCAAAAACACACTGAGCCTACACTTGGAACTGGCCCACCATCACTCCCACCGCATTCTGCTGGTCACAGCAAGTCATGAGACCAGCCCATATTGGAGATGTGGGGAAAAAGGCTCTCTCTCTTGATGGGAGAAGCTGCATAGTCACATCGCAAAGGGCATGCACACAAAGTGGGGAGAAGATCTGAAGGTAAGTAATTGCAAACCAAGAAAACCAAACCCATTGCTGTCAAGTCAATTCCAACTCATAGCGACCCTATAGGACAGAGTAGAACTGCCCCATAAGATTTCCAAGGAGTGGCTGGTGGGTTCAAACTGTCGACATTTTGGTGAGCAGCCGAGCTCTTAACCACTGCACCACCAGGGCTCTGTAAGTAAGTCCAATAAATATAAATGGATAAAAGTCTCTTACGAAAAGTTGAAGCTTTGTCAATTGTAAATTTAACAGAAAGTCATCTTCCTAATGTATAGGAAACTAAATTAAGTAAAACTTAAACAGAGAATATTTTTTTAAAGAGGGAAATAATCATAAATCTCAACAATAGAGTAGATTCCAGAGTTGGCAATGCATTGTTCACCGATCTTTGTGCTTTGAGAAAGCTTTTACCCGTATCCTGGCAACAATCATTCTGAAACAGTGATTATGGGGCCACAATCAGTTATGTTAAGAGGCCATATTGGTGTAGGGTGTGTCTTAAGCCAATCACTTTTGGCAACATTGACTCCAGGGGCAAACTTGCCCCCCAGGAGACATTTGGCAATGTCTGCAGATATTTTTTGTTGATCACAGCTGGGGTGTGGTTGAATCTAGTGGGCAGAGGCCAGGGATGCTGCTTAACAGGGAAGTTGCCCACAAGAAGAAATTATCTAGCCCCAAACGTCAATAGTGCCAAAGTTGAGAAACCCTGACCTAAAGCAACGTACTTGAAAGTCCTGGAACACACTGGAATCTAAATAAGTAGAAAGGATTTTGTATGAAGGCAGCGGTGCTGAGAGGGAGGGGCTCCGTGCATGTTGTCAGTCACTTCAGACACTTCTGAGAGGAGACATCAAGCAACCTGTTCATGAAAAATGAATTTCCTCTTTGAAAACTACTCAGCATACTCTATTTGCCTATTTTATCCAGTGTGAAAGAGCTTAAGAGGGTTTTGATCAAGGAATATGAACCTTCAAAATTGAATTTCATGTAGGTGAAAAGGGAAGTCTTAATAACATCTACTGGCAGTCCCACTTACGAACACACTTTTAGAAATCATTTGTTCATTCATCTATTCAGTATTTATGTTTCAAATTTCGACTGTGGGCAAAGCCATATCTCTGATGATAGAGATGATTTAGCTGAGAACTTTTCCCGCAACGAAGTGAGAGTTGAGGAAAATAGGGACAAAAACGTTGGTGAGGTCACTAAGCTAATCTCAAGAGCTTCTTAAACCCAAGATGCACTTGCAGTACAAGGCTGAACGGAACACACAAATAAAAGTCTATCCTTCTTGAATAGCTGCATATTTGGAATTCAAACCCGAGGAAAGAAAAATAAAGCATATTAAAGATTTTCTAAATATCACCTATCACATAAAGCTCTAATTTTAGTTTTAAAGCAGCTCACTCAATAATTAGTGATAGTTGAGATACAGCTGTTGTTAATCCATTTTACGAAAGAGGAAATTGAGACTCAATGACATGGAGTCACCTACCCTTGTCCACAGAATCTGGGAGTGGTGTTGGAATTTGAACCCAAGAGTAGGGATTTTTATTCCAGAGTCAGTGGTATGCCTATTACACCAGGGCCACCACAATCTTCTCAGGAAGGAAGCACCTCTCCCCATCCTTGCACATCTGCTGTCTGTGTCAGTGAGGACCCAGAAGAACAGGGGCATGGGATCTGTAAAATAGAAGAGAAGATGGGGACTCTCAGCTCTGTGAGGTTGAGGAGAAACTGTCTACCGCCTGAGAACCGGCTTTTTAGTTCTCTGCATGCTTTAGTACTCGCTTTGTGATTTCTTCTTTGCCCGTAGGCTATTTAGAACTTTGTTTTGAAGTTCCAAATACTTGTAATTTTTAAAATTTTAGCTCTTAATCATTAACATCTGTGGCCATTAACACGTGGCCAGTGCATGTGGCCTGCGTGATACGTATTCTTCCACATTTATTGTGAGTTGATTTCTGAAATAGTTTATGACCAGTTTTTGTACATATCAGATGTGTGTTGAGAAGAACGTATAGATTTAATTGTTGGGTATGAATGTCTATTATGTGATTATGTTTTGCCTAGTTCACCCATTAATAATTAGCAGAAGTGTGATGAAATCTATCATGATGGAGATACTTTCTTCTAGTTCAATTATTTCTTTTACTTTATATATATATTTTTTTAATATTTTATTGTACTTCAGGTGAAGGCTTACAGAACAGATAGTTTCTCATGTAACAGTAACACACATGCTG
>NW_004443985.1:3854798-3856689 GCF_000243295.1 Trichechus manatus latirostris
TGAGAATATTTAGTAATTCCTGCCAATTTTTAGAATTATTGCATGTTCTTAGTAAATTGAACCTTGTTATCATTATATGGAGTGTTCAGGTGGTACAAATGGTTAATGTGTTTGGCTGCTAACCAAAAAGTTGGCAGTTCAAGTCCACCCAGAAGCACCTCTGAGGAAAGACCTGGTGATCTACTTCCGAAAAATCAGCCATTAAAAACCCTATGGTGAGCAGCTCTACTATGACATGCTTGGGGTTGCCCTGAGTTGACTCAATGGTAACTGTTTTTCTGATTTAACATTATATAGCGTGGTGGCCATTAAAATCTCTCTCTCAGGTCCCTAACTGCAGCGAGCAAAATTGACCTATAGCTCCAGTTTTTGGGTTCTGAAATTTATCACTGTGTTCCTGAGGAGGCCATGCTTACCACAGGCTGCTCTCAACAATGACTGAGTGGCAGGGATAAGAAGGTAAGGCTGTTCTCAGGAGACTCAATTCTCCTCTGACAGGTAACTTTGGCTTCAGGATTCGCCATAAGCTTTGCCAAACTTCTCTGAGAACTGCACCACAATCTAAGACTTTTCCTACTCAAATTTCCTTCCTTCTCTCTCTTCTCCATATGGGGTCAGACTGCATCAAGATAGGATGGCTCCTCCAGGCTCCTTCAGCGGCCTCCTGATTTTTTCCTAACAGGGAAACTCTTGGAGCATCTCCCAGCTATGCAAGACAACACATTGATTCCAGAATATCTGCATGTGCACTCATATCAACACATTCTGCCTGATCCAATATTATTTTCTTTCCGCCTTGATCCTTATGACCCAAATTCACATATATTCCTCAGATTTCTGTCAAAATAAATTGGCAAAATCTTTCTTTTGTTACACACGGCATCTTGTCTGAGTTACCTATTGCTGCTATGACAGAAATACCACAAATGGATGGCTTTAACAAACAGAAGTTTGTTCTCTCACAGTTTAGGAGGCTAGATATCTGAATTCAGAGCGCCGGCTCTAGGGGAAGTCTCTCTCTGTCAGCTCTAGAGGAAGGTCCTTGCTCTTCTGCTTGTTTTCTGGTTGCTCGGAGATCTCCGTGTGTCTTGGCATCTATCTTACCCCATCTCTCCTCTGTTCGCTTATTTAATTTATTTTATATCTCAAAAGAAACCATTGCTGTACAGTTGATTACGACTCACAGCGACCCTGCAGGACAGAGTAGAACTGCCCCATAGGGCTTCCAAGGAACGGTTGGTGGATTCGAACTGCTGAACTTTTTGGTTAGCAGCGAAGTCTGCGTACATTATTGAACAATATCATTAATATCACATGGAAGTAAAATTTTGCTGAGGATCATTCAAAAGCAGTTGCAGCAGTACATCGACAGGGAACTGCCAGAAATTCAAGCCGGATTCAGAAGAGGACATGGAACCAGGGATATCATTGCTGATGTCAGATGGATCCTGGCTGAAAGCAGAGAATACCTGAGAGATGTCTACCTGTGTTTTATTGAGTATGCATAGGCATTTGACTGTGTGGATCATTACAAATTATGGATAGCATTGCAAAGAATGGAAATTCCAGAACACTTAATTGTGCTCATGAGGAACCTGTACATAGACCAAGAGACAGTTGTTCGGACAGAACAAGGGGATACTGCATGGTTTAAACTCAGGAAAGGTGTGCGTCAGGGTTGTATCGTTTCACCATAGTTACTCAAGCTGTATGTTGAGCAAATAATCTGAGAAGCTGGACTGTGTGAAAAAGAACGGGGCATCAGGATTGGAGGAAGACTCATTAACAACCTGCGATATGCAGATGACACAACCTTGCTTGCTGAAAGTGAAGAGGACTTGAAGCACTTACTGAAGAAGGTCAAAGACCACAGCCTTCAGTACAGATTACA
>NW_004443985.1:3856925-3864033 GCF_000243295.1 Trichechus manatus latirostris
TAAAGCGTTAAAAAAGCAAAGATGTCACTTCAAGGACGAATGTGTGCCTGATCCAAGCCATGGTATGTTCAATCGCCTCATATGCATCGAAAGCTGGACAATGAATAAGGAAGACCGAAGAAGAATTGACACCTTTGAATTATGGTGTTGGTGAGGAATACTGAATATACCACGGACTGCCAAAAGAATGAACAAATCTGTCTTGGAAGAAGTACAGCCAGAATGCTCCTTAGAAGCTAGGATGTTGAGACTTCGTCTCACATACTTCGGACATGTTATCAGGAGGGACCAGTCTCTGGAGAAGGATATCATGCTTGATAAAGTAGAGGGTCAGCAAAAGAGAGGAAGACCCTTAACAAGATGGATTGACACATTGGCTGCAACAATAGGCTCAGGCATAACAACGATTGTGAGGATGGCGAAGGGACTGGGCAGTGTTTTGTTCTATTGTACATAGGGCTGCTATGAGTTGGAATTGACTTGACGGCGCCTAACAGCAATAACAACAAGCAGTTTATGGTTCTCAAGCTAGGTGGTAGGCTACTAACTAAAGTTTGAACCCACTAGTCACTCCACAGGAGAAAGATGTGGTGGTCTACTCTCTTAAACTGCTCCAGATAAACTGATCTCAGCTGTAATTCTCTAGTCTCCTGTCTCTCCAGATTTCAGGGTGGCAGTTTTCTCTGTGACCTCAATTCCCTGGTGGGTTCAAGAGAAGTCATTGATTTTCAGTTTGTTTGGCTTTTTTCTTGTAAGCAAGTGGAGGCTGTTCCTTTCTTCCTTTCGAAGAACTCTTTACCTGAGGTGAACTGACAGAAATATATATTCATTCTGTGTGCCTTGTTTGATTTGGATTAACTTTGTTACCTTTGCCCCCCAGGACTGGTTCACTGTAGTTTTTTTTTAAAAATTTGGCCTGTTTTTCTTAATTTTTCATCAATGCAATATGATTTGATTTAAAATACGCTGGCATTATAATTGTTTTAGCTTTAAAACAAGTATAATAGGAAAGTCAATTTACTTTGAAAAAGACAAAAAAAAATGCAGGATTTTAATAACTGGAGAGGAGACTTGGTCATCCAGTGATTTAGTTACAGTTCTATTTGGGTATGCCAGAGATAATTTTAGAAGCTTCTTTTGCTCACTCTGTGAAGACAGTAATGTATGATGGAACAGTCAGTTTCCTTGTGAAAGCTAGTGGCCTGATGGGGAAAATACATCCCTCTCAATGTTGAGAATATTTCCTGGACTCAATTTATGAGCTCGGAAAATGTTGGATAAGTCACTGTTTTTTGCAGCATTTTCATGCTTTATATTTTGTGGATTTCCAATCACAGAATGCTAGACCTAGAAAGGACTTCACAGCTTAGTTTTTCTAACCTCTTCATCTTATAAAAGAGAAAACCAGGGCCAAGGGCATAAGGTGAAGCACAAAGTGTAATGAATGATTCAGTTTCAGAAATTGAGGGAACAAAATGAGGAGCAAGGTAGGAGCACCCAAAAGCAGTTCTTGTAGGATCCTGGTAGAGCTGCATCTCATTGTTAAGGCAACCTGAGTCCTATAAAGAGGTGGCATTAACGGTGAATCCAGGTAGCAGAAGGGAAAGTAGGGTTGCCAATGGAGAAGGTGCCTGGGACGGTGACTGTATGGATCTCACAGAACTCTGCATTCACCTTCACTTCCATCTGAGGTCATAGCTGCTCCCTGGGTACACAGCCATTCTAATGCCCACAGAGTTCTTGCACATTATTCATTCATCCATGAATTGACGTAATTACTGATTTCTGAAAATCTCTCTTTACAGATTCATTCATTTGGCATGCAAATCCTTTTATCAGTTATTCATATCTTAGCATGAATAATTATAACATCTTGATTAAGACTGATGAAAGTTTCTATTCATTAGGGAGAAGTGAAGATACTCTGGATATATTACTTTCATTTTACTGCACCGTCTAAATAGGGACTATAGGAAGCGAACTATTAGATAAGGTGTTCTCAGGACTGGGTAGCCAGATGGTTGGGGAGATGAAGGGAGAAAATAAAGTCACGTTCCACTGACCTGAAGAATCTGTTATTTTGTTAGAAAGATAATATAGTGAATCCTGAACATTTTTCTTTGGTTTTCTATTTGAAACATTTTTATGCCTTATAAAATCACCCTTAGAAATATTGTATAATTCCGACCTTAAGTCACTTTAGTTCTCCAGTATAAGGAGAAGCTTACTGGTTGGATTAGGTGTGTGAAGTACACGTTGTTGTTGTTGTTGTTAGGTGCCGTTGAGTTGGTTCCAACTCATAACCACACTATGTACAACAGAAGGAAACACTGCCCGGTCCTGCGCCGTCCTCACAATCCTTCTTATGCTTGAGCCCATTGTTGCAGCCGCAGTGTCCATCCATCTCACTGAGGGTCTTCATCTTTTTCGCTGACCCTCTATTTTACCAAGCATGATGTCCTTCTCCGGGAACTAGTCCGTCCTGATAACACGTCCAAACTACGTGAGAAGAAGTCTTGCCATCCTTGCTTCTGAGGAGCATTCTGGCTGTATTTCTTCCAAGACAGATTTGTTCGTTCTCCTGGCAGTCCATGGTATATTCAGTATTCTTCACCAACACCGTACTTCAAAGGTGTCAATTCTTTTTCAGTCTTCTTTATTCATTGTTCAGCTTTCACATGCATATGAGGTGATGGAAAATACCATGGCTTGGGTCAGGCACACCTTAGGCTTCAAAGTGACATCTTGCTTTTTTAACACTTTAAAGAGATCTTTTGCAGCAGATTGGCCCAAGGCAATGTGTCTTTTGATTTCTTGACTGTTGCTTCCATGGGTGTTGATTGTGGATCCAAGTAAAATGAAATCCTTGACAATTTCAATTTTTTTCTCCATTTATCAAGGTGTTGCTTATTGGTCTAGTTGTGAGAATTTTTGTTTTCATTATGTTGAGGTGTAATCCCTACTGAAGGCTGTGGTCTTTGATCTTTATCAGTAAGTGCTTCCAGTCCTCTTAACTTTCAGCATGCCAGGTTGTGTCATCTGCATAACGCAGGTTGTTAATGAGTCTTCCTTCAAGGCCGATGTCCTGTTCTTCTTCATATAGTCCAGCTTCTTGGATTATACATATAAGTCTAAAATATCGGTATATTTTTTAACTATTTATTATCCATCACCTGTTATGTAGCCTTCTCCTCATATACCCTGTAAGCCTCTAGATTTGTGTAGTCCTGAAGTTCACCGAGTGTTAGACTTAACTAGAGTTTTGGTTTTACCATGAAAGTGAAATGGTGGGAGAGAGGATCAAGGAAGCTGAGTATATGTTAGTCAGGTTCAACTAGAGAAGCAGAAAATATATAGGAGCCCTGGTGGCCCAGTGGTTAAAGAGTTTGGCTGCTAACCAAAAAGTCGGCAGTTAGAATCCACCAGCTACTCCTTGGAAACCCTATGGGGCAGTTCTCTATCCTATGGGGTTGCTATGAGTCGTAATTGACTCGACGGCAATGGGTTTTGTATATATATCATTAGGAGATTTAAGGTAGAAGAGGTAATTTGACAGAATTTGATGATTGACTGAAGGAAGGAGGGGTTAGAATAAAAGGAACTACAAAAGATGATCCCCAGGCTATTGTAGTCATGTATTACAAGGAACTGGCTTATTGAGGATTGTGAGATCTGACTTAGCGTGTCTAAAATCCATAGGCATTCTGGAAGGGAAGGTTTCAGGCGGACTGGAATCCACAGGACAAGACAGAAGCTGTTGTCCACAACTGACCTCAAGCAGTCAGGAAGATAAGACAACAGACGGGATGAACTCCATGGGCATGAGATGAAGGTGTTATCTACAGGCAGAATTTCTGTACCTTGGGGAAAGCCTCATCCCTGCTTTTCCAAAAACCAAAAACTAAACCTGTTGCCGTCGAGTCGATTCTGACTCCCAGCAATCCTATAAGACAGGTAAAACTGCCCGACAGGGTTTCCAAGGCTGTAAATCTTTACAGAAGCCGACGGCCACGTCTTTCTCCCGCAGAGCCGCTGGCAGGTTTGAACCTCCAACCTTTTGGTTAGCAGCGAAACGCTTAATCAGTGTGCCACCTTGCTTTTAAGGCCTTGTAATTAATTCAGTTAGGTTCACCCGTATCATCCAGGATACTATCCCTTACCTAAAGTCAACTAATGAAGGACTTCAACTTCATCTGCAAACTTCCCTCGAAGCAATACCTACGTTAGTGTTTAACGGAGTAAGTGGAGACTAGCCTAGCAGGCCGACATAACGCAGAAGCCATCACAGAGCATAAAACGGAGAGGTCGTAGTGGTGGACCATATAACACGTTAACCTTAGATGGATAACTCCTAGGATAGGAAGATTTCTTTCCAACATCTTCAACGCTTCTCTATGGTATTTTTCCGTACTGATATTTCATTATGATCAAGTCTATTAACTGAAAATAAAAATCTGTCTTGTTTTATGTTGTCAGTTATCACTGAGTCGGCTCCGACTGATGGCAACCTCCGTATAACAGAACAAAATGGTACCCAGCCCTGCGCCATCTTCGTGATCGCTGGTATGTTTGAATCCATTGTTTCTGCTGTTGTGTCAATCCATCTCACTGAGAGTTTCCTGGTTTACCTTGACCCTCTACTTTACAAAGTATGCTTCATAACACTCCTTTGTTATCATTTTCCTAAAATATTTTCTTATTTCGCTTGCAAGCTTCTTTATAAAGTTATCCCCCGAGATCAATTGCCACATGAGTCTGTGCAAACTCTGAAAGTTCCTTAATTGCCACCATAGACACAACTTTTCATCATCAGAACTGATCAGCAACTCCTGTCAGCACAGAACAAATACACAGAATCAGTTGGCCAATCCAAAAACCTAGGGGTCATCTTTAACACCTCCCTTTCATTCCAACCTCCCTCATCCAGCCATCAAATTCTCTCAAATTTACCTGCCCTACATTTTTATCCCCTATTTTTACCCATTAGCAAAGCATGCTTTGGAAAAACAAATCAACGTTTTCAATTCTCATAACAATTTATGCATTACGTAGAGAACAAAAAGATGTGCAATTCTCAAAGTAGAATAATGGAACAGAATAATCTAAGTGCTAAAGCAGAAGGGTTACATAAACATCACAGAGCACTAGATGGAAAGGCTTATGAAAATATATTCATGTACTACCTTGTAAATCACTCCATAGTTCATGTTTTCTGTTGACAGTATTTGAAATTATTAAATATAAGCACTTTCCAGTACATTGAAGTCTTTACGTGAACTCTTTGAAAACATACTCTCTCTCAACAGCAATCCATTATTAATTATGGTAAAAATATCATAGATAAACATAAATCAAAATCGTGAGTATTTAAGTAAACGTCCCTGCCATTCGAATTTGCTATTAATCAACTTTTATAAGACTTGCTATTTAGTTTTTTAATAAAATTGTTGTTGATGACATACTGCTGGTCACATGAAAATTTTAGTGAACAGACAGAACTAGAGGAAGGATTCTTTAAAGTTTCTGCCCTTATTTCTTCAGATGCTTCAAAGAACCTTGGTGTTCTTACGATATAAACCAAACGCAAACATGTTATTGTCGACTCAATTCCGACTCATAGACACTCTATAGGACAGAGTAGAACTGCCCCATAGGGTTTCCAAGGAGTGGCTGGTGGATTCAAACTGCTGACGTTTTGGTTAGCGGCCGAGCTCTTAATCACTGAGCCACCAGGGCTCCATTGCTGTATTTAGGGCAGAAAGAAGAGAGGTAACAATGACTGATAGCTTGAAGAACTCAGAGGAAAGGAACAGATTAAAAGAGCTGAATCAGTAACATTTATTCAAGAAGTTCAGGGGGGTGTTTAAAGAGTATGTTCATAATTGGATATTTCAGACAGACTTGGGGAATAACAACACAAGACGTTCAGATGCATACGCAGAAGACAATGTGGAGAAAAGCAAGCAATCAGGGAATAGACATGACGTTTGACTAGAAACCCCTGGGAGATGATGACGTTTGCTTAGGAAAGCAGAACCACGTCTTAATTGTGTTCTAGGATCCATGGCTTAAAGTGGGAACCATGTTATGATTTGTGGGGGACACCAAGATGAACAAAACAGTCCTTGCCGTAAGACATCCTACTGTTTAATTGGGGAAATAGGAGCAGCCAGCTCTGAAACTGGTTGCTGTCGAGTCAACTCTAACTCATGGCGATCCCACGTGTGCCAGAGTACGACTGTGCTCCATACGGTTTTCAGTAGCTGAGTTTTTGGAAGTAGACTGCCAGGCCTTTCTTCTGAGGTGACTCTGGGTGGACTTGAACCTCCAACTGTTGAGTTAGCAGCCCAGCACATTAATTTTTGTGTTACCCAGGAACTCCTGCCATTAGGAAGCAAAGAGGAATGGCATTTCAGGATAGCAGTGTAAACAAGGGTCTTTGGGAAGACTGTGGAGAAATGGACACACTTTGCTTGCATTCAGCAAAGGAGCTTTAATGGTGGAGAAGGTATATGAGCTGGGTTTAAAGGAAGGTCTGCTTAAGTCAGCCTGAGGGCATAGCAAGTGAAAAGTTGTGAAAGAAGAGAATGTTTTGTGCTCATTATCATCTTTTTACTTTTAGTCTGAACACATACATTTTGTCTGGATGGTACAAAAGACCACAATTTCCAAAAAATGAATGAGGGGAAAAACTGAAGAATATGAGTATGGCAGAAGTATTGTGAATGGAATCCAATCAACCCTCACAAGCACACCACGAATTTGTTACTAATGTAATAGGCATCATCTTACAAATAGGAGAGGGGAACAGAAGAAACATGCCCCAAGTCTCACAGATGATGAGGAGCACAGCCCCTTCCATCTGACTATGGAGCTTAGGGTCTTATTCATGGTAAAACCCATTGTCCTCGAGTCAATTCCAACCCACAGCGACCCTTTAGGACACAGTAGAACTGCCCCATAGATTTTCCAAGGCTGTAATCTTTACAGGGAGCCCTGGTGGCACAGTGGTTAAGAGATCAGCTGCTAACCAAAAGGTCAGCAGTTTGAATCCACCAGCTGCTCCTTGGAAACCCTATGGGGCAGTTCTACTACAGGGTAGCTATGA
>NW_004443985.1:3864498-3865529 GCF_000243295.1 Trichechus manatus latirostris
GCATCTTCACCCTTAGTCTAGTGGGGCTACTGTGTCCAGGAATGAAAACATTAAAGTTTTAAAAGTCCCTTTATTGGCTTGTTTCCATACCAAACTCTTTTCCTCGATTAACACTCCATGACTTCTCTGAGATGAAAAACATACAAGAAACGTTCGACAGTGCCTCCTGCTGGCACTGCTAGCAAGCCGGTCATCAGGGCGATGGAAGAATACACACAGGCACTTCTTTACGGCTGAGCACGTGACTTATTTCTTCCTCGTCATTCCTGTAGACGTATGACATGGATGTGTGTACATTTATGTAAGAACGAGAAGCACAGCTCTCTAGTATACACATCAAAGTGCATTTGTAAGAACTAAATAGTATAGTAGGATTAGTAAGGAGATTATTATTAATTTCTAGGAGATTATTAGTGACGTTTAAATCATTCCCTTTGTTTACGATCTTCTAAGAGATGTTATATAGGGTCGCTAAGAGTCGGAATCGACTCAACAGCAACAGGTTTGGTCTGGTTTTGGTTTAGTAAGGGAGAAATGAAAGTCTTCGTCTAGGCTCAATTTTCTAACAAACATATATAACAATGACTAAGTCACTTAAGTTTGCTTGTCTTCCACGGACTCATATAGAAGCATACAAAAACCATTCTTGTCTTTTTCTCCCTACCTGCTATTGCTTGATTATGCACAACAGAAAGTGCTGTAGGTCTGTTCTTAATTCTCTCGCAATCAGCTTCTAATGCTCAATAAGTAAAAGCAATGTGGTCTTCCCCAATACTTCGTCATACTCATTAAAATATTTTACATTTAGTATCTGGTTTTAAAAAATCTCAGAACCGATTCAACACAAACTTTCCCAATTTCTTCTCTTCACAGTTCACCTTGCTTCTTCTAAACTGAGGTCTTTGCTTAAACCTCTCTCTTTTTAATTTCATCATCCTTTCTATGGAGTTCAGACCTATAGCCATTTCTGATCTTTGTATTCTTGATTGGATTTCACCCTTAAATTTTCAATTGTTCTTACCTGCTTATAA
>NW_004443985.1:3868502-3870158 GCF_000243295.1 Trichechus manatus latirostris
GAACCGCCAACCTTTAGGTTAGCAGTTGAGCGCAAATTGTTCGTACCACCTAGGGATCTTGAGTTTTCAATAGAAACAAGAAAAGCTCATTTTCGACAGCAATGGATGATTCAATTTTAGTGGCACAATGTCCAAAATGAGCTACCATTCCTCCAGTTTCCTGGAATATCACACAGGAACGTAGGCCCAAAAAGGGCTTTCAGTTATCCAGGAAATTCCCAATCAAATGAAGGTCTGGGCTAATATGATTATTAAAGTTGTCACTTTTAGAGTTAACTTTTTGGATAATAGGTACTTTGAGCCAGTCACATATGAAGAGCTTTGCATGCATTATCTTACATAACCTCCACCTCACATCTGTAGAGGAATAATAGACTGACATTACATCTGCTGTACAAATTAATAGACTCAGAGAAGTCAACTTAATTGCTCAAGGGCACCAAGCTCATAAGAAGGAATCATTTTTGTAAATTGGTTGTCTTTTTTTTTTTTTTGCATACTTAATAGCTCTCTAAATAATCTGCTTGGCAAATTCAGTTTTATGAATAGTTTTCTAAAAGCAGGAACACCTGGAAATAGATAGAAGGGAACAATGCTCAAGAGTAACTGTCTGCAACTCTGTGCTCATGTGTTTTGTCTGATTAAAAATCCCTGTTCCTAGGAACCAGGTAGTGGGTGCTCTCAGTGGCCTTCTCAGATCCCATTTACGAGGCTGTTGTACTCAACCTCCAGCTGCTACTAAAGGCTCATCCTTGCTCCTTTCTCTGGTCTCAAATTTGCCTTCAACTTAATGGGAGGCCCCAACCCAGAAGGCCCTGCGCCACCTTGGCCAATGACTTACTTACATGGAAGTACACAAAAAGACTGACACCCTTACCTCTGGGTGGAGTAAATCGTGGTAAAATTCATGCTCCAGAACGCTTCTCGAGATCAGGCTGGTGCTGGACTCTTGCTGACATCACTTCCTGTTTTAGCGTTGCCCTATCCTGCTTTCTCCACGTCCCTGCTCCTGAGTGCATTTCCTGACAAATTATTTGAACGAGAATTCCTGTCTCATGTTGTGCATCTAAGGACTCCAGCCTAAAACACCATGTCCAGGATGGCCATATGTTCTTTATGATCCTGAACTTCACTATAACCAAGTTGAAGGCTTTTTGGTCTCAATGCAGTTTGTAAAATTTTCCAACCTGGAGGCAAATTTTAATAAAAAACCAATGGGTATTTGCTGAGTAAGTGTGTGCCCTCTGACTAAATTGTAAGTCTCATATAACTGAACAAACCTGCTATAAATCTGCCTTTCGAGAGAAAAATTGACTCTCTTTTTTATGGATGATAACTTTTATAGGAACAAAAAAAAAAATTACCCCAAGCAATATACTGAGCACCATTTCTTCCCCAAAGATGTACCCAACGGATAGTCTGCGATTTTATTGCCAAGTTTATCACGTATCTAGGAATTTGCCAAACCTCTTAATCATGACTTGCCTTCTCTTTTATACGATCTCGTAAATAATGAGATAACAATAAATCCTTAGCAGTAAGTTTCCACATCCTTCTTCTCAAATGGTGGGAGGGTTTGTAATCGGTGACCAGTAGTTTGAAATCTGTGTTTTAGGGATGTCACTGCTTCTAATTTTCTAAATTGCTACTGTGAAA
>NW_004443985.1:3875533-3877832 GCF_000243295.1 Trichechus manatus latirostris
AGCTCATAAATCTGTGCTGGGCTCAGTGGGGCGGTTTCATGTCTCTGGGGCAGCCTTATCTGATCTCAGTTGGACTTTCTCACGTGACTTGGGTCAGTTGTGAGGTTGACTGTGGACTGGCTGGTCTAAGAAGCCTCTGCTAGAAAGGTTCACTTATTTGCCACGGGATCGCTCATCTTCTAGCAAGCTCTGCAGAGATATTCACAGGACAACAGCATGCTACAAAAGTGGACAGAGTGGGCAATAGCCCAGACTAAATTTGCACAATGTGGCTTTTGCTACATCCTATCGACCAACGGAAGTCACAAGGCCGGTCTGTGTGACTGAGCATACTCTCTGTCTTCCATCTCCGGATAGGAGAAACTGTGACGAATTGTGACCATTTTTAATCTACTACTCAGAAGAAGAGTTTTTAGCATGGTAGCCCTGTAAGGAGATGTCCAGATTAACAGCACAGTAAAAAGCCTGGATTTTGGAAAACACCAGGTTGAGAACAAGGACGAGACTTTTCTCCTCAGCAGAATCCCTGATTTTGCCCTTCACTCTGTGTGCTCCCCCTGGATTCATGGCAAGAGTCGGAAAGAACACGGCTTGCTATAACCAAATCCCACCCACCACCTGGTTTTTTGCAGCCTACAGGCTAAGAGTGGTTTTTAGATTTTTAAACGGTTCAAGAAATATTAAAAGAAGAATAATATTTCATGACAGGTGGAAATCATATGAAATTCAAATTTCAGTGTCTGTAAATAAAGTTTTTTTGGCAAAGGCCCATTTATTTAAGAATCATTTATGGTTCTTTTGTACTACTCTATGGTCACTGTGGCTCAGAATCAACTCAATGGCAACAAGTTTGGTTTTGGGGGTGTTTTTGCACTACAGTTGCCAGAGTTGAGAAGTCGCAAAAGAGCCTATATGTGTCCCAGAAACCTAAACTATTTACTACCTGACTCTTTACAGAGAATGTTTGCCAACGCACCGTTTACAACATATGCCAAGAGTTTTCAGATGGAGTGTCTTCCATGCCAAGCTACAAGGAGAAAATAAAAATCACCAAAAACAGCATGAGAAACAAAGAAAGCTTAACACACAGAAAAACCGGAAGTCTGGAATCACCCTCGGAAACGTAATAATCTAATATCATAATTATCTGATCATAATATCGACAAGGGAAATTGGTTTCCCTGAGGTTTCTTTTTTATTAGACATAAATCGGAAGGAAAAAAAAAGATGTATTATGGAATTTCAAAAACTTGTTACGGCAGAAAGAGTTTTATTTCTTAATTATCAAATTATCATTCTGATCAGGATAAAATGGCTTTCTACGGCTGTATTTAACATTTTCAAAATAGAACGCCCAAATGCCTTCAGTTTTTAACCAAACTTCATTTAGAGTTTGTTTCTAAATCCTAGGAGCGATGTGATAGGAGGGAAGGAGGGAGATGGCAGAGGGCAAGGTGGCAGATCAGAAAATGAGAAGTTGACAGTGAGTAATAAAAATCTGATTTTTCCCATGAATTAAAAACGAGAGCAGAATTCACAAATAGCAGTACTGCTGAGAGCTTAAATGGCTTTTAGCTAGATCCTCCAAATTAAAAGCACAGCATTTTTATAGCATTACGTATTTTTCTCTTTTCCCCCACTCTGCCTTGCGGTCTTTAAAAGCCTCTCCTATTATTTTCCTTCAGCTCACATGCTTCTTCCACAGAGCAGCTACCTGGTGGGTTCAAACTGCTGACCCTTCGGTTAGCAGCCAAGCGCTTCACCACTGCGCCACCAGGGCTCCTTATGCCCAGTATAAAGAACTGATAATCAGCAGAAAATGAGGCAGTCCTGATTTGTGAGAGTCTCTGAATTTTGTAGGATAAAGCAAACGAGGTTAATTCCAAAAGACTGGAGGCATCTTGAGTTCGTGTTAGTGAAGAGCTCCATCTGCTGGTCTGTATGGGTATGTCCTCAAAGCAACTTCCACCAGCAAGTGGCTGCTACACGCGTCAAAGTCATCAGAGAAAATAAGCGAGTCCCCAGCCCTTTTAGAATGCAGATTCTCAATTCTTCCGTTTACTTACCCGCACTTAAATGTCATTTGCCGTGTGATGAGTGCTGATAACTGAGAGAGGGAAGTAGTGAAAGGAACAAGGAGTTACGTGTTTACAGTAAAGAAGTTGCCAACAACTTAGAGGCTTTCTTGAAATAACATTGCCCTTTCACGTACAGAATCCAATTTTGTGCCTCGGGAAAAGCAACAAGAAACCTTTCTTCTTTTTTTCCTCAGCTCTGTAAGATAAATGAGTTAGAATAG
>NW_004443985.1:3878089-3915492 GCF_000243295.1 Trichechus manatus latirostris
TTTTTTTGGAAACAACCCAGAGGCAATTTTTGTTTGTTTGCTTGCTTTCCCCTGTTTTATTGGAAAGATAAACAATCAGCAGAATTAACCAACTTTATCTCTACGAGTGTAGTAGGAAGAGACTATGTAATCTGGGTAAACCCTGTAAAACAGGGTTGTAGTAGGAAGAGACTATGTAATCTGGAGTAAAATGCATTGGGCTGGAGATGAAAAGAACAGGGTTTTAGTCCTGAAACCAACTGACCCTGTGACCTTAGGCTGGTAACAACCTCTCTGGATTTTAGTTGGTTCCCTGTGTAAGGAAGGGTTTGCCTACATGAAGCCTCAAACTTTCCTTTCATGCCTAAAAGTATTATTATTATTGTGCCATCCACCATTATCATACCTAACCTTAGAAATGCATTTCCTATTATGCTGATAAGGATGATAATTTGCGTATTTTAATATTTTGGATCAATATAGTTAAATCATTCTATATAGACCATTTCCCATGACGGAAGTCCATGGTTCTTTATCATTCTAGCTGACCCAGCCTAAGAAAGAAGTCCTTGGATAGTGCAAACAGTTAATGAGCTTGGCTACTAACCCAGTGGTTGGAGTTCTGAGCCCATCCAGAGGTGCCTTGGAAGAAAGGCCTGGAGGTCTACCTCCAAAAAATCAGCCTTTGAAAGCCCTGTGGAGCACAGTGCTACTCTGACACACGTGAGGTCGCCATGAGTCTGAGTTGACTTGATGGCAACTGGGACTGGAAGCTTAGGAAGAGGGAACCAGATCAGCTTATTGGTTTTCCACCTGAGATGGCTTATGTTAACCACAGACAGAAACAGCATGCTAGCGCGACTCAGCTATCTCCGTCCCCGGGCAACCCAGGCACCATGCGGAACTACCGTATTAACATCACCCCTTTACCTAACCGCGTCAAATCATATCCAATATTCTGAAATACTCGATTATAATTGAGGGTATGTGTGAAATACTAAACAGAGGAAACTGTTTATTCCATACTAACGCGAATATCCAGAATCAAATTCCTTTTTTAAAATAAAAATGATCATCATTGACCGCAAAGACAGCCTTGTCTCCCATGGATTTTTTTTTTTTAAGTGTCATTTAGCCATGTAATCAATGAGAGTTCATTCTTATGTTATGATCCCCAAATCTCTACAGATGACAGTATTAGGGGAAGCTAGCCTTACCGCTGATATTTTTTAATTCTTATAGTGCAATTTGAAGAAAGGTTTTATTTAAAAAAATATTTTATGTAAGGTTGACAGCAATTCTGATACTATCCCCTAAATAATTTACAAGGCGATGGTCCAAAAAGAAATCATTAAATGTTAGTTTTTCGAAGAACAACGATTGTATCACAGTGACAGTGGCAAGTGGAATAGTACATACGATGCTGTATCGCACGGCATAGGGTCTCTAACACCCATGTGGTTGGCGGTAATCTCAGCTAGCCTGACTATACGTACGTTTGCTTCTTTTCTATATTTCCTTAAGTTTCTTCAAGGATCACATTCTACGTTATACAGTGAAACCTGTGAGAGCCAGAACTGCCTTGTTTTTCAGGGTCCTGCTGTCACCACTTTTTTACTGGTCTCTCCTACTCTCCCCCATTGCCATTGAGTTGATTCCAATGCATAGCGACTTCATAGGGTTTCCAAGGCTGTAAACCTCCATGGAAGCAGACTGCCACATCTTTCTCCCACGGAGCAGCTGGTGGTTTTGAACCACCAACTTCTCGGTTAGCAGTCGATGGCTTTAACCACTGCGCCACCAGGGCTCCTACATTTCTCTCTATTTAGTGGAAAATATTTGAGTTTTCCTTATCTGACAGGTTTCTGCCTTACATAGGTTCCAGCTTTCATAGGTTTTATTGTAATTGGGCAAAAGTAATTAATATTATCAAAGTAATAGTAGGTAAAGTACTTAGTGATATGCTGGGATGCATCAATGAATGTTATTTTCTTTCCTTTTCTTCTCACTTCCTGTAGCATGCCCACAACTGAATCTTCCTGAGTCTGAGGCTAGGGTTTAGTTAGTTAACCATGGTCTTCCCATAGTGTTCTCAGGCTCAGGCAAGCTATATCCTGCACATGGAGGTGATAGAGACTCAGTGCCACTCCTGACACATACGGACTCATTTACATGCCTGCTGTAGCTCTAGATCTGGCTTCTCACCTTCTTTTGGGCTCCTTGCGTTCAGCACTAGAGCTCCCAGTTAAGGGACTGATTTATTCTTTCCCTTCTACCCATTCCAGTGCATCCCTCTATCCCTCTGCCTTTTAATGTCCTTTCTCCCCAAACTCACCACCAGCACACTCAACACAAACTCTTAACAGAACACTTTGGAGAGTGACTTCTCACCCTTCAATTTTGCTTTACCCCATCGTGATCATTCCTGGATCATGGCCCTTTACATCGTTCGTTCAGCTTAGTCATTAAGAACAGCAGGCTGTCTTTGTACCGATGGGGATCATAAATTTTTTTCTAAGATTCTGCAAAGCCTCTGTCAAAGTGTTCTCTATCACACCAAAAACCAAACAAAATCCATTGCTGTGGAGTCAGTGTCGACTCCTGGCAGCCCCATGTGTTACAGAGTAAAACTGAGCTTCTTAGGGTTTTCTTGGCTGTGAGCTTTACGGAAGCAGATTGCCAGGCCTTTCTTCTGTGATGTGGCTAGGCAGGTCCAAACCACCAACCTTGAGGCTAGTAGTTGAGGACAAACAGCTTGCCCCACCCAGGGACCGTTCTATCACACCAAGCCCTGTTTTAATTGAATCATGCTTTGTAAAGGTTATTGGATTTGCTTTAAATTTCTAAGAATAAATAACTCAGAATGTTCAGACGAGTCTATCTTTTTTCTTAATAACTTCTCTAGTATCAAGAGACCCTAGGGCACTATGGGAAGCCCTAAACATGTTTGAAGCTTGACATTTTAAACAAGAACAAATCAATTTTTGATTTACCGAACCTACAAGACCATCCTTCCTTTTGGAAAACGTAGCTTTTAAAATATTTTGGTAACTTGCCAGTTGTTTTACTAATTCTCTGAAAAGGAAAATTATCTAGAAATATTCATGTCACCTTGGTACAGACTAGGAACACCTGGTTGGTGCAATGGTTAAGCGCTCAAATAGTAGCACAAAGGTTGATGTTTCGAACGCATCCAGAGGCTCTTTGGAAGACAGGCCTGGCAATCTGCTTCTGAAAGGTCACAGCCTTGAAAACCCTATGAAGCCATTCTACTCTGCACACATGGGGTCGCCCTGAGTTGGAATCGATTTGCAGCAACTAACACAGAAACAGCAAGGTACAGACTAGGGAAAAATTTCGCTTTTCAATTTACTTTCCTTATATTCTCCTGGGGAGGAAGAATAAGAGCAAAAGGAAAGAGGTTAGAAAAATCAGAAGTATGTATTCATTTTCATATGGTATCTGATACTTTTTTAAGGTATTTCTATTCCAACTGATAGAGAACAGGTAGAGATGACAAACATTTGAAAATGTTTTTATTGATGTTCATGATAAAATAACTACTACCTCATTGCAAAGATATTTTGATATATACAAACTTATTCAACACTCATGACAGCTTTGTGGGATCCATTGTTATCGGTCGGTGCTGTTGAGTTGGTTTTCACTCATAGCGACCCCGCGTACAACAGAACGAAACACTGCCCGGTTCTGCGCCATCCTCACAATCGTTGTTATGTTTGAGCCCCTTGTTGCAGACGCTATGTCAGTCCACCTCTTTGAAGGTCTTCCTTTTTTTCATTGACCTTCTACTTTACCAAGCATGATGTCCTTCTCTAGGGACTGGTCCCTCCTGATAACATGTCCAAAGAGATGAAGTCTCGCCATCTTTGCTTCTAAGGAGTATTCTGGCTGTACTTCTTCCGAGATAGATTTGTTCGTTCTTCTGGCAGTCCATGGAGATCAGGAGGGCACGGGAAATCTCCTAAAATGAGCCTCCTTTTCCCTTTTACTCTGCGTCCACAAAGCTACTAAATGTGTTTAGGCACTTGGTAGCAAACGCCAGAGTTACTGCTGTCTTCATTGCCCTTGATTGAGACTGTCTTCACCAGACATGCATCAGTACCTGAGGAGTCTAAATAAAGTCATTACCAAATCAGTTAAAGAGAGGGAAACCTCTGACCACTTCCAAATATAAGATCATGTTCCATCAACAGAAGGGGCGTCAAGAACTGGTTGAAGAATAAGCCAGGATAGCAATTTTCTGATGGCCACACCACAGGTATGCTCTGAGGTGTGGAATTCTGAAGCAATTAGTGAAATGTGATCTGGATCCAGTTCTGCTGAAGTAAACAGACTACTAGAGTGTGGATTTAAAAAAAAAAAAGAAAGAAAACCCTTGTTAGCAATAACCAGTTTCTGGACTTCACATAGAAGGGCATCACCACTGAAAACAGTCCTCAGCCATCACCTGAACTCAGAATTTACCATCCACAATGTCCTGGAACCACACAGCTTCCTGCGTGCTACAGCAGCGTTTTCAGGGAAAAAGCAATTTATGCTAGTATATAAATTTCAAGATTTTTCATTTGACTTCCCAAAGGATGGCTGGTTTGGAAAATTGCTAAAAAAAAAAAAAAAAATGTGAGGCATCACAAGATCTTCAAAATCATGTTTACCGATGTGACAGCCAGAGAGAAACTTGACAACAAAGCTGAACATGATTTTTATAATGTATAAAATAGTTGTAATTTTTATAATTACACTCACTTCAGTTAACTTGGTTCTGCGTGTTGAGTGGATGGCTCCGTTCAAATGCAAGTGATGGGGAGAAAAGTGAAGGGAGCGAGAAATACAAACATGTGAAATGGTTGCTTTATATCTAACAAATGTAAACATTTCTTAATTTTGACCAAAAAAAAGAAAAAGGAAGAAAGATGTGTACAGTATTTGTTAATAGGAAATCAGATTCTTAGCAACACCTCAGTGTAAATACTAAACACACATACGAAGAATCGTGTATCAATGGGTTACAAATGATTAACTTGCTGTAAAGCTTGACTTTGGCCTGGTTCAGAGCAGTAGGCTGGCTGTCACTGGACAAATCTGCTATAGAACACATCATCCAGAAAATAGCATCCCATACAATCAGTACATTGAATCACACTGAAGTTCAAAACAAGGATCGCCCAACGCTTAAGGAATGTTGTATAACAGAGCTGAGGAAGAGAACTGTCAACTGCAGAAAGATTGATTTTCTGATTTATTTTCCTAAGAGCTTATTTAAAATATGACCAGTGGCTAGCTGAGAAGACATGAAAAAAGTCCCAGATCTTGGGTGGAGAATGTTCCTTGCTTAGGCCCTGATTTTACTCTCAGAAAGAAAGTATCCTTGTCTCTTGTTCTTTGTGGTCCTGGCTCCACTCTGTGGGGCCTTCTTTGGCCATTTTCTTCCTTGGCTGTGTCTAACGTGGGTATTGGGGGGCCAGAACCAGTTGCCGTCGAGCTGACTTTCACTTATGGCACCTTACGCGTGTCAGAGTAGAACTGTGCTCCAAAGGGTTTTCAGTGTCTGATTTTTTGGAAGTAGACCACTAGGCCTTTCTTCAGAGGCACCTCTGGATGGACGCAAACCTCCGACCTTTCGGTTAGCAGCTGAGCGTGTTAACCATTTGCACCACTCAGAGACTGGTATTGGGGAACACACTTCTTGGAGGTTGCACTGCTTTCTCAGCCTACCTTCTGCTTAGGATGTGGAGCTGCCCAAGTCTGTCACAGGATTATAGATGCAGCCTCGTGAGTTCTTTGACAACACGGTTCTCTCAAAACTCAAGATGACTTACCTATGTCCTTCCAGCTGTTTCCACATCCCACATTTCTTTTTGAGAACACAGTTCTCACGTCAGCTACATTTCGCTCTCTCTTTTTCCTTTTTTTGCTGTGTAAGCTATGTTTCTCTCGTTTTTGTTCTCATCTATCTCTAGACTTAAACTGAGTTATCTCGGAGCTGGTGGGCTATTTTGGAAAAGTTATGCCCTTAATCTGATGTTTGATTTGGAGCACTTATATTTATTCATTAAGCTATTTTAATGATAGATGTACAGCCCTCACCTTTACTTCGGTCTGTGCCAGCAAAATAAATTTTAACGGGTCTTAAGACTTTCACAATTTCTTTTACATTTTGAGTCTAAAAATAACCAGTTATTCTAATTCTACATTGCCCCTAATTTCAGAACTCTATTTATTTTTCTTTCCTGCCAGCCAATTCTTTCCAGAGCTCATAGCATTCTTAAAATTCCCTGCCAAATGCACTCAGTAGTTTTCAGCTCAGTACCCATATAGTCTGCCTGCAAAGTTACTGAAGGCTATTATTTATGAAGTATTTTCCACTATAATGTGGGCTTCTGTTTTCCCAGCCTCTCAATATCAGTTAACCTCACCACTAGAAGTCAGATGCTAAAGAGTGCCCCACATTTTATACTATTTCGACGGCACAGTACTTCTAGCATGGTGTTAGATTAGGCGAGGTGCTGCCTAGGTGTAGGGGTTGGTGTGAGCTGGGAGTTCTGTGGCCTTGAATCAAACATGTTGGTGCCTTCACTTCGGTGAATATTCCACGGAACTTTTCAGGTATGGTTCAGAGTATGCGGGTTGGGTTTGTGGCAGTTTCCTCATTTCTTAAAATTTTGTTGAAGATTTTCATTTCTTCAGCAGATATCAAGGATGAAGATTTAAGCAAAAATAATGTTACTCAGAGGAGCCCTGGTGGCACAATGGTCAAAGTGTATAGCTGCTTTCCAAAAGGTTGGTGTTCCAAAGTTGGAACCCACGAGCTACTACGAGGGAGAAAAGACCCGGCAATCTGCACTCTGAAAGATTGTTGTTGTTGGGTGCCGTTGAGTTGATTCTGACTCATAGCGACCCTATGGGATAGGGGAGAACTGCCCCGTAGGGTTCGCTATGCTGTAAATTGTTACGGGAGCAGATCTCCAGGTTTTTTTCTCCCGCAGAGCACTGGTGGGTTTGAACTGCCGACCTTTGGGTTAGCAGTTGAACGCTTTAGCCGTTATGTCAGGAGAAAACAAAGGTAACATAAAAACAACAGCAAAACTATCTCTCATAGCTCAAAGCTAAACAAACATATTGCAGCCAACCGACTTAACCAAAGTATTTGAAATAACTCTGTTTGTAAAACAGAGAGAGGGGAAGTGGTGGGGAGGGGCATGTTTAATGGGTAAATCCTAGTCCACCATAGTAATAAATCAATAGAAAATATCTGAATGGGTAAGTCCACAAATAGCAATATAAGCATATTATTAAAAAATATCAATCTAAATTCTGGAACAAATAGATAACAGAGCTGAACATTTTTGCTTCTGGTTAGTGAGGCTCAGATGGGAAAAGGTAAAGCAATATACTGGTGTCTTCTCCAATTCAGCCATTTAGAACAATTCATTTCTTTTTAAAGGCACATGATGCTTTATTATTTTTTTTTTAATGAATTATAAGGTCATTAAAAAATTACAAAATCCACCTAGTGCTTTTGCTCATTAGAAGTTTTGGATCTGTTTCTGACCTTAGCCACTTGAGTAGCTACTTTCACTTTTGGACTAGGATTTTGTCAGAAATATCTGAAATATTTTAGCACTTACAATAGAGCTGACATTTCTAATTTCAGTGCAAAAGTAATGATACTCATTACAGGAAGAATGGATCTATTTTTTATGAGCCTAAGTAAGTTGCTAATTCATGCCAGAAGCAAGAATATGGGCCCTGAGGATGCATAAATATTAATGTCCCGAGAGGCCAGCGACAACCACAGAATAAAAACCACCAGGAGTAATGAGAAATAACGCTGAAGAAAAGAACCCCAATAAAATGAGGAAGAGGGTTTTAAATGCCAGGCTGGAGTTGACTTTGATTACCAGCAAATCAACGACATCTTAGGAAGGTGGACATCAGCTTCAATAATTCACCATTGCTCTTGAATACACTCCAGCAAACAGAAATCCAAGTTCCCTCTCTTACTTTCTTAAGCCCTAAACACCAAGGCCAACCTTCTTTTTTTTTCCACCCCCTCCCTAAAGATCAGTTCTCTTATACATAGCATACCTTGCAAACGTTCTCCCTTTTCAAGGGATATAACCTGCCCTGCTGGTGAAGTGGTCAAGAGCTCAGCTACTAACCAAAAGGTCAGCAGTTCGAATCCGACAGCTGCTCCTTGGAATCCTTACGGGGCAGTTCTACTGTGTCCTATAGGGTTGTTATGAGTCGGAATCAACTTGATGGTAATGGTTTCTTTTTTTTGGTGCTGTGGCCTTACTCTGTGACTGACAGCAGGTCAACCATGTCAGAAGACAATCATGCTAACACCTATGTTAAGTGTAAACAGGTAGTTACCGGGGGAGGGAGGAAGGAGGAGAGTGAGGACAGTGCCAGAAGCATAAAACCCGTACAAGCAGCTTTTTTGTTTAGATATTTCTATGCAGAAGGAAACACTTCCCTCCTCGCCTTTCCCTCAGCTTCTACCTCCAAGGAAATTATAGAACCATTGGCAAAAAGAAATTGAATGCCTTCTATAGTAACAAAAAAGAGGGTTTTTGAGAAATCAATGTTTCTCAAACTTTTCAATGATAATAGCCCTAATAGAGTGGGAATGTGGACCCCAAGGGAAACCTTCGGGGTTCACTCTGACACGGGCTTCTAAACAAGAAGTGTCCTTGAACTTATGTTTTGTCTTCCAAAATTAAGGGTATTTAATTACTTTGCATGCATTGTCTATGCATCCATTTTTGGTTTAACTTTAAAATAGTTTACGTTATTTACCAGTTGAACTATACACCCAACTTTCTCTCAACAATTTCTGGGAATCTTGACAACTCACTGAGTGTCCTCTTGACCTCATAACTATGTTTATCCTGCAGTAAACATGACAGAGACCTCTGAGGGGACTGGGGAAGCACAAGGCAGCAGGTGTCCACATGCATGCCATTATGGACACCCCTCACAAAGACCTCCACCCCCCGTCTCTCAGTTTGTCTTACTGTGGTGGCTTGCATGTTGTTATGCTGCTGGAAGCTTCGCCCCGGTATTTCAATACTGGCAGAGTCACCCATGGCAGACAGGTTTCAGCAGAGCTTCTAGACTAAGACAGATGAGGAAGAAAGGCTGGCAATCTACTTCCAAAATTTAGCCAATGAAAACCTTATGGGTCACAACAGAGCATGGTCTGATATAGTGCTGGAAGATGAGCTCCTTAGGTTGGAAGACACTCAAAATACACGGTGGCCACAACAGTGGGCTCAAACGTACCAGCAGTCGTGAAGATGGTGCACGACAGGGCAACGTTTCGTTCTGTCGAACGTAAGGTCATCATGAGTCAATGGCAACTAACAACCAGCAAAGACCTAAAGTCCTTCAATCGTGAGACGTCATCATGAACACAGGTCAGAAATTCTGTGTTCTAAGCACGTCACTCACTAGACACATGACCTTGAAAAGTGACTCTCATTACTGATCCTTGATTTCTTCTCTGATTCTACCTTTCCTTCGGCACCTATGATTCACTTGCAGGACTAAGGAGGTTTTGAACGAGATACTGTACAGGAACCCACTGCCGTCGAGTTGATTCTGACTCATAGTAACAGAGTAGAACTGCCCCATAGGGTTTCCAAGGAGTGGCTGGTAGATTTGAACCATTGACCTCTTGTTTATCAGCCAAGCTCTTAACCACTGGGCCACCAGGGCTCCAATCTACAGGAAAGCACCCCATAAACTTGTGCTGGTGGTGTTGTTTAGGGGCGAAGCACTCCTCCCGTGTGCTGAATCCGTTTCTTCACCTCCTGATGTGCCTTTCCCCAGGGAGATTTATGGTTCTGTGTTGCCTTCAAGCCACACATTGATCTTCCAGAAGCCAGCCTTACACTCAGACAGCCTTGCCTCCAACCTCTCTCAACTTGTTGTAACCTGTAATCTCAGCAGTCAGCAAAAGATGAAAAAGCCCTCAGATTTAAGTGGGAATGACTGATATTATCTTCAATGTGTTCACCTTTGGGGAGGTATATTTTTAACTAAGATACTTTTTTAACACAATAAACTCCTGATGGTAATATTTCAGGGAACAAAATAGAAATTTCATTTCATAGGGCTTTTTCCATTGGATGTGAAAGTAAACTCTGTCCTCCACAATTCACTCATATGCCACGTGTATCTGAAGAGTCCCTGGGAGGCTAGGCTATCGACGCCCACCCCTTGTGAAAGGCAACTGGGAGGAAGCAGATCAAGCAGTGATTTGCAATCAGGGAGGAAAATCCTTCTCAGGATAGGGAGCATGAGAGAATAAAATAAAAACTATTGGGCTCGCACGTATAGTTTAAAATATTAATGACCATCCCCTACTTCCTTAAACAGTAATTAAAATGCTACAAATTCTTCTTGGCTGAAGGGTATATTCAGAATACAGAGTGAAAAAGCTTTGAAAGGGGACATGTGTCTAAAAAGATGAAAAGTGGTGTCAATACGGGGGAAAATTATGCTGCAATTTGAAAGCCGTGGGCATCTCAGTCCTGGAAACACAGCCACTGGATCTTGCAGGCGATGGGAATGAATACACAGATCTCAACAGGTGGGCCGTCTGAAGCCGTGGTAAACTGTTTAAACATTTGTGTTTCTCGCAGGATCTGGAGCAGCGTGCACCGGTAGATGGAGCCATTCAAACGACCAGCGATAGGGCTCTGTAGAGCCCGAGTTCACATGGAGAAATAGGCAGGGCAAACGAGGGGCTGAAAAGATAGCGCCGTCTCTGGCTAACCCATGACCCAGCTGGGAAAGGGAGCAAGCTCTTGAAATCAACTGACTCATTGGAGAAAAATTAAACTGATGGTCCAAGGTACAAAACAATTTCTCTTCGGGACTGTTCACTGTATCAAACAGAAACGTTTCCTATTACGGGTGCCCTGGATGAACGTGATGTAAGCTAAAATTCGGGCCCAAGATAGACGTGGTTTGGCCTCCGAAGGAAAACTCATGTTATGATGTTAAGTTTGAGTCAGTCCTGTTTGTGGTTAGCACACAGTCTTTGGTCTTTCCATCTCAGTTCAAATTCTGCAGAGCACGGTCTCATCCTATTCGGGGCCCAAAAGGTCCCCATGTCACAACTTCATTGAGGTAATATGGCTGAAATCTCCTGGGGTGTGTGTGTGTGTATGTGTGTATCTATCTATATCTCTGTCTCCATCTCTGTATTGATATCTATACCTATATCTATATCCTTTGTGTCTATTTTTTCTTGTAAACGTTATTTTAGTGATTGTAGTTCTGTTCTGTAACGGACAAGACTGTAATAAATATACGTGTATATCCTGCTGTCTGTCAACTGCCACATAAGCATTTTTTCATGTTACTATGTATTTGTAAGTACTATTTATAAACTTAGAGTTCTACTCCATAAAGTTTTTATACCAAAATTTACTGAAACATTACCGATCGTTAGGCACACTAGCTGTCTCTGATTTGTCACTAATGTAAATAATACTTTGATAAACAGTACAGAAATTTCCTTATTTATTATTATTTTCTGTAATATATATTCCCAGAAACAGAAATTATAAAAAAAAAAAAAAAGAATGTGAATGGTTTGATGGTTCTTGGTGCTTATTGCCACTCTCTCCTCAAATAGGTTGTATCAACTTATATTGCATGGCATGAGTGTGCTTAACGCACCACACCTGGTAGATCTCATTGTTGTTTCTCTTGTTCATTTGCTACCCCATCTGCATGCGAGAGTGATTAGATTGTAAGTCCAAGCAGGAAGTAAGTAAAGGAATTCTACAGAACACAACACTCTTTCTACCCCAACTTCATGAAAACCACCTCCTTTCTCTTTAAGCCAAGTCAGATTCCTACTTCTCAATGAAGTTTCCAAGATCAGCCTTGCCACTTCTGAGACCCCTCGCCCATCTGTGACTTGCTTTAACATGCACTCTCTGCTTCTCTCATTTGACACTTCTGGGCTATTCTTTTTTTTTTATTGTACTTTAGATGAATGTTTACAGAACAAATAGTTTCTCATTAAACAGTCAGTACACATATTGTTTTATGACATTGGTTAACAACCCCACAACATGTCAACATTCTCCCTTCTAGACCTTGGAGGACCTTTTTTAATATTTTTTATTTTTTAGTTAAAATATACATAGCCAAAGATACACCATTTCAAAAGTTTCTACATGTACAATTCAGTGACATGGATTACATTCTTCCAGTTGTGCTGCTATTCTCACTATCCTTTTCCAAATTATTCCCTCCAAATTATTTCCTCACCTTCGACTCACTGGTCCCTAGGCTTCCCATCAACACCCCTGAGTTGCTGTTGTCAATTTTAGCTCACATAGATAATTCTTTTTTTTTTTTGTACTTTAGATGAAGGTCTACAGAACAAATAGTTTCTCATTAAACAGTTAGTACACATATTGCCCTATGACAATGGTTAACAACCCCACAACATGTCAACACTGTCCCTTATCAACCTTGGTTCCCTATCACCAGCTTTCCTGTCCCCTCCTGCCTTCTAGTCCTTATCCCTGGACTGCTGTGCCTCATTAGTCCCTTTTTGTTTTATGGGGCTGTCCAATCCCCGGCTGAACGGTGAACCTCGGGAGTGACTTCTCCACTGAGCTAAAAGGGTGTCTGGGGGCCATACTCTTGGGGTTTTCCCAGTCTCCTTTAGGCCAGTAAATCTGGTCTTTTTTTTTGGCGAGTTAGAATTATGTTCTACATCCTTCTCCAACTCTGTCCAGGACCCTCTGTTGTGATCCCAGTCAGAGCAGTCAGTGGTGGTAGCTGGGCACCATCTAGCTATACTGAACTCAGTCTGGTGGAGGCCGTGGTAGCTGTGGTCCATTAGTCCTTCGGACTAATCTTTTCCTTGTATCCTGTTCTCTTCATTCTCCCTTGCTCCCAAAGGGATGAGACCAGTGGAGTATCTTAGAGGGCTGCTCACAGGCCTCTGGGCTAGTCCATCTTTCAAATGAATATGTCATGGTTCCCAATAAGACCTTCAGCTCCTTCAGATAAATTCATACACTGCTTTTATTTCTCACAACTCTTAATGCAGCACCTTGGGACATAGAGGAATTTCACAGTAAATACTTGTTAGTGGACAGGAAGGAAATTGAGGTGATGGAAGCAAAACACCCTGTGGATGGTCTTTCTTCCCAGAATGTCAGATGTCAGCACCCTAGTTGTTTTGACAAAAGACATATTGCCTCTCTGCCCTAAATCTTTCCTGGTCCTATGATGAGAAGAACTGATGGTTCCCCTCTTCTCAGTTCCTCCCTCACCTACACCAAGAAAGGGACTTGGGAATCACGGGGTGGGGGGAGTCCAGGGGTGGTCCCCTTTGTCAGAACAGTGCATACATACAGAGACTTTCTCCGCCACTCTGTAGGCCCTTTGTAATGAAGACAGGCTCAGGACTAAGATGAATGCTCTTCTTAGGATAATTAGCTAAGGTTATTATCTTAAAAAGAGAAGGGTCAAAGCCATGTTAATGTCAAATTAGACCTTATAACATTAGGAAGAAAATCAAATTAATGCTTGTTGTAGTGAGATGTATTTAGTTAATTCAGGAGAAATGGTCCACAGCCAATGTTGTTATAGAGAAACAAGCTGAAATTTGAAAAGTCACCCTCCGCTCACTTTTCCTCCACTACACCACCCCTTCTACCCTCAATCAAAGGGCATCAGAGACCGACTGAGCTCACCCTCTATGGAGCCAAAGATGGGCGGATAGAGCAAAAGGATGTTGATGTTTGCCTGAAGTCTGAGTCAGCAAAAGTTTGCAAGATACAAGGACTAAGGGCTAAAACTTCACGAGCAGGCAAGGTGGATGGAATGTCCTGAGGGAGGCAGGGGGAGGAGGAACACAGATGGGCAGGGCTTAAAGAAGATATGGACAAGGGGCACTAGGAAGATTGCTGAGATGGACTGACGGTGGGAAATGAAGGACATTTTTGTGTGCTACTGTCTGAAGATCTAAAAGAGAGAGTATCTCCTCTCCTGCAACCCATATAAGGGGGAGGGACAGGTAGGTAAAGTCTCAAACTCTTTGTCTTCCAACCCCTTCTTCATTTGGGATGATGGTTTGTACACCTCAGTCACAGAACTGCTTAAATTTCCAATGGAGTTGAGTGTGTGTTCAGTCCCAAGATGACGGATGGGCCAACACATGCTTCTGATGGCCTGGCCATCTTCATTTGATTGTTTGATTGATTGGGAAGGATTACAGGTAGCAGGCAATTCCCCAAGTCTGAGAAAACCTAGAGACAGTTCCACTGATCTTTCCTCCCAAACTTACCCAGGGATTGCAAAGAACACTCTGTGCAGAACTCTGTGTGTGTGTGTGTGTGTGTGTGTGTGTGTGTGTGTGTGTTTTGCCATAACATAAACATTGTCTTGGCATTTAGGAGATGGATAGTGAAAAAACTGATATTGGAGGCTGGAAAGATGGCGAACTGTGGTGTGCAGGGACAAAACATATAACAAAACATTGACCTGTGATAACAACAGGAGACAATACACCCAATGAACCTACAGCTCTAGGGGAAATTAAATTTTAATAGGATGATATTTAGCCAGATTTATGAGTAGACAATGTTTGACAATTATATAATAATTATAATTAATGAACAAAATATTGGCATTACTTATTGCATTGTTATTTTATAATAACACAACTATCCCTCAGGTTGCATTACAAAGTTTTGGGAGACAGTTTTTTTGAATGGTCCCAATGAATTAGGACCCCAATACTCATCCCCTTGTGCAGTTTCCGTCCACATTGATTTTTGGACTAGTCCACGGAAGTTGTTTTGGCCAATGGGCATTAGTGAGCATGAAGTAAGCAGAGACTTGATAAGTACTTGCACGTTAAAGCTTGTCCTTTCGGAATGCTCCATCTTGGAGTCTAGTGACACAGACTGTAAGAAGTCCAGGCTAGACTACTGAATGATTGACGGTTACATGGAGAGAGGCCATGGAGAATGAGAACTCACACTGGATGGTCTAGCCACAGCCAAGCTAGCTGCCTGAGTGACTCCATGAGAAGAATTGCACAGTTGAGTCCAGAGTCAACCCATAGGAATGTGAACAATAGTATCATTGTTGGAAGTCCTAAGTTTTGGGATGGTTTCCAATAGGTAATTCAAATAAGAACTGAATGCATTTATTCACATTTCTTCCATTCCACAGATTAATTTACATATACAGATTAAATATTCATGTGGGTTTTATTTTGATAAGTCATTTTTATGAAAAAATTCACTATGAAATATATTTAATACAACTGAATGTTAAACATACATAAAGATCTTAATATATATACATTTTCCCTTTCAAAATTTTTCAAGAATAAAAGCAATCATAAACAAATAAAATAATTTCACTGATATTAATTCTCAAATCAAGGGAAATAAATCATTTGTCAGATTATTTGCTCCTATTGCAGCACCTAACAACAACATAGTAAATTCAGAAAAAAAAAAATCACTACACTCTACAGTCACAATCAACCATTAATGCACTCTATACATACTTTTCTCAACTTGATCTTGTATTTCATTATAAAATTTTTCTAGTACTGGGCTGCAGTGTAAGTATCTTGATCTCCTATAGCATTAATTCATGTTGTGTGTTCAATATAGTTGTATAAGCAAAAATGACTATTTTGTGGCTTGGAAAGTACTGGCACACAATAAAAATATACATATTTTGGTCCCATATCTGGGGACCCCAAATTTTTCAGGAGACAAAGTTTAGGTATTTAGCATGCTTGATTCCAAGTTATGAGTTACAGCTCTGCCCTTCTGCAGGAGATGTTAACGTACATTTATCCCCTTCCCAGTGAGAGTTCCTTTGTTCAAATTTCTCAGTCTTCGCAGTTCTTGAAAGCAATGAGTACTTAGAGCAAAAATGGCTCATGATTATGAATAATCCAATTAATTAAGAAGTAAAATATTGTCCTTTCTTTCTTGCTTGGTTTAACCAGGACTGAATGATGTCATCCAGACTCAAAGTAGAGCAAGAAGACCTGTCCACCATTCGTCTTGTGATGGAAGCCAGAATTGTGAGCGATGATCTTAATTCCAACGTCTCCTTCCAATCCCTAAACCCTGCTGATTTAGATTCCAAACTATCTCTTCATTGTAGCCACTTTTACCACTCTTGACTGCCATCCCTTTAGCCCCAGACTCACCTCTTTCTCCTGAACTACAATTTCCTCCTAACCACTCACTCCTTCATTCAACCTTGCTCTCCTCCGATCCTCTCTCCACAAAGCAGCCAAGATGCTCTTTATCTAATACAAATGTGATTATGCCCCTTCCCTGATTAACTCCTTGGACGACTTCCCATGGCTCTTACGATAAGAATCCAAAATCCAGACGATGTCAGAGTGGGGTGGTGAGTAAGGGTGGGAGCTTTATACCCAGATAAAGGCTTTCAGTCAAAACCCAGCACCATTAGTTACTAGCTGTGCTCCTGAATCTAGTTACTAAGGCTGTTTCCTTATCTATGTCCACATCTTGGGTTTGTATGAGGACTAATTAGGATAATATGTGAGAGGCACTTAGCCAAGTGTCTGGCACATAGAAAATGCTCTGTCATTGTTAAGTGTCATTCTTATTGGCCATTTTAAATGCCCTTCTGACCCCAGCCTACCTCACAATCCTACCTAGTACCATTATTTCCCTTACTCTGAGTGCCCTGGTACTATTACCTTCCGTCAATTCTTCCAATAGACTATAATCTTTTTAACTTTAGAACCTTCATATGTGATTCTCCTCCATCAAGAAATCCACCTCTTTTACCCAGCTTTCCCTTCTCATAATTAAAGTTCCAGCCCACATTTCGTGTTCTTTGCACAAAACCTTCCTGAGACCTGAGAGAAATGATCCCTTTTACAGGGCCTGTGCACCGTCCTGCAGCTTCTGTGAGTGACAAGTGCTAAAAGCTCAGAGCCACCCCCTTCTCCAGAGAACTGACTACACTAGTGGTTCTCAAATCTTATTAAGAATCAGAATCACCTGGAGGACCCATGGAACAACAGATTTCCGGGCTCCACTCCCAGGGTTTCTGATTCAGTCAGTAGGTCTGGGGAGAGCTCTGAGAACTGACATTCTTAACAAATTCCCAGGTGATGTTGATGCTGCTTGTTATGGACTGAATTGTGTCCCCCAAAAATGTGCATCAACTTGGCTAGGCCATGGTTCCCAGTATTGAGTGGTTGTCCGCCATTTTGTGACCTGACGTGATTATCCTATGTGTTGTAAAAACTTCTATGATGTTAATGAGGCAGGAGTAGAGGCAGTTATGTTAGTTATTGAGGCAGGACTCAATCTACAGGATTAGGTTGTATCTTGAGTCAATCTCTTTTGAGGTATAAAAGAGAGAATCAAGCAGAGAGGAGAGGGACTTCATGCCACCAACAAAGAAGCATCAGAAGCATAGCGTGACCTTTGGACCTGGGGTCCCTGCCCTGAGAAGCTCCTAGACCAGGGGAAGATTGATGACACAGACCTCCCCCAGAGCTGACAGAGAAAGCCTTCCCCTGGAGCTGGCACCCTGAATTTGAACTTCTAGCATCTTAGCCTGTGAGAGAATGAATTTCTCTTTGTTAAAGCCATCCACTTGTGGTATTTCTGTTATAGCAGCACTAGATAACTAATACACTGCTGGTCCGTGGATCATCCTTTGTGAACCACTCTTCCAGACCAAACTAAATCCTCCTTGGCAGTGGGTTATGGCAAAGCCTGATCATCCCTTTTCCCTATAAAGGAATATGACTGATTCACAGAGGGGACAAAAAGCCTCTCCCTTCCTCCAACATGAGACTAGTTCTGGGGTGCAATTCATGCTCCAGGGCTCCCCGTGGGATCAGGCTGAAGTCAGCTCCACCTGAGAAGACATCTTTGCTCAGCTCCTTGCCTTGTCTAATTGTACTTCCCTTTTTCTGAGAATGCTCCCTCAATAAACCATGGACACAACTCCCTGTCTCAGGCTCAGCTTCTGAGAAACTCACCCACAGATACACACGTGTAAATAGTGTGACACCAATTACCAGTTGTCGTCAAGTCAATCAAGTCAATTCAGATTCATGGCGACCCCTTGTGTGTCAGATCTGTGCTCCAGGGTTTTCAGTGGTTGATTTTTTGGAAGTAGATCATCAGACCTTACTTCCAAGGTGCCTCTGGGTGGACTTAAATGTCCACCCTTTTGGTTATCAGCTATGTACGTTAACCATTTGTACCACCCAGGGACTTCAAATACAGTGTGTAGATACAGGTAAATATATATAAAAAAAAATACAAGGTGATCAACGTTCCTTAGATAGGAATATGGATTTCCACAGAAGAGGATTTGCAAGAGCATTCTAGGATGAAGAAAGCACATTTTCCCTTGAAGACTTGATCACAGAAAAGATGCATCCTGTAAAAATCTTAAAAGTTCATCAGTATCATTTTTAACAAGCCCCGGAAGCCCGTTGTACCTGAGGCCTTTGAGTTCTCAGAGCTGCCCTGTCTCTGAGGTGCTAGGCTGTCATTTCATGCAATGAGACAACCTGTACTTTGTAGGACCTTAAGCAGCGAGACTCCATAAATTCTGCATCAGGAGGAGTATGGAGGCGTCTCTTAATGGCCCCAACAACTACCATTTCACTGTCTGGGATCTGCCAATATGAGATAATGTTGATAAACTGCGGAGCTCTCTGCAAGCTATACAGCTAGAGAGCAAGCAGAGTTTGAAGGCTGCAACTAAATTTTGTTGCAAGCAAGGCCAGAGGACAGGGTCTGGATGACTGAGGAGGCCTCAGTGGCCTTTTTCTAGAAATGGGCTGTGGGGATCCCATATGCCCAGCGCTCTTGCTTCAGTGTCATCTCTGTAAATCAGAATTAATGGGCTCACCTCTCTTCCTGGAGCAGGTGGCGGTGTCCTCCATTGTGGGCTGGCGTGCCCGGCATGGAGGCTGCAGCCATCTGGCCTGCTGTCAGGAAATCAAGCTGATGCCGAGTTTGGACCACGGGGTGATTAGCAGGGCTCTACACGGCCACTCAGGACATGCGGAACCCTCCGCATCAGTGCCTTCCTCATGCCTGGCATGACGATATGCACTTGGCTGCAATAACAATGAAGGGGGCTTATGGACTAAGCCATCTGGTATGTTGGTAAAAATAACAACAAGAAGGTGTCTGCATAAGTAACTGCCCCAGTCAGAAGTAAACAGTGAAGTAAGTACCTTTGCCCGGAAGCCTAGTTGAATGTAATTTCCAGGTTCACACATTTTTAACAGTAGGGGGCGGTAGGTCTCTACGTTGTCGTGGTTTTCCTCATTCGTGGGAAAACCCTGATCCCTTTCCTGCTTTCATGAGGTAGTCCCACAAGCGAAAATTGTATGGGGGTGCTGTTACAAGTACCTTTTATAATCCTTGAGTTAGTAAAATAAAGACCCAAACTAGTTGCCTTCCAGTGGATTCCGACTCATAGCGACCCTATAGGACAGAGTAGAACTGCCCTATAGGGTTTCCAAGGAGCGGCTGGTGGATTCGAACTGCCAACCTTTTGTTTATCAGCCAAGCTGTTAACCACTGCCCCACCAGAGCTTCTGAATAAAGACAACTCTGGCAAAATCACAGGAAATTTCCTAGCTTTAAGAGCTGGACCGCTGACCAAAAGGTGGGCGGTTCAATCCACCAGCCGTTCCTTGGAAGCCCTATGGGGCAGTTCTACTCTGTCCTGTAGGGTCGCTGTGAGTCGGAATCAGCTGGACAGCAACAGGTTTTGTTTTTTGTTTTTTCGTTTTGATAGTTCCCACAATACCACAAGAGCAAGATCCTGAACAAGGCTTATAACTGGGACCGAATTACCCAATAAGCAAGGTCCGCACGGGCCCAATGGTGCCTTCCCACCAGTCTGCAGTGCACAATTTCACCTGTCCTCCACCACGCATAGATGTGGTGAAACCCATGTGAAACTGCTCACCAAAGATTAGCAAGTAAATTCAATGAAGCCGTAGCGTACCTTGCTCCACACAAGCTGGTGTGTGCCGTGTTTGCTGGTTAATCGCCCCTGCTGTAACAAGGGAATGAAACACCATCTCCCTCCCTCTGAAACAGTTCGCAATTGCTTCTCAATTTCATCCCCTTCTCAACATAAGAGAATCATATCCTGCATGACAGTGGGAGGAAGAACTTTTATTCGGAGCTTGATGTAACTCACCTTGTCCCTGTAGCCTCTCCTCTCAGACATTTTTCTAGAGGAGCTTCTTGCCCTTCATCTTCCAAGTACGACATCTGTAGCACCAAATACCCCAGATTATAGAAATGTCACATCTCAAGTAAGCATGAGGAAAATATGCTGGACGATAGAAATGTGTTATCACCTTATGAATCACAGTCAAACATGGTTTCACTGCTAAATTCTGGATCCTTTTTGATGGCTACTTGAGCATTCAATTCAGAAACTTCTAGAAATATTTCAGAAGACGTCTTAGTTATCTAGTGCTGCTATAACAGAAATATCATGAGTGGATGGCTTTAACTAACAGAAATTTATTCTCTTACAGTCTGGTAGGCTGGAAGTCCAAATTCAGGGCACCAGCTCCAGCGGAAGGCCTTCTTTTTCTGTCGACTCTGGAGGAAGGTCCTTGTCATCAATCTTCCTCTGGTCTAGGAGCTTCTCAGTGCAGGGACCTTAGGTCCAAAGGACATGCTTCCCTCCTGGCTCTGCTTTCTGCTTTCTTGCTGGTAGGAGGTCCCCATGTCTCTCTGCTCCTTTCTCTCTTTTATATCTCAAAAGAGACTGACTCAAGATACAACCTAATCTTGTAGATTGAGTCCTGCGTTATTAACATAACTGCCTTTAATCCTGCCTCATTAACATCATAGAGGCAGGATTTACAACACATAGGAAAATTCCTAGCAGATAACAAAATGGTGGGCAATCACACAATACTGGGAATCATGGCCTAGCCAAATTGATACACATTTTGGGGGGATACTATTCCATCCGTAACAGAAGGCATAGAGGCTTATCTTAAAGTTCTATATCCATTAGGCATGTCTTATTTTAACATGTGGAACATGATCTTGGAAAAATTACATAACAAAAAATCCTAGTTGCCCACCTCTTTTCACACTACTATGTAGATGATTGATAATTTTTTAAAGAATGAAAACTTTAATACAATGGAATCAAGCTCTAATCTGGTCCCATCAAGGGAAGAAGCATAATTAACGATGTTCCCATTTCAAAAACCCTAACTAAAATCTCTTGTAAAAGACAGTTTGTCCCAAGACTAATTAGTGACCAAGAGAAAAAGCAGATGCTACTTTTCTTAAAAACTAGTCTCTGGTTGATGCAAATGTTTAACTTGCTTGGCTGCTAACCAGAAGATTGGAGGTTTGAGTCCACCAAGATTCACCTCAGAAGAAAGTCCTGGTGGTCTACTTCAGAAAAATCAGCCATGGAGCACAGTTCCTCTCTGACATACACGGGGTCGCCATGAGTGGGAATCAACTCAATGGAGATTGGTAACTCTTCTTAAAGGTAGATATTTTTCCTTCGCCACCTCTTTCTTTATAAAACCAAGCCCTCAGCCTTTTTTTCCTGGTTTTTAGCTGGAGGGACGGAGACCCAAGAGATGATGTGACAGTCCCAGTAGCTTTCTGGGATGCTGAGGTGATGAGAAGAGCAGTAACTATGCTCACCTCCTGGGATGCTGATGAAGACGTGATCTAGGACTTTCTTCTCACTGGGGTGGATTGACGCTCTTATCCCCTGGAGTCTGAGTACTCTGACCTGTAGGCGATATCAGTGAATCAGCTGTCAGTACCGACTCTCCACCTGCCTTTCCCATCCATTCTCTCTACTTCCTGGATCCTTGTATTCAAGTGTTTTTACTTAATATCATAATAGTTTCCTCTGAAGGCACTCTCTCAGTGCTGCGAATATTATTAAAATGTTTATCTCAGTACTTTTTCTATCATCAGCTTAGACAGTTTTTAGAGACTGACTTGTGCTTTATACATAGTATCAATGTTATATATTTGGTAGGATCCCAACAAATTATAATGTTTAATTTTTACACATGGCAATCCAGAGTGATAAACAAGAATTTCCAGCCCCTCCCCACCCCGAACCAAAAGCAGAGTCAGAAAATGTTGCAGCTAAAAAAGAGAAGAGGCTTCTGGAATGTCAAAGATTTTCTCCGAATATCCTCTCTGAAGAAGTCATGGTGGTACATGGCATGTACAAAAAAATCCAGTTTACTGTTGGAGTCCATTTTGGTTATTTTTCTTTAATTTTTTTTCATGCTATTTTTATCATAAAAGAGTGCCTTTTCAGAAATGGCTCTTAGTTGAAGGGGGAGCACGTCCCTTCCCACCTCTGTTAATGGAAGATCTTGCCATCAGCTTGGAAACAGCTGAGCATGGGGTGATTTGTGTGGGACAAATTAAACATTCCTCATCCATGGCCCTTGCCCGATTCTGAGTGGGGCTAGTGAAAAGGACCTGCCACTGTTTTCATCACTGGCAAGGTTCTCCTTATGGGAAAATAGAGAGCTGGTAGGATTTGTGTTGGGGGCGATTCTTCTTTCTTGAGAGGATGATAGCATGACTAAAATTATGGAAGCATAAAAGCTGCAGGTTTCCAATAATGGGCACTGCTCAGTATTATTAATAACCGCGCACAAGGCACTTTTATGCTGGCAAGTGACTTCAATCATTTTTATCACACAATAGCTGCAGAGGCTCAGTGAGGTCTTCAATCTCTTCCTAAGACTGGGTCCTCATAACATGTACAGCTTTAAGGTGAGGGGGAGAATTCCCAAGGCTCTGTCAAGAAATGTTTTTGAATTATTAATTCAAGAATTATATATATATATGTTGCAATTAGCTGTCATCCAGTTAGCCTCTGACTCATTGCAACCCCACGTACACAACAAACAAAACGATGCCCGGTCCTTGCCATCCCCGTGATTGGTTGCAGAATGGCTCATTGTGATCCAAAGAGTTTATATTGGCTGATTTTCAGAAGTAGATTGCCAGGCCTTTCTTTCTAGCCTGTCTTAGTCCAAAGCTACACTGAAACCTGTTCAGCATCACAGCAACATCCAAGTCTCCATAGACAGGTGGTAGCTGTGCATGAGGTGCATTGGCTGGGAATCACGCACGGAAGGTGCGAATTCTGCCATTGAACCACCAATGCCTCATATACATATATATACATATATGAATTTATATCTAGACTTGATCCAGATCTAGGTCTATATCTATATCCATATCCACATCTATCTATCTGTCTGTCTATGTATCTGTGTATCTACCTATGTATCTATTCATCGATCTATGTATCTATGTACCTGTATCTATCTATCTGTCTGTCTATGCATCTATGTATGTACATATGTATGTATGTATCTATCTATCTGCCTATATATATCTCAGTAGGGATATACCAGTGAGTTAAACACAGCTTCTGCATTACCGCATTTAATCCTTGAATCCTCACCGACAACCCCATGAGAAAGGCTCTATTATTCTGGCCTTTTCAAAGAGAAGTGAGGCAATGTATCACAAAGATAGCAAGTGGCAAAGCCTGGACTCAGACCTAGGTGTGTCTGATTCCAAAACTCACGCTCTTACACTAGAATCATCAAATACCACACACAATAGGTAGGAAGATGCTCTGTGCCCTCCTCTCTCCCACAGGGTCCTGACCCAGTGGCCCAGGGTCTGTACCAGGGATGGAAGCAGAAGGTAGCCTCACTGCAGACATCAGTCAGAGATGAGCACCCACAGCCTCCTCCAGTCCCTTCCCCCAGCACCTTGCATCCTCCACCAGGCAGAGACTATATATTCCAGAAAACAAGCATGAGAAGCAGAGAAAGAAACTGATGAAGATAGATAGAAATCAATAAATTAGGCAACCAGAAGAAGAAACACCTGGAAGTGTTGAATTCAACAGCTTGTTTTGGGGGATACTAATCAACAGACAAAGCTCTGACAATGCTGCAAAAGAAGAAAATTATTAGAAGAAGGAAATAAGATGTAGCCATTTATTCAGAGGGGATTAGGCAGCTAATTAAAAGAAAATGTTATTTACAACTCAGTAATAAATTTTTAAAATCTCACTGAAATAGTTGATATCTGGGATAACATGAATTTAAAAAAAAAAAACAAGAGGCAGAGAGCCTTGAAAGACAAAAGTGCCTTAAATAAAATGGGGAAAGTTTTCAAAGAAATAAGGCTTTAAAATCTTTAGGTTCTCACTAGCTTACTGTCAAATTTTATTAAACTTATAAAAGACAATAAGTTCTTAATTTTTGCGTGTTCCTTTGTGTGTGTGTGTTTACACTGCTATTGAGTATTGAGTACTTATTACTTGGCACAAACCCTGGTGTCATGGACTGAATTGTGTCCCCCAAAAATGTGTGTCAACTTGGCTAGTCCGTGATTCCTGGTATTGCATGATTGTCCACCATTTTGTCATCTGATGTGGTTTTCCTATGTGTTGTAAATCCTACCTCTATGATGTTAATGAGTAGAATTAGCAGCAGTTCCATTAATGATACAGGACTCAATCTACAAGATTAGGTTTTGTCTAAAGCCAATTTCTTACAAGACACGAAAGAGAGAATTGAGCAGAGAAACAGAGGGACCTCATACCACCAAGAAACAAGAGCCAAAAGAATAGCGCATCCTTTGGACCTGGGGTCACTGTGCTGAGAAGCTCCTCAACTGGGGAAGATTGATGACAAGGACCTTCCTCCAGAGCCCACAAAGAGAGAAAGCCTTCCCCTGGAACTGAAGCCTCGGAGACTGTGAGAGGATAAACTTCTGTTTGTTGAAGCCATCCGCTTGTGGTATTTCTGTTACAGTAGCACTAGATGACTAAGACACCTAGTAAGTGCATAATATGAGCTATCATATTTAAAGCTCACAATTTTAAGGGATAGGTGCAGTTGTTATTTCTTTTCTTACAAATGGGGAATATATTAAGTTACATGACCAAGTTGAGTCAGCTAGTAAGTAATGTAACTGAATTTCTAACCCATCTGTCAGATTTAAGAGCCTAAATTATTAATCACTACCCTAAGCAACTTCCAGAACATAGACTGTAACAGAGTACAGAATTTTATAAAACAAGCATAGTGTTGATGCAATAATTTTACCAATAGTTATCCCTAAAGAAAAAATAACTGGCCTAATCTCATTTTTCAATATTTAAATAAAAATATGAAATAAAATATTGATATACAAAGTATAGAAACATGAATAATATACCATGATCAAGTATGATTATTTTAGCAATACCAGGAAATACATTACATTAACAAGTCAAAATAGAAAAGTCATCCGAATCATAGAAATTTATTTCAGAAAAAGATATTTTAAAAAATGCAACTTCTATTCTGATTTAAAAACACTCATGATAATCTCTGATTCTCAGTGGTAAAATATGAAAAGAGTTTTCGTCAAAAGTAAGAATAAAAAAAGATTATCCACTCTCACACACATTATTTGTATATTGTTTTTAGAACTTCTAGTCAATGCAATAAGATAAGAAAAAAAGGTAGTTAGAAATTTGGAAGCTGCAATAGAATTCGTTACAATTACCTACAAATTCTCCATGTGAAAAAACAAGAGAATCAAAGTAAAAATAATCAGAAATTTAAGGAGGAGTTCAGCAAGCAGGCTGAATAAAAAAAGGACTATTAAAAATAATTCAACATCTGCCTTGCTCTTTCTCAAATACTTATTGAGATCTTTTTTTATCATCAATTGAATAGCATTCTTTGACTATTTTAGTTTCATATGCCTTTTATATATGGTGGTTTTTACCTTTTTAAAAAATCTTGATTTATATTGCCTTTTGTTTTATGTTTTGATTAAATCTCCCATACTAGAAGCATTTCTCAAAGCTGTGGTTGTTATAAATGGTCTGTAGCAGAAATAGTAACTGTGTATCCAGTTGTCACCATTTCCTTTTTCTGAACATATGGCAGATGGCATTAATCACTAGTGATATTATTTTCCCCAGCCCAGATGTGACCTGTGAATCTTTCTCAGTAGAGAACTGATAGGCACTGACTTATGAGGTATAAATGAATCTCTCCTCCATAGTTTAGGGAAGGAAATCCTGGTAGTGTTGTGGTTAAATGCTATGGCTGCTAACCAAAAGGTTGGCAGTTTGAATCCACCAGGTGCTCCCTGGAAACGCTATGGGGCAGTTCTACTCTGTCCTATATGGTCTCTGTGAGTTGGAATCAACTCGACGATGACAGGTTTGGTTTTTGGTTTTAGTCTAGGAAATTTGCATCAGTCTCCCTAGTTGGATTTCCAGTTGAGGAAAGATAGTCTTCCAGCATTCTATACCACCTCTAGCTTGCTACAAACTCAACTCTGAGCTCTTCCAGAGAGGTCAAAAGACTATAATGTGCACGGTGTTGGAAGGCAGGCCCTTTTGGATATAGGATTAGCAGAGGTGTGACAAAGTGATTCAAAGGAAACACCAGACTTCACTCCTGAAATGTCTGTGACCTGTAGCCTTAGAATAAAAAACTTGACAGCTCTTTTATACTTGGACTGTCAAAGCAGTCACTGCACCAAATGTCTGAGGCTGATGGTCAAACAGTCATTTCTCCAGTTGCCAGCAATATCAAGACCTCAAGTCAGCCATTTGGGAAGGCAAGTAAAGAGATACCAACTGGATAAAAAGAAAAGCAAAAAGGCACACAATTCAGCGCAGACTCGCTCATATATGATTTAGAAGATAACACTAATTCATTCTGTGTCTCAGGGAATAAGCATTAAATAATAGATATGCTCAAAGAATTATACTAGGCACTGTAGAGTTAAAATATTAAATATCAAATAAATAGGCATAGATATGTCAATTCACAGTGTTTACCTTCTGGAAGAGTATATAAACATTTGAAATTGAAATTGGATCATAACATTCCTTGACTCAAATCTGTAAGTGACTTCCATTTGCTCTTAAAAGGACATGTGAACTCATTAGCACTACAAAGTATGGAATGATCTGGCCCTGGCCTGTCTTTGCACACTGATGTCACCTTTCTTTCCCACTTCATTGGTTCATTCTAGGAAGTTTGACCTCAGGGCACCATTGCAAAACCCTAAGGGGGCTCCATTTACATACCTGTTGGCATGGAGTCGATTCCTACTCTTAGTAACCCTGTAGGACAGAGTAGAACTGCCCACAGGGTTTTCAAGGAGTGTCTGGCGAATTCGAACTGCCAAGCTTTTGGTTAGCAGCCATAGCTCTTAACTACTGCGCTACCAGGTCCCCTCCATTGACAAAGCTTTATGCTACACCTTGTATGACTTTTGGGTTCTTAGAAAGCAGTTTTTCCTCATTTTAAGACCTTTGCCCATGTTTTTCCGTCTGCTAGAATGTTGCTCCTCCACACTTCCATTTCTTTGCTTGACTAATCTTTTTTTTCCATATCAGTGTGTCAGCTGACATCTTACTGCCTCAGCAAGGCCAACTCTGAACAACACTAACACTCCCATTATGACCTTCCTTTATTATTTCATTGTACTCTATGCGTGTGCTTTGTAGCACTAACTAAAATGCATAAATCCCTTGCCATGGAGTTGATTCCGACTCACAGTGACCCATGTGTCGTTGTTAGGTGCCACTGAGTCGATTTTGACCCATAGAGACCATACGTACAACAGAACGAAACACTGCCCAGTCCTGCGCCATCCACACAATCATTGCTATGTTTGAGCCCTTTGTGGCAGCCACTGTGTCAGTCCATCTCGTTGAGGGTCTTTCTCTTTTTCAAAGACCCTCTACCTTACCAAGCATGATGTCTTTCTCCAGGACCCACGCGTTACAGAGTATAATTGTTTCAAAGAGTTTTCTTGGCTGTAATCTTCAAGGAAGCAGATCATCACAAGCTGCTGAGTGGATTCGAACTGCCAACCCTGAGGTTAGTAGTTGATGGCAAACCACCTGGACCACCCAGTGACCTAATAAAATGTATATTATGTATTTATTTTGAGTTTATTTATTGTTTGTCTCCACAGTTAGAGTGTATGTTTCTTGAGGGCAAGAATAATGTCTATTGACTTTATATACCATGTACTTGCCATTTAATGGGTCCAGATTTACTAAAACATTCAATGCATAAATAAATGTAAGAAGACATCTTACCTAAATACATGAATAGTTAAGAATAAGTAATGGTGTACTAAATGGACACAGCAGCCCAGGGGCAAGGACAAGAAGGCAGAAGGGACAGGAAAGCTGGTAATGGGAACTCCGAGTCAAGAAGGGGAGAGTGTTGACACGTCGTGGGGTTGGAAACCAATGTCACAAAACAATATATGTATTAATTGTTTATTGAGAAACTTATTTGCTCGGTAAACCTTCATCTAAAGCACAATTTTAAAAAAAGATAAGTAATGGTGTATTAGAGGCACAAAGTGAGAATTACGAGAATTCAGAAGAGTGAGAAATCATTTCTTACTGGAATATCAGAAAACACTTCCTGAATTAGGTGGTGTTTAAGACTGATGAACAAATAAAGTTTCAATATAAAATCCACTAAAGTTGAAAGAAGAAAACCTCTGGAATTTGACAGGGCTCCAAATTTAAGTAAGTTATGTGAATTTGGACAATCACTTTAACAAGCCCCATTTGCTTCGTACGTGAAATAGAGGCCACGATGATTAAAGTAAATGAGATCACATTTGGAAGTAACGTGTTCAGTTCCTGGCACAAGGAGATAGTCGATACGTGATTAGCTATTATCATTATGCAGATGTGATAGCGATTTTTAGAACAACTTGACAGAATAAATTGAGGCGTGAGGTGGAAAAGCGAAGGGCGTACATGAGAAGCCAAGGGTTTGGATTTGGCTGGAGCTGGCATTGTCTGAAAGGAAGGAGGAAGGAATATGGTTTGAAAGACAGACAGGTGTTCAGGGTTTTTCTGGAGTTACTGAGAGTCATGAAATGCTACTGGTTAAGAGGTTAGAATGATTAGAGTTGGGTTTCAGAAATATTGATCTGGCAGTTGGGTTGGGGAGAGTTTATCAAAGGGAGAGACCACTTTGATTTTCTATGACAACAGTGAAGGAAAGATTCTACTTGTGGCACCAGTTCATGAGAATTCAAAGGCGAGAGACAGAGGCATTTGGAAATAGTTTGCTGGAATGATATTTACTGTATGAATTTTTTAAAAAAATAAAATGGACCTACCAGTGTGAGGACCTGAAGGCAAGCTGGACTTTGTTATAGAGCTGGATCATACTGGAGCTATTTGGCAAACTCAATTAAAATATACTAACAACTTAAGGTTTTTTGTTTTTGTTTTTGATGTTTCCATTTTGTGATAGATGTGCAAAAAAATATGTGCATAATGCAGTAATATTTACATATAGTTTAGATAAATGGGAAGGGTACGCATACTGCTAAAAGGAAGAATTGGAATGAAAGGTGAAGAACGTAAGGCATCCATGCATCATCATAAACGCTACCTTCCCCTCCCAGATCTGTATCTATGTATCTGTGCATCTGTATCTTACTGTGTAACTGTCTCTGTATCTATATTTTACCTGTATTTTCGTATGTATTTCTCCAAGTGCTTTTGCAGTTTAAATATTTCAGTCTATAGACAAATTTGGCACAGTGCTTTTGGAACATGATTTGTTTCTATATATACTCAGAGCCTTAAAAATATGATAGACTGTACATTCTCTAAGCTAGGATCCATGGCTGAGAGACTGTTAGATCCCAATCAAAACACCACACTCAGCACACAGTAGGTTCTTACCAAGTATCTGATGTACAAATGAATGAACCAATTAGTAGATGAAACTTTAACTTTTTAATACCAGTTCTAGGAATTTATAATAATAACCTGTTGCTGTCTGGTCGATTCTGATTCATAATGACCCTGTAGGATGGAGTAGAACTGCTCCATAGGGTTTCCAAGGAGCGGCCGGTGGATTCAAACTGCCGACCTTTTGGTTAGCAGCCGAGTTCTTAATCACGATGCCACCAGGGCTACTATAATAACAAAGTCATTCAAAATATGGGGAAGAAAATTTCACACTTTAAGACTTTAATGTTTGTCTTACTCATCTAGTGCTGCTGTAACAGAAATACTGGAAGAGGCTGCACAGGCCTGGCTCACTATTATTTACTCCCGTTGCTAACTGCCACATTGTCTCATGATCTTGTTCCTCCAGCCTCTACAAAAGGTTTAAGATTAACTGATGTTCCTCCTTGGAGGGTGGAAAACAAGTGATAATGATCTAAGGATGACAACCAAACAAAGGACCCATCTTGGGACAAGAAAAATCAGGATGTCGCCAGATAATCCCCAAGAATGTCACTGGATAATCTCCAAGAATGTCACCAAATAACCCCCAAGAATACCAGTAGAAGCTTAACTCATCTGAGACATGACCAGCTCAAGCGGGAACTAACACAAACCTCTAAGACTCATAATCCTGTTCCTATAAAAGCCATCAACTGATCCACAGTGGGGGAGACGGGTTTTTTGGAGGAATCTATTCCCCTCTGTCTCTTATATATCGATATATAATAAACCTCTTGCTGCTCACCTCACCCCTGTCTCAGAATTGGCTATTGCGGCAGGCGGCTCCAGTCTGCGTTATTGTAGTAACAATACCACAAGTGGATGGCTTCAACAAACAGAAGTTTATTTTCTCATAGTCTAGTAGGCTAGAAGGCTGAATTCAGGACATCAGCTCCAGGGGAAGGCTTCCTGTCTCTGTTGGCTCTGGAGGAAGTTTCTTGTCATCAGTCTTCCCCTGGTCAATGAGCTTCTCAGCATAGGGACCCCAGATCCAAAGAACATGCTGTTCTCCTGGCTCTTGTTTCTTGGTGGTACAAGATCCCCCAACTCTCTGCTAGTTTCCCTTTCCTTTTATCTCTTGTAAGATAAAAGGTGATTCAGGCTACACCCTAGGGAAACCTAAGTGACCTGAGTAAGAGTGTTACATCCCACCCGAAACCTCTTTAACATAATCTAATCTTGCCTCATTAACCACAGGCAGAAATTAGGATTTACAACACGTAGGAAAATTACATCAATCACAAAATGGAGGACAACCACACAATACTAAGAATCATGGCCTAACCAAGTTGACACATATTTTGGAGGGACACCATTCAATCCATGACAATACTACTTTGTAAGAATTATAATTTGGTAAAAGCATAAAGACATTGCAATAAATCAGTCGTATATCCACTCAATTAAAAATCATATAATTTTTTAAAAACAATATCCATGGTTTATAATAACATATGCTAAAATATTAAGGGAAACAACTACAGACAAACTTTTATATGAGAATAAATGAAGGTAAAACAAACTAATAAAAAAGTAAATGGTAGAAAAGATATAGGAAGTAACCCATCTCGTGCGAACAATGGTCTTCTTTGTGAGATAAGCCTAGTGCCATTGTTATCTCTTATTTTTCTGAATTTTCCAAGTATTCAGTTGTAAGTATGAGTTACTTTATTACAAGAAAAAAAAAATGCACCTCATTTAAAAATCTATCTTCATTAACAAAACAACAAATTTCACAAATACAAATCACCACCAAAGGACAGCTTGCTACTGGGGTACCTACCACTAAAGGAGCGCTGGTGGTGCGGTGGTTAAGCACTCAGCTGCTAACCACAAGATAGGTGGTTCGAACATGTGGCAGTCTGCTTCCACAAACATTACAGCCTTGGAAACCCTGTGCGGCAGTTCTACTCTGTCCTTACTGTGAGTCGGAATTGACATGACGACAATAGGTGGGATCTATCGCCATTCCTGTTTCTGTGCGTTGTTCACATCAGAGCTGTGGGGTGAAGTGGGAGGGTCTGTCTTTGATCAAACATTGGAAAATGCTGGGTTAGACAAAGCTCAGGGACATCCTTTATTGTGGGACTTTTCAGAGCCTTCAACATGCTCATGCATATTTGCAAACGTATTTGCTTAAGAACTCTCTAGAAGACATTTGCAAGTCTTTTTTTACCTTAACCAACCTTTTTGTATATAACAAAAACAATACAAACCAAAGCCACCTCTGACTGAGTCCTTATTACATGTCAGATGTAATGCTAAGGATTTTTAGATGCATAATTGCATTTAATACTTGCAACAAATTCTAATCAAGCAACATTATTATCCCCATTATACAGGTGAGGAAGCTGAGGTTATGAATTATGCCCAAACCCATATAGCATGTAGCAGACAGCCTGGATCCAGAGCTGGTTTTGATACATCTTTGCACAGTTCCTGATCCAGCTTCCCAAATTACAGAAATATGATCTCTCTCTTATTCCAGACACACTGATAAAAACATCCTAAAAATAAATAAATAAATAAAATACATGCTCGAGATAAAGACTCCAAAGCTGTTTTTGCTTTTTCTTTTCCGTCCATGGCCCAGTACTGCTGCCATTCCCAAATGAACAGGATTTGTATAACTTTCATCAACAATAGAGCCAGGTCATATCTTTAATCTTCAAAACAAATGTGTAAGCCAAAGAGTATTTCTGACATTTTAATTTATTATCTGCATTTGAGGTGGAAAAGGAATTTGAACGCTGTTGGAGATAATGTGATTTGTGCTTTGGATAGGACATGCAGTATCAATCATTTAAACATTTTGCTATAGCTCTTTTCTAGATGCTTGCTGCCAGGATGGAATGAATAAACAGAAGTACAATCTGAATATAATAGCTCTTATGCCATAGAGAAAGAAAGATACATGGTCTTAGGCGGGAGGAAAGTGAGAGAGTTTTACCTTTTCCTGGAAGCTGAGAGCAACTTGCCAGCTATGAACGTTTGCCATTTCTATGACATTTCACTTTATGGGTGTCTATATCCTTAATGTGTACCCTGATGAAGTTTAGCGTGGTAGCAGGACGAATACAAGTCTTCCATTCAAACTTTCATTTTAACTCTCTTAAATAGTTGGGGCTGAGCACATGCATGACTACAAACGTATATTCTATTGTACCATTGCCTTCTTCTGGTTTCAGAATAAACTCACTTCATTAAGAATATTCTCCGCAGAGGACCCATGTCCTGCCACATTGCGAACAGTGTCAAAGCCGGAGCTCTCACTTCTTCATCCGTAGGATGCTGGAGTTATGTTATCAAGATCTCATATAAATATGTATCTGAAATGGATGGCACAGTGTTTGGCACAGGGGAAATAATACATTTGGACGCCTCTTTACAAATTCCTCTAACGCTTTGCACGATGGGATGGATTCTGTGGGTGAAGTAAGAGAAAACTGGCAGATCTATCATCCAGTTATCAATTCTTGCAGAGTAATGCTCGATATTCTATTTAACTTTGATCACAGCAAGACTTAAGCAACCTTGGCGGACACTGGGAACCCTTAACCTGTTTGTAGACAAGGGAAAAGAAAAAGAGAGAGGAAAAGAAATAATGTAGAGTGGGAATTGTGTAGGAGGACAGGGAAGGCAAGAAAGACTCAGGAAGAAGGAAGGGATATGACAAACGAGGCAGAGGCAAAAAGCTTTCTGTGACACTTGTTGGAATCCACACTAGTGGTTGCCTGCCCTGTCCCAGTCTTAACGGCCTGTGTTCCTCCACCCTTACCCTGGGTAATAAATGCGCATTTTTAGTTTAAGTTTATAGAAAATTTCTTTTTTCTTGCCCAATCCTCAATTAAAGAGTTAGTTTTGTAAGATAGTGAGTGATTGATTCAGAAATTCACGAGGCAGAAATCATCTGAGAGATATTTTCGAGAAAATTCCTTGATTAGCTACTCAGGATAACATTAAGCGGCGATCAGATACTCCCCTGCGTTCCATGTTACTCAGGCTAACACAAAACGGTGATCAGAGACGTCCCTATGTTTCCTAGCTCTTTGCTGGGGAGGTCATATCCTTAAAGTTTTTCAAGAACAGGAGCAAAACTTGAGGCTCCACATGGCTTCAGGAGGAATAAACACAAAACAAAAGAGTCCATCAAGTTCAAGATCCGTGAACATGGCCTGAAGGCTATTTCTCCTTCTCAGCAACCTCTTTAAACATAAAGAGGATTAGCAGTGATGGCATCTAATTCAACAAATTTTTATCTCTTATCTGGGCTGCTGAAATTAAGTTTCCTCTATTCTTCATAAAAAAAATAACAAAATAGTAAACACAAAATTCTTCTAATATTTTGCTCAATATAAAGACTGAAGAACGTGTTCTCATTCTCTCTCCCTTATAAAAGCACAATGTATCTCCTGTCTCACATACTTTAGACATGTTATCAGGAGGGACCAATCTCTGGAGAAGGACGTCATGCTTGGTAAAGTAGAGGGTCAGTGAAAGAGAGGAAGACCCTCAATGAGCTGGATTGACACAGTGGCTGCAATGATAGGCACAAGCATAGCAACGATTGTGAGGATGGCGCAGGACCCGGCAGCGTTTTGTTCTGCTGTACGCAGGGTCGCTATGAGTCGGAACTGACTTGACGGCACCTAACAGCAACAACGTCTCCCAGGCACAGAAGCAACTGGGTGGTCCTGTACGATGCTCTTCTCTGAGAATATTCAAATTTATATGTTCACAGGTGAAAGAAGCAACACCAACCCAAGGCACAGATTACTGACAGATGATATATGCATATTTTAAGTTTAATTTAAACTCAGATATAAATATCAAATGGCTAATAGTACAGACTGTGGAGCCAGGCAGTCTAGCCTCAGAGCCAGATCTGCCATGTATGTGCCGTGTGACATTGGGCAAGTCATTTAACCTCTCTATGCTTCATCTTTCCACGTCTTACACAGAATATAAACGTAAGTTCAAAGAGAAAGGAATAATGCAAAATATCTGACTAGTAAGAGTTTTTATACTAACTTAAGTGGATAAATGTGGGTGTCTTAGTCATCTAGTGCTGCTATAACAGAAATACCACAAGTGGATGGCTTTAACAAAGAGAAGTCTATTGTCTTACAGTCCAGTAGGCTAGAAGTCCGATTTCAGGGCACTGGCTCCAGGGGAAGGCTTTCTCTCTTGGTCGGTTCTGGAAGAAGGTCCTTGTGATGCATCAGTCTTCCCCTGGTCTGGGAGCATCCCAGTGCAGGAACCTCAGGTCCAAGGACGTGTTCTGCTACCGGCACTGCTTTCTTGGTGGTATGAGGTCCCCCGTCTCTCTGCTTGCTTTTCTCTTTTATGGCTTAAGACCCTATCTAATCTTGCAGACCTCAGCAATATAACTACTGCTAAACCATCTTATTACATCCATAGTGATAGAATTTACAATGCATAGGGAAATCAGATCAGATGATAAAATGGTAGACAATCATACAATTGCTGCGAATCACGACCTAGCCAAGCTGACAGATATTTCGGGGGGACACAATTCAATCCATTACAGTGGGCATTACATTTCTGAAGTATTTATATCCTATTTGATACATTTAAAGAATGATATCACATCTTCTTTTAGAATGTCACTATTAATGTTCTAGAAATTATGTGTCTTTTTTGGATATTTAGATTTGTAATGAAGTCTTAATGTGTCAACTTTAAAATACCCAAGTGGGTACACAGTTTTTCAAAATTATTTTAAGGGGTGCAGACGTATATTTTAGAAGATTTGGAATGCAAATTCTTTACTTCCTAATTCAGTTGGAAACTGAAAATTGGTTTCATTGTATAGCCATCAATACTCATAGCGAGCTTATAGAACAGAGTAGAACTGCCCCATAGGGTTTCCAAGGAGCAGCTGGTGGATTCAAACTGCCGATCTTTTGGTGAGCAGCTGAATGCTTAAAAACTGCGCCACCAGGGCTCCATATTAAAATATTATATTAGCTTCGATAACTATCAACAAAAATAATCTTAGCATCTATAAACAGTGATGTTCTCTTAAGATCTGACACAATCTATACGAAATCCTAAATAAGTTAGTGCACGTATTGTCACAGGACTTAAATGTAGTAAAGCATGATCAGAAATGTAAAATTTAAAAAATCTCAAAAGTTTGATAAAAAATTGTATGTTAAACAGCTTTCAAGTGATCATTTTTGTTTTATATTCTACTGAGAACATAGAGCAATCAAATTATGCAGCATTTCCAAGCTCCACTTCAGTGACTTGGCACAATTTTCTTGTCAGCTTCAAGCTTAAATTTATATAGTAATGACAGCCTAAAAATTGGTGAATCATGGATAATTGTTTTTTAACTGGGGGAAGGACCCTAATACTTAACACAAGATGTTTTGGGGGTGTGTTGATGAATCACTCTTTGTCATCATCTCCACCCGGAAAGTGATTTCTATTTTTCCCTGTCTAAAAAGCTTGACATATTGCAAACAAGAGAAATGACAAATATGGGGTCACACAGAGGACAACCACAACATTAACCAAGTACGTCTCAAATGTAACAAGAGTAGTTTGACTAAGTTCTTCAAGACGAAGGAGAAAAATATGCTTCCAACTGTTAATGGTGGTTATACTGGATAAAAAAGTGTTCTAGAGTTCAACAGAAAAAAACTTTCTTTTTTCTCCATATACTTCTGAATCTTTTACAATAAGTCACTCATGTATTGTGTGACAAAATAATATATAAAGTATTTTTAACCAAGGGGGCAGTGTTCTCCAAACTTCCTTTATGTCCCTATATTCAATGCCTCTCCTCATTTAAATCACTGAGAGATTGGTTGGCAATGTTACTTAAACGGCCGTGTTTTATGGCTTACAAAGTCTTTCACTTATCTTTTCTCACTTGATCTGTAGAGCCCTCTAACACCAAAAAAAAAAAAAAAAGACAGGTGTGAATACCCCCATTTTACAGATGAGCAAACAGAGAATCAGAGAGGCAGGTTGATTTTCCCAAAGATACAGGGTCCCTATGAGTCAGAACCGACTTGACAGCAATAAGTTGTTTTGTTTTTTAATATAGCTGTAAGTGACAAACCTACTCTATCAGTACAGAATATAGGGGTTTTCTTCCTAAGAGAAAGGAGACCTGGTGGCGCAGGGGTTAAGCTCTAATCTCTAACTGAAAGGTTGGCAGTTTGAACCCACGAGCTGCTCCAAGGGAGAAAGACATAGCAGTCTGCTTCTGTAAAGATTACAGTCTTGGAAAACCTATGGGGCAGTTCTCCTCCATCCCATAGGGTCACGATAAGTCGAAATTTACTCCATGGCAATGAATTTTTGTTCCTAAGAGGACACAGTGTTGCTGTTGAATGGTGTGGAGTCGATTAAACTCATAGCCACCCATGCGACAGAGTAGAGCTACCCAATGGAGTTCTCTAGGCCGTAATCTTTACAGGAGCAGATCACCGGGTCTTTCTTCCATGGAGCCACTAGGTGGGTTTGAACCA
>NW_004443985.1:3916634-3917591 GCF_000243295.1 Trichechus manatus latirostris
AGGCAAGAAAATCAGAGTGAAGGAGGCAGAGTTGGGAGAAGCCATGCAAACAGGCATTTAAAAAAAAGCAAAACAAAAGAACAGTTGCTCTCCAGACGATTCGATTCCGACTCATGGCGACCTCATGTGTTTCAGAGTCAAACTGTGTCCACAGAGATTTCAATGGCTGATTTTTCAGAAGTAGAGCTCTAGACCTTTCTTCCAAGGCACCTCTGGGTAGACTTGAACCTCCAACCTTTCGGCTTGCAGTCGAGTACATAAACCATTTGCACCAAGCAGGGACTCTGGGGGAAGGTGTAAGTTGACATTCACCAGGGTGAAAACCAAACAGGTCTTCATTGACCTTTTTAGCTGCTTTCTCAAACAAAATTATTGATTTCTTTTATCTTAAAAATATCGTGATGATACATTAGCCCGGGTCGTTGCAATGATAGGAAGAAGGAAGAGGGAAAGAAGGAGGAAGAGGAGGAGGAGGAAGAAGAGGAAAAAACAAGGTGTCGTTGTAATGTTAATCTTCAAATTTCTTAAGGCTCATCAAGACAGGCCAACATTCATATTTTTACTTCACCTCAAAAAAGTGGCTGTGCCACACATAGCTTCAGCTTCCCTTACTTTTAAAATGAGGACACCTAAAAAAATTGGTGCCTTGATTAAATAAAGATATGTCTGCTCAATGCCTGGCATGCAAGAACAAATCAATACATGTTGATTAACTTTCTCTTCTCCACCCTCAGTAAAACTAAGCTTCATGGCCTGAAATCCCAGATAATCAGCCTTTATCTATTTCATTTTAAAAGCAAGCCCGGGACGACATAAGCCTCTTTAGGAAGTTTCTGGCTCCATTTCCTCCTGACCTTTTTATTTTCTTGAATAGTTTATGTTTGTTGTTGTTGTTGAAAATATACACAGTAGAACATACACCAATTCAACAATTTCTGCATGTACAATTCAGTGACA
>NW_004443985.1:3927977-3929605 GCF_000243295.1 Trichechus manatus latirostris
CACAGTCGCTTTTCCCAGCTCCCACGGATGGATGTGTTTGTGGTTTCTACTCTGGGTGCTACAAATAAGACTGAGTTTAAATTCTTATGACTTTCCATCCATGTGCAGGTATATATTTCACTCAATAAAATATAACATTTTATTTCTCGAAATTTTTGAACACAACTCATGAACATAGAGTGCAGAGTAAGAACAATTGCCAGATATAGTTTCTTAATTATTTATTAAGAAATCCAAAATATTTTGAACCGAATGATGTCTTCATTGCTCTTATTGAGTTTACTTCAATAAGTTAATGCCTGTTAAGCACTGAGTTTTCTTTGGTAAGTGAACCCCTGCACCACCAGGGCTCCTCAATGAAACCACCAATGCCAGGTAATTGTTACAACAGTCAGCCAAGCCTGCTACAGGAAGGTGCCAGGATGCCGTTGGATAACCATGGGTCCTCTGCCTCTAGTACTTAAAATAGTGTCTGACAACGTAGTAAGATCTGAATAAATGTTTAATGCTTCACTTCTTCTTTCCTCTCTTCTTCAGTTCTTCCCCATTTCCCACCTTCTCTTGGTTCTGGACACCAGGTACCAATGCCTCTTTGTCTCCTCCGTTTTGTTAACCCATTCAGACTTCCACCTTCAAATCATCAGATCTGACTGCGGCTCTTGAATTAACTCTGCTCATGTCTATGATTTCCGTGTCCACCACAGGCTCCACCTGAGGTATTTCCTCTCTCATGACATGCTGGTGGGACCTGAGAGACAAGGCTAGCACCTAGGGTGATTGTGACGCAAGAAGAAACTGAGAAAAGAGATGAGAAATGGGACATAAATCAATGGAACCGGAAAAATATATCTTTAGTTCATTTTCTAAGCCTGCCTAATTTTTAATAACTTGTATGAGGGCATTGGACTTCCAACTTAATTCTATCATTGAATTATACTAAAAATCATATATTATTCCTATAGAGTATTTGAGAAACTGTTGATTTCATATACTTAACCCTCTGTTTTAAATTTAGAGTTTATGAGTCAGAATCAACGGCCACAAGTTTTATTTTTTTTGTTTTTGGTAATGGACAATATTTAAAGGAAAAGTTGGCTCTGAAATGTCTTTCATTTCCTTCCCACTGAGCCCTGAACACACGTGAGTGTGTCCATTCCGTAGATTTGCCAACCAATGAACAGATGTACGAAATGTTTGAACCAACTTACTAGTTAATGTCAAGCAGAGCTTCCAGCTCTAAATCACAGTTGCTCTAAAAGTTTCAGGTAGGTGATAATTTTCTTTGCAGAGTATTAAAAACTGCGTTATAATAGAACTCCCACAAAACCTCTTCAGTTATATGGGTCTATTAGCATTTTATTTTAAACGCCAGTTTGACAGGCATATTATGTAGTTATTATATTTTTCCATGCTTAGAACATTCACGACATTCACTTTACTTGCAGTTTTCTATTAGAAAAAATTCAGAAAAAAATTGTCTTCCTGGCTGGATGAGAATGAAAGAGAAGTCCGTCTTTGTGATGATTTTCTGTATCATTGACCTGAAGTAAAACAAACCCAAAATTCATTCAGGCAATTTTTCATTCATCCAGGTGCTCATTCATTTATTCAGTAGTCATTTCTTGGTT
>NW_004443985.1:3931696-3932935 GCF_000243295.1 Trichechus manatus latirostris
ATTGCCTGTGAATGGTGGCAATATGGGTGATTTATATTTCTTTACACAGCTCTGCAAAGTCAAAAATTTCAGGGATAGATATGTGTTCATTTTATAATCAAGAAATAAGAAAATCATCTTGTTTTTTCCCAACCAACAAATTTAAGAATTCAGCCCTTGTGCCTCCAGGATTGTTGCCGGGAACTCCAGGTCCTGCTTGTCGTGACTCCGTCCAGGGCCAAAAAGACAGAGACCGAGTTGGGGAGAATGAAAAGCAACTTATTAGTTGGTCAAGCAAGCAGACAGTCCGGGCTGGCTGGCCGTCATGCAAGGCTGCTGGCAGGCAGCTGGTTGAGGCTGGTTTACATAAACGCAGAATACAAAGTGGCGCGCGCGCGCGCGCGCGCGCGCGCGCAGGCGCCGAGTGTTTTAGCGTAAGCATTTTCTAAGGCCCGAGTTCAATTCCCTGCACAGAAGGAAGTTAGTCATTTTTGTTCGTTAGCATGTTAGCTCTCCAACCAGAGGCGGGGAATTTACTGTGCACGAGGCAGTTAAAGAGCTAAAGGCTATCTGGAGTGCCAAGATGGCGGGCGGGGCTGGTTTTAGTCGGTTTCGGCCAGCCCGTGACTTTTTCTCTTCAAGGAGGTTCTGAGGAGGAGCAGAAACAACTCCAGGAAATGCACTGGGTGAGAGGCTGTCTTGAGGCTATAAATGTCTCTAATGGCTCTAGCCCTGTCTTTGGATCAGCTGGTCAGTCCTTCACTTGGGCTGGGTGTGAGCAGAAGTGACTTGTACAAGTTCTAGGTCCTCGTCTTCTTTTTGTAACAGAGCGTCAGTGTTTTACCTGGACACATGGCCACCTAGATAATACTTTTCTTTTGATGTCCTCATGAAATCATTTCGGAGAAGGCTCAGGTACCACTCTGCACTATAAAATAAAACCCTAGCCATTCCCTTCTCCCCTGGGGCACTGTTACTGTGTATTCTTGTTGTGGGCCTTCAAGTCGATTCCAACTTACAGTGACCCTATAAGACCGAGTAGAACTGCTCCATAGAGTTCCCAAGGAGTGCCTGGTGGATTCAGTAAGCAGCTGAGGTCTTAACCACTGCGCCACCAGAGCTTCCATTACGGTATTGGGGGGAGGAGAAACTTGTACCGAAAAGGTACTGGGTTTCTTATTCTGATTCAAGTTGCCTTTCCATTGCATTTTTGTGCCCAAGCCATGGGGAAAGTTGAAAAACTGTCCTGGTCCTTACGTA
>NW_004443985.1:3934483-3935963 GCF_000243295.1 Trichechus manatus latirostris
CCTGCCACAAAAGTTTAATAAAACTTGTAGTGAAATGCAGAAGAAAGATGTGGAAGTCTGCTTCTGTATAGACTACAGCCTTGGAAAACCTATGGGGCAGTTCTACTCTGACCTATACGGTCGCTATGAGTCGGTGTTGACTCCACGGCAATGGGCAATGGATGGTGAAATGTATCATAGTTTCTTTCCATTATTTGGCTTAAAAGGATGCTTCTAGTCACCCCGGTGGTGGAATCAGTGTTTAACTGATTTCGTAATTACAGGTTTATAGTGGAAATAAATTACTACATAAATTACTGCATATAAACAGTAAATGCTACTTTCTGGGTCCCCTTAATTTGTTCCTTCCAAAAGTTGAGTATAAAACTCCTGTTTGAGAAGTCCTCTTAAACACACATTTCTCTTATCACCTACCTTCTGCTCCCTTTACAGAGGAAGAAAGTTAGGAAGAGGGTAAGAGAGCAAGAGAACTAATAACAAATCTGGACTTGTCAGGGAGTAATGCTCTCCTTTTCTGCCTCTCGAAGCAGCGAGGCATCATGGGCCTGTCTGCCCTTGTCTTCCCTCTGCTGTGACTCCCAGAGAGAGAGATTCGATGATCGATGATCGGGGGAGAAGTGGCACCTCCTGTTCTGTTAAAACAATCAGTGAATTGAATGAGTAATGAGCAAGAGAGCCTTAGTGACATTGGTGCGTAATGAGCCCAGTTCTCTGTCTGCGTGTCCCTAATTTCCACAGCTTGCTGAATAAAAAAGTTCATTTATGTCCTTGAGTGTAAGATAATTTCCACAGATGGGCTTTAATAAAGGGAAAGGAGGTGTAGGGAGAGCACTGTAGGAAACTAATGAACGCAAAAATGAAAAATGGAAAAAAGTAATACATTTTTATTAGGGATCCCTGCCAGGAAACCCCTGAGTGTGAGAACAAATCACTCTCACTAAGAAGAAATATTACTTAACATTGATGCATCCTCTTTTGAGTGGGGAGGTGGGTAGCCAAGCTGCAGGACACTTTAAAGCCATTCGTCTCTTGTAACTCTACCCTTCTCTTTTGGCTACGAATTGGCCTTTCAGGATCACAAAAAAGACTCTCCTTTATTTACGTTCTTGGGAGGAATGTGCCTCTTTGCCAGCCCATCAAGTACAGGTGCTTTGGGTTCCTTTCTGCATCATCACTCTTCCCCCCTCTGTGTATTAAGGAGGCATCTTTTGTTTGATGTGGGCAGAGAAGCACTATGAGCATTCTGAGCCATAGGACCCAGATCGACACAGAGCACTTCTGATAGGACACAGTAAAGGCTTTGGACCCAGTGGGTGTGTTCCTGCCGGAGGACAAAAGAGACTTGAGGTGGTACAGGGAAGAAGGCCATGTTGCGTATTGAAGAAAGAAAAATGCCCGTAACTTTGATTAAGCTTTGAAAAGCCCCGGGGACTGTCTTGAAGAGCTTAGGAAAAAGAGGGGAAAAGAACAGGGGACTGAC
>NW_004443985.1:3936690-3938141 GCF_000243295.1 Trichechus manatus latirostris
GTGGCCTGAGCAGCTCCCAGTTGAGCCACACCCATCACCATCACCTAAAACTTTGTTTGCTAAGGGACTGGAGGAACAGGTAAGCAGCTCCGGCCTGTGTTGGCTATCAGCTTGAGAGGAAAGTGAGTTAAAATAGACTTTTTAAAAAGAAGAAATAGTGGCTTGTTTATGTGCTAATATGAGTAATATGTTTAAGAGGGGAAACTTGACAATATTTGAGAGAGATGCTAAAGGGTTTCCGTGTGTAAGCAAAAGGGGATGGAAGGCAGTGCTTGTAGAAGTGCGGGCAGATGGTTAACAGTGTGGTAACATCAAGGAAGGCAGGGCACACGGATATGGATGCTGTTAGACATCTAAGTGAGTTCTAGGAGTCTTAAGCCCTGGTGGCGCAGTGGTTAAAGCCATGGACTGCTAATGAAAGGTTGGCAGTTCGAAACCACCAGCACCTCCGCAGGAGAAAGATGTGGCAGTCGGCTTCCGTAGAGATTTATAGCCTTGGAAGCCCTATGGGGTGGCTATGTGTTAGAATCAACTCGACGGCAGTGAGTTGTTATAAGAGTCTTGAAGGTCTCTGGGTGGCACAGTTTGCTCTCAGCTACTAACCTAAGGGTTGGTGGTTCAAACCCACCCAGCAGCACCTCAGAAGAAAGGCCTGGCGATCTGCTTCCATGAGGATCACAGCCAAGAAAAGCCTGTGGAGCAGTTCTGCTCTGCACACATGGTTGCACATGTGACGATGCTTGTACAACATAAAGAATGTGATTAATGTCACTGAATTTCACCTGTAAAAATTGTGGAATCGGAAATGTTTTATTATGTATATTTGTACCACAATTAAAAAAAAAAAAAAGCAAAACATAAAACTGTAAAACTTCTAGAAGAAAATCTAGGAGAAAGTCTGTAGGACATAGGGAGAAAATCCTCAGTTATGACACCAAAAGCATGATCCGTAAAAGAAAAACATTGATAAATTGGACTTCATCAAAATTTTTAAAGAAATTGCTCTGTGAAAGACACTGTTCAGGGGTGAAAAGACAAGCTACTGTCTGGGAGAAAATATTTGCAAACCACATACAACAACAAAGGACTAGTATCTAGAATATATAAAGTCTCAAAACTCAATAATGAAAACATTAAACAATCCAATTTCAAAAGCTATGAAGAGAACTTTACCAAAGAGGGTAAATGGATGGCATATAAGCACATGTAAAAATGTTCAGGGTCACTAATCATCAGGGAAATGCAAGTTACGATGCAATAGAATAATCCCTATATACCTGTCAGAGTCCCTGGGTAGTGGAAACAGTTAACACACTTGGCTGCTAACTGAAAGGTTGAAAGCTGGAACCGGGTCAGCTGGGTGGGCTCGAACCTCCAACCTTTCGGTTAGTAGCTGAGAACGTTAACCATTTGCACCACCGAGGGACTCCACACACCTATTGTCGTTAGGT
>NW_004443985.1:3939256-3940438 GCF_000243295.1 Trichechus manatus latirostris
GAAACTTAAATGCATATTGCTAACTGAAAGAAGCCTGTCTGAAAAAGCTGCATACTGTATGATGCCAACTATAAGACAAAACTACAGAGACGGTGAAAAGATGAGTGGTTGCTAGGGGATCGGGAGAGGAGGGAGGAGGGATAAGGAGGTAGAGCAGAGGGCAATTCTAGGCAATGAAGCTGTTCTGCACAACACTGTAATGGTGGACACATTACATTACGCATTTGTCAAAACTGACAGGACTGTGCAACACGTATCCTAATGTCAAACAAGGACTAACAAGCACAAAAACCAAACCTGTTGCCGTCGAGTCCATTCCGCCTCATAGCGACCCTATAGGACAGAGTAAAACTGCACCATAGGGTTTCCAAGGAGCTGCGGGGGGATTTGAACGGCCGACCTTTTGGTTGGCAGCTGAGCTCTTCACCACTGCGCCACCAGGACTACAGTTAATATTAATGTATCAGTATTATTTCATGAATTGTAACGAATGTACTATGTGAATGTAAGGCGTTAATAACCAGAGAAACAGTGCAGCGGGGAGAGGGGACTCACGGGAACTGTTGGTGCTTTCTGCGTGATTTTTCTGTAAACCTAAAATTGTTCTAAAAAAAGTCTATTAATTAAAAAAAAAATGCTTCTAACAAACAGAGCAGACACCCCATGAAGAAGGGGGGGAAAAGGAAGCAAGGGATGTCTACATATAGCCATAGACAAAGCTTATAGGCAGCTTGTTCCCACCCAGTGCAGCTATACTGGATGTTAAAATATTGACAGACTTCTTTCTATTCTCCTCGGTACATAGCCACTGACCTGATCCCTGGAGTCTCCCCTCCACCCCGGATCCTTGCCACCTAAAGCCTCCTTCCAGATCGAGAGATTACCTGGAACATCTTACAATTTAGCAAATAAAGACTTAATGTTGGAACCATTAAGGGGTCTCCAGATTTATGAATCTGTTTCATGGAGCTGCATGTAATATTCTCTAATATAATTCTTCTACTTTTCTGTTCATCTTTACACACATATTCTTTCTCATTCTCTCTTTCTCTGTCCTCTCTGTTTCTCTCCCCCGCTCTCTCTTCAACTCATTTAGTTTCAATATGGGCATATCTATTTTTTTTCAGTCTTAAAAAAAAAGTGCTTGGATTTTTGCTTAATGTAACTGGAATTAGTTTATAT
>NW_004443985.1:3940538-3941721 GCF_000243295.1 Trichechus manatus latirostris
AGCCCCAGAAATAACAAAAAATGAAATCACACATTCCCTACTGTTATGCATCCTATCTTTTTGCATTTACTATCAAAAAAATAAACATTTTCAGTTCAATCAATACTAACAGACACTATTATTTTGGTGTAATGTATTTAATTGTAATGTATTTAATTGGTTCTCTATTTCTGAATACTTAAGCTACTATCAGTGTTGTATTATTATAAATACGGTAGTTAGTGTACTTATGCTCATTTTAGATTGCTTTCTAGGGTCAGTTCCCACAAGTGGAATTTCTGAGTGTAATTTTAAATTATTTGATATGCACTGACAGTTTTTTTTTTTTTTTCTTCCAGAAACAAGGTTCTTTGATAATGCAATTAGATGGTATAGAGTAGTAACTCTGGATTCTGAATTTTCTCTCCTATTTCTGTTGTTGCTATAGTTGTTATTTCTTGTGTGTTTAGTAACTTGCTCGGAACAAAGCTGTGAAGTCCGATATTCCCGCCTTGTGCAGCTAGGGATGCCTTTGTTCACTTTCCTTTCCTTCTTTCCATTTCTAAACCCAGCTTCTTAGCAGCTGCCTTTATGCCTGCATAGCTTAGTGTTCAGCAAAGTGTGGTCAGAAATTGTATCCAAACACCTTGAGCCAAAAAAGCTTCCTCTTTCTGCTGATGGATCTGTGTTTGGGCTGGAGACTACTTTCAAAGGTCAGGTTGTTTTTTCAGTCTGTCCTGGCTTTTCTTCTTCTTATGCTCTCTCAGATCTCCTCCTCGAGTGCACTCAGGCTCTGGTGATGGAGTCGATGTGAATGGCTTGGGACCACTCTGTCCCCTGCTGTGCGTGTGACAGCCTCTGGCTAACTCAGGAGTAATGGAGAACCTACCAAGCCTCCTATGGCTGACTCATCTCCTGGAAGTCCCTGCCAAATCCCTGACTACTCTGCAGGGTTGTTGCCTTCCCCATACAGGACTACCACCCCGGGTGAGTGGAATTGCTGGTTCTCTGTTTGCTTGTCACTGAGATCACTGCTTTAACTATCAATGTCCGAATTAAGTGAGCACCTTTAGCAGTGGTACCATAGCTTCTGGTATTCACTGTCTGCCCTCTCTGGAGACTTGGGACGGTAAGGATACTCTGTTCTTATGAGGAGCTCAATTGTGTTCATGAGTAAGTGCTTCTCAACTTGTTGCATGCCCTC
>NW_004443985.1:3942502-3976112 GCF_000243295.1 Trichechus manatus latirostris
CAGGAGCGGACAGTGTTTCGTTCTGTTGTGCACAGGTTTGCTGTGAGTTGGAACCCACTTGATGGCACCTAACAACAATAACATTTGACTATTACAGATCCAGAGAAGGTGGAAAGGGAAATACTTATTTCACCAGAGTTGTACTTTGAAATTGTAGAGATTCAGCACCTTGGATGGGCAGCTGCAGAAGAAACTGGAAATGCAGACAGTCATGACATTGGCCTTCTCTTCTGGGCTAAAGAGTTTATTTTTTGACACTTACTGTGGCAGACAAATGATAGCTCGGGCAGATACCCCATTCAATTCCTTTAATAAAGTGACCCCTCGCGGTTTCTTTTCCTCCTCATGAGGGCTAGAGAAAAGTTGAACACTGTAGGCATTATCCCGAATGTAATTTGTGAGATTTCCTCTGCTGATAACTTATTTGCATTATCACGTTTGAAAATTTGTTGAAATGACCTATCGCATATTCATAGAAAAATATATATCAGACTGGAAATTTGAGAAGGTTGCTGTTGTCCCACAAACGGAAACCAATTTCTAGGAAGAATTTCTTTATATCTTTACGAAGAAAAGGATAGCTAATCTAAGATGCACTCTACTGGGAAGTTAGTAAGAGTCCCAAGAATTATCCCAATAGTAGCCCTACCTTGAGCCAGCAATGATGTGACTGTAGCAATCTTGGTGGATTTGGGAGGACTGGATCCTAAGATTACCTCTGAGAATGTTATCACAGGCTAGAACCAAAAAAAAAAAAGGTTGCCGTCCAGTTGATTCAACTCATAGCGACCCTATAGGACAAAGTTAGAACCGCCTCATAGGGTTTCCAAGGAGCAGCTGGTGGATTCAAACTGCTGACCTTTTGGTTAGCAGTGGAGCTCTTACCCACTGCACCACCAGGGCTCCAAAGGCCACAAGTATTAGGAACTTCTGTTGTAATGCTTACTGCTTGCTTACATTAGTGTGGCTGGCTTTCTGAATAAAGAGAAGAGAGATTCCACATCTGGCTGTTAGATTCTCTGCCTGAATACAATCTTCTTTCTCTTTCATTGAAGCTAATGACATAATTCCTTGAACTCTGGGTAAGTTCAGGCCCACCCCATGCAGTCTGAAGTCTCAAGACACTCCGTGCAGTTCCTGACCCAGTGCTCTCTGGTCTTGTTTGTTTGGAGGGGAGTATTAGATGAGCGGAGCCCTGTGGCAAAGAGGTTAGGAACTGAGCTGCTGACAAAAGTTGGCAGTTCAAATCCACCGGCCACTCCTTGGAAGCGGTCAGTTCTGCTCTGTTCTGTAGGGTTGCTGTGAGTCGAAATCAACTCGATGGCAATGGGTTTGGTGACTAAATGAGGGTAGGAAAAAAAAAGTCTAGTTTGAGAATCCAGATCGAAAGTGGTGATGTGGAAATTGAATTAGCAGATGGATTATTGTTTGTGATAGGAGAAATGAGAAAATTATCAGTAGGAACAGAAGAGGCAAAGTGTCAGTTTATTTATTTTTTGCTATTGGTGTTTTAAAGATGAAAAGGATTCTGGGGTGTGATGCCTGTAGAGAGATGGGGTCTGTCATTACAATCTCTGAAGTGACTAATTAACACACCAAATCGAAGGGGCAGAATATCTTTGCCATATTTCACGTAACAAGTTGAAGCCAAGGCACCATTGGTATCATTCAGTTCTCCTTTTTTTTTTTTTTTTACCTTCAAGCCATAAAGGGAAACACAATGTTTATTTCCATTTTAGGCTCTAGGGGCAAATTCAGTAGGTAAAACTATTGATGTAGGCAAGGTGCGAATACTTGTAGCGTGCTCCTTGTCATTGCCAAAAAGAGACACTATTAAAAATGGTAAATTCATTCAGTGATTGCAGATTCTGTTTTGCATTCTGCTTTCTGCTGAATTCTTCCCTTTCAGAGAATCTTTCCAAGTCTCTATGGTGCCTGGAGAGTCTCTGCCCCATGATGAAATTCACCAGCTCATGTCAGCACCTTGATCACCTGCACTGTTGAAAGCAAACAGCAGCTCATCACCTGAAGTTCTTTGGATGATAAATGCATTGTTAATGGATCAGGAAGACAAATGGACTCAAACTGCAAATCCATGTGATTCCACAAGCCCTTACGGTAAGGGTGAGGTTAGCTGAATTTCCAACATGACAGATAGAGAACATAATTTTTATGACATAGACATTTATACAGCATGCAGTTGAGCTGCAGTCACAGGCATCTGGCGTAATGAGGTGACTCTCCCATTTTCTGAGTTGAAACTTCAGAGAGAATGTTGTTCTCCATTTGCTGCTGCAGCGGCTGAGCAGATCGTGAACTGCCATCATACCTCCCCTAGGGCCGGGCCTTCTGCCCAAGACAGACTATCTTGGAAACCAGAAAACTACAGCTGAGCACGGTTTTATTCCTGATGGCAAACTTTCCGGCTAAAGCGGTGGCTTTCGAATTGCCATCCTCCAGTAAGGACCAGTATTCCAAATGAATGTTCAGGGGCACCTTGTGCTCAACGAAGAGAAGATGGGGCTCTGGAGCCCCCACCCTAAACTGAACAGTGCCATTTCTCTTTGATCATTTTTATGTTTTGGACTTCTGCCTTAGGCATTAATTAATAAATGGATTCCATTCACTGATTTAAAAAAGCTCGAAAACCATTGAGTTTGTGGTTTGAGCAAATCCACTGAAGTTAAATGAATGATCGGATGATGTAGGAAGGAAAAAGAAAAACTGACATCTTGTCTTGGGCCTGCAGATAACACGGAATTACTGATCCAAACACATCATATATTTGTCGTAAAAACAAGCTGTGTGTGTGCATGATAACTCTGAAGGAAATCACAGAAAATCAGCCTAAACAAATGGATTTGGTTCAGACAAACGGCCTTTTACCAGGGACAAGGCCCTGGACCATTTACTTAAACTTGCTTCTTTTTCACTTCCTAGTTTTAAGAGAGGGCCGATAATACTCATTTCACAGGAGTGTTGTGAGAAATAGATGATGTACCAGGCGTGGTCAGGTATTCACAAAAAGGATATCTGCTTTGCCTTTTTTCGTTCCTGTTAGTTTTTAGTAAATCAAGTTTTCTGGTCAAGCCATTGCAGTGGAGTCCGTTCCAACTCATAGCGACCCTATAGGACAGAGTAGAACTGCCCCATAGGATTTCCAAGGAGCAGCTGGTGGATTCTAACTGCCGACGTTTAGGTTAGCAGCTGAGCTCTTAACCACTGCACCACCAGGGCTCCTAGTTTCCAGGTCAGCATATACTTAATATAAAGGAAGAAAAATATTTTGGCCCCAATCTCAACTCAATCATCATGAAAATAAGAGCTTCCAAACAAGAATGTGTGCATGGAGATAGGCAGCCAGAACTGCTAATGCGTTAACTCAGGGCTCCTGATTGTCTGCAGATGACTGAGCTGAGACTGAGAGCTCCTTCTCTTGGAGGGAGGGAAAGGCTGTACTACACTCAGTTCCCACAGGACCAGAGCCCCCAAGTTCTCCCTGTGCTATGCTGGGCACCTGGCATTTCTCAGCACTATCCTAAACGTCAGTGCCTGAGCTCAGACTGCTTAACACCCAAATACAGGTGTTTATGGCGATGATGCAAAGTTGCTTTCATGCTTTTCCCACAAAAAGGAAGAGCACATGCTTTTCCCACAAAAAGGAAGAGCACAGGTCTCTCCACCAGAGCACAGACAGCATGCTCAACTACTTCCCAGCCCAAGGTCACCTCTTGACAAGATGCCAGGATGTGGAGGGTGGTGTGACACCTGTCAGCCTTTTGCCAGAGTCCAGACTAGACCCAATGACCTCCACTGGTGTTTGTCCAAAAACGATAGCTGTGACATTTATGGTAGGGGCTTTTCTGTCTTCAAAGAAAAAAGATCTACTAAATATCTTCTCAGAGGAGAGTTTGTGGGGCAATTGTTTAATCAACACAATGATGGCATTAAGGAGCCCTGTTGGTGAGGTGGTTAAAGTGATAGGCTGCTAACCGAAAGATTGGTGGTTCGAAACCACCAGCAGCTCCGTGGGAGAAAGATGTGGCAGTCTGCTTCTATATGGATTTACAGCAGTGGAAGCCCTATGGGGTCGCTATGAGTCAGAGTAGACTTGACAGCAGTAGGTTTTGGTTTGGGTATGATGGTATATTAATGGACTTAAATGTAGCTGGTGGTATATTAGGAAGTTTGTTATGTTTAAGTCCCTAATTAGTGTCCCACCGTGACTGCTGCAGTACAAACATCATTTCTACTCTGGAAAAGATGCTAGTTAACAAAGGAGAAGAAGTGCATTCTTGCTATCAGTTCACAAGACCTAATTTAATGGTTTCTTCAAAATCAGCGGCAGTGCCAGTAAGCAGAAAAATAAAGAATGAAGAGAATGGAGAGAATTGAGAGGAAAAGAATGCAAGAGTTACTATGTAGGAATAGCAGGGAGAAAATAGTTTGGAAAGAAAATACGATGAGGGGAGACTTGTTTTATTATCGAATGTGGTAATTACTTGTTAAGATATAACTTGCTATTTTTAGTTGTCTTCAAGTCAGCTGTGACTCATGGTGACCCTATGTACAACAGAAAGGAACACTGCCTGGGATCCTGTGCCACCCTCACAATCAGGGGAGGATTATCCAACAGGCAATGTAAACACAGAGCTTACCTTGCTTACCAGACCATTTGTACTGAAATTGTTCACTACAGATTATTAAGTAAGCATAAGTAAGCCCTTGCTTACCTTGCTTACTAGGTCATCACCTCTGTTAGAGACTGGAAGTTTGAAAAGAGGTTTAGATTCTGTAGGAGGGTGCTGTGGGCTTGGAAGAGAGACAGATGCCAGCCATGCCTAGTAGCAGAGTCTTCGATGTGGTGAAAAAAAATGTGAAATGGTTCCCTACAGATGATCTGCTTACCTTGCCTGTTGGATAATCCACCCCTGCTCACAATTGCCATAGTTCAAGTCTATTGTGGAGGCCACTCCGCCAATCCTTCTCACTGAGGGTCTCCCTCGCCCTCGCTGGTGTTCTACCAAACATGATGTCCTCCTCCCACCACTGATCCCTCTGATGACGTGTCTAAAGCAAGCCACTCGGACAGTGTTTTGTTGTGATCCATAAGGTTTTCACTGGTTAATATTCAAAAGTAGATCACCACTGGGACTTTTCTTCCTAGTCTGTCTTAGTCTGGAAGCTCCACTGAAATCTGTCACTTGTCCATCATGGGTGATCCTGCTGGTATTTGAAATACTGGTGGCGTACTTTCCAGCATCACAGCAACACTCAAGCCAACACAGTATGACAAACTGACAGACAGGTGGTGGGGATATAACTTATGAGAGTGTAAGTCATTGGTGGGGAAGATTCAGGTCTCTGTCATCTTTTAATTCCATTAGCAGCGTTGACGAGGAGCCCTGGTGGCACAGTGGTTAAAGTCCTCGGCTGCTGTCCAAAAGATTGGTGGTTCAAACCAACCAGATGCTCCCCTGGAGAAAGATGTAGCAGTCTGCTTCCATAAAGATTTACAGCCTTGGAAACCCTATGGGGCAGTTCTCCTCTGTCCTGTAGGGCCATGATGAGTTGGAATCGACTCCACGGCAGTGAGTTTGGTTTCTTTTGGTGTAGCACCACTGATAGTTTGATGGGTCTGAGTAAATGTTAAGTGAATGAATGAATGAATTAATTATCAAGCGAACAAGTGGAACAGACATTTGACTTGAAATTAAAACTATGTGAACTGATGTAATTTTTGGGAAAATTCAAGGTCATTTGCACTGAACCTAAGAAAAGCTGCACTGAGCTAGGCTGGCCTGTCAGGGTCAGAGCTGAGCAGCCCTGGGAATTAATTCTTAAAGTTATCCATTCATATATTCGTAAAAAAAAAATTGACACTGTGTTTTATTGGGTTGGCTGTATTGTGCATCTGTGTAAATTTGGAGTCATGATGACTTTTTAATTCTAGAAATTATTTTGACTAGTTCTTATTATCTCACCAGTTTAGATAGACACAAAAATTAATGCCCGATCACCTAATCCTGGAGCCCTGGTGGCATAGTGGTTAAGAGCTTGGCTGCTCACCAAAAGGTCAATAGTTCAAATCTACCAGCCGCTCCTTCAAAACCCCGTGGGGCAGTTCAACTGTGTCCCATAGGGTCGCTGTGAGTTGGAATTGACTCAGTGGCAATGGGTTTGGTTTTTATGGTTTACTTAATCTTATTCCATTGGGCTCTTGAAATCTGATCTGGGACTCAGGGCTAGAGATAGCCAAAGGTGTAAACCTCAGAACTCGCCAGCTCCCGGTCTCCTCCTTACCAGCCACACTCGGTCAGCTGGAAATGCCTACATTCTCTTCTGTCTGTCTGCTTCCTTTTGTTTTCCCTACTGCTTCTGGATGTGGGAGCTTTCTGCTTCTCACCTTGACTAATTGTACATATTTTGATTGGTTTTATATGTCACCAAGGGTTCTCTTGTTCTACTTCTTCTTTTCTTTAACCACTACTCTGTCCAGGAGCCACCTCACAGCTTCTGTTCATGCATTATTTTGCTTTTTATGTATTTTAAGCTTTTATTGAGGTAGAACACATACAGAAAAGCTCACAAAGTTACTCTCAAAAAGTGAGTACACTAACACAGAATTCTTCTAATGAAATATGCCATTTGATCTCTAAACAGTTCTTTTGCGTTGAGCTTTGCTTCTGTCAAGAGGGCCTTAGACACTGTCAATTCTAGGTTCTCCCAGAGGGTCTGTCTATCTGATCTACTAAGTCGTAGTCCTTTGAAGCAGCTAAACACTCCCTCAAGAACAAAATTTCCTATTTGAGTATCTTGTTGTCTTTTTTTCTTTCTCTCCGCCCCCCCATCCTTTTTAAATTTTTCTGCTTGCTCTCCTCATATACTGATTGTCTCATGTATCTGTTCTCCTCATATGCCAGGGAACTCTAGGTGTTTGTGTAAGACACTTGTTTTTCTGCCAGAACTCCTTTTTGAGTAGTTCGGTTGAATGCTTTAGGGAGCAGGGATAGTGTTCCAATTGGCAGGCTTAACTTTAAAGTCAGGAGGGATAGAACCTGATACCATGATGCAAGTGTCCCAAATGCCAGAATGACGCGTGTTTATTCTGAGGCATGGTCATCCCAAGCATTGTGCAGTCACTTTATTCAATTTACCTCTAGAAGAACTGTGTGTGTGTGTGTGTGTGTGTGTGTGTGTGCGTGCGTGTGTTTTAATGCTGGGGAAAACGCCAAGGGGCCTGTGCTCTGTGCGAGGCGGTGGCAGGAGAAGACGGGCCAGCTGACTAACTCAGTGTACTGTGTAAAAGGTCTGCAAATGTCATCTCTGCCTGCAGCCCTGCTGTGCCCACCATCTTTATGTCCAGGGCTCCTCCAGCTGATGTATCCCCAGCTCCTCTGCCCACTCCTCCCAGCACCTTGCAGGCTGTGGCTGGTCTACCTATTCGGTGAACACTCCAGCTGTTTCTGATCTCTAAGAATTTTGTGGAACTGGCTCCAGCATCCCCTCATTCCCTTAGCCATTGTCATTTCTTTTCTTCCTTTCTTTTTTTTTTTTTTATTGTGCTTTAGGCGAAAGTTTACAGCTCAAGTTAATTTCTCATTCAAAAATTTATACACACTTTTTTGTGACATTGGTTGCAGTCCCCACAATGTGGCAGCACACTCCCCCTTTCCACCCCGGGTTCCCTGTGTCCGTTCATCCAGTTCCTGTCCCTTCCTGCCTTCTCGTTCTGCTTTTGGACAGGAGCTGCCCATTTGGTCTTGTATATTTGGTTGAACTAAAAAGCACGTTCCTCATGTGTATTAATTTTTTGTTTTATAGGCCTGTCTAATCTTTGTCTGAAAAGTGGGCTTCAGGAATAGTTTCAGTTCTCAGTTAGCAGAGCATCCAGGGGCCATAGTTTCAGGGGTTCCTCCAGACTCTGTCAGACCATTAAGTTGGTCTTTTTACATGAATTTGAATCACTGTCATTTCATTTGATTTATTTCTGTACTTTCATTTCAGTGGGGCCGTATCAGTCTAGAGGGAAGCAAGTATGCTGGGACTTCTTTCTTGAACTTGTGGCCCTTTTGGAAATCTTTCCATTTATGGAATTGTTGAGTGAATCTCTAACGCTCTTGTGCCTGGTCCTCATCTTAATGTTCTCAGTCTGCACGGGCGCCCACAAGCTGTCCTGGAAGGCCATTGTCCTCAGCAGGGCTCTGCAGTGAGAACAGTGGGACTTTACAGAAACTGACACCTCAGATTCTATTTCCACCGACTGCATATGAATGAGCCTCCTGGTACTTGCTTTTCTGCTTCGTCAGATAAATTCACCATGGGGTTCCAAAGGCAGTTAGTGCCGCCGGGTGGGGCGGGGGTTCTGGGAAGAGAGGTAGAGTGACTTTGAGAAGGTCATCCACCTCTACACTCCAGAATTGTGCATGCACCTGTAGGCAAATTAACGAAGAAAACAAAAAGAATAAAGATCATGGGCTTTGGAGGAGAATAAGCCTGGGGAACAAACACTGACTCTGCCATGTATTTTGGCACATAACCTTAACAGGTTCTATTTCCCCATCTCTGTTAAAAAAAAAAAAAAAAAGGAGAGTGCCTACCCTACCCAAGCTTTGTGTGGTTTATATAAAATAATGGGCATGAAACGCCTTTCTCACTCTCATACAGAGACATCCTGGCATTTGAGATTTTTTCCTCATGGACAGAACCATGCCAAACTTGGCTTGTGAGCCTCTTTGTTCCAGACCTCTTGTAAATGCTTTCCATGGATTAATTTATTTAACCCCACAACAACCCTAACAGAGATGGACTAACATGATCTCCATTTTGGCAAACAACAACAAAAGCCGAGGCACAGAAAGATTAAATAACTGGAGGAGTGTCAGGTTGTTAGACGGTGATGGAGCTGATAGTCCATCATAAAGGGTCACATTTCTGATGTAGTGAAACCCAGGTGAAATTGTGCACTACGGATTAGTAAACCAAAGACCAGACCAGACCCATTGCCATGGAGTCCATTCCAACTCATAGTGACCCTAGAGGACAGAGCAGAACTACCCCATAGGGTTTCCAAGGAGGGGCTGGTGGATTCCAACTGCCGACCTTTTGGTTAGCAGCCAAACACTTAACCACTGCGCCCCCAGGGCTCCACAGATGAATAAGTGAGCACAATCAAGCCTATGCGTACCTTGCTTACTGGGTGCTCCATCCCTGGCCTGTCAGCGCTGCCTGAGGGCTTGTTAGAAATGTAAACTTGAAGGCCCCTCCCCAGACCTGCTGGATGGGAATCTGTGGAGGCGGAGCTCAAAATATGTGTTTTTATAAGCTCTCTGGTTGATTCTGATGGCTTTAGTGTTGGAGAAGAACTGCTTTATAGCTTACAGCTACTTCCATGTACGTTAGAAGAACCGACTTCTGTCCTATGAAGTGCACAGGATTGGACCCATTTTACAGTGGAGTAAGGCGAGGCACAGAGAAGTATATAAGGTAGAAGGTAAAAGTCCTTCTCATTCATCATTCCCCAGAATTCATTCATCTGGACCCAATTATGTGGATTTTTCATTCTCCCTCTCTAATTCCCCTCCAGAAGCCGTGGTAGTGCAATGTTTAAGCTCTCAGCTGCTAATTGAAAGGTTGGCAGTTTGAACCCACCAGGCGCTCTATAGCAATCTGCTTCCATAAAGATTCAAAAACCAAACCCACTGCCATCGAGTCAATTTCTGACTCATAGCGACCCTATAGGACAGAGTAGAACTCCCCGTAGGGTTTCCAAGGAGCAGCTGGTGGATTCAAACTGCAGACCTTTTGGTTAGCAGCCATAGCTCTTAACCGCTACACCACCAGGGTTTCCAGGTGCTCCTATAGGGAGCACCTGAAGTAAAACTGGGACATTAACGAGATAGTAGATAAGTGTAAACTTTGGTGAAGGGAAAGACAGTCCACAGTATAGGGGAAGTCAGCAAAACTTGACGAAGGCAAAGTCATAGGAGCTTCATAGACACATCCAAACGTCCTGAGGGACTGTGTTACTGGGGCTAAGGTCTGGGGACCATGGCTGTGGAGATCATCTAGGTCAACTGGCATAACAAAGTTCATAAATGAAATGTTCTACATCCAACTTTGGTGAGTAGCATCTGGGGTCTTAAAGTAGGGCAGGTGTCTTAAGAGGAAGAAGGCGTTTAGGATGCAACAAGGTGAGCAGCACACTTGGGGGGCTCCTGTGTTCCTGCAGAGAACTGATGAAGTAGGAGATAAGCAGAGGTCCTTACGGGGCCTTGGTGTTTTGCTGTTAGGTGCTGTCATGTCGGTTCCGACTCATAGCGACCCTGTGTGCACCTGAACCAAACACTGCCCGGTCCTGTGCTGTCATCACAATTGCTGTTATGCTTGAGCCCATCGTTGCAGCCACTGTGTCAATCCATTTCGTTGAGGGTCGTCCTCTTTGTTGCTCTCTGCTTTACCAAGCACGATGTGCTTCTCTAGAGACTGGTCCCTCCTGATAACACGTCCAAAACATGCTTCCAAGGAGCATTCTGGCTGTGCTTCTTCCAATACAGGGGCTTGTAGAGAATACTAATGCAGAGAAATACAGAAAGCAGAAGTCAATGAGATTCTTAGTGACCAGGAAAATCACAGGGATTCCCAAATCTGTGTACTGTACTGGGCTGTTAGATCCTTTCTGTGAGATCCTTTCTAGCATTAGAAAGCCGTGTCTTCTGGAAATTGTAGAAACCAGTATCTACACGCTCAAATCATATTCAGATTAAAAGTGAACTTATACTGAGGGCTTATTGCAGGCCTTGTGATCTGAGCTTAACATGTATACTAAATTCTTACGAAGAAAGTAGTAGTATTATCCCACTTTACAGTGAAGGAACCTGTAGCCGATGAGGTTGAGCAATTTAGCCAAGGGCACACCACTGGTAAGGGTTGGTCTAGTTTTGGGATCCTTCTGGTCTGGATCCAGAGCCCATGAAAACTAGGCCACTGTATGTGTCCTGCTTTCTCAGGCCTCAGTGGAGAGTTTAGACCTCAGATAGCCCGGGAGTGCTTTTTGATCATTTCATTCTCACCCCTCGAAACCAGCGCTTTTCAAAGTTGAATGTGATAGGAATCATTTGGGGATCTTCTTTAAACACAGATTCTAAACGCAGTGTCAATGCTGCTGGTCCAAGCTCAGGCTTTGAGTCACTGGCAAGGCTCTAAACCATCAGAAAAGTCAGTGCTGATATCAGGCTGCGTTCCAGCAGGTGGCATCCCCACCTACTTGCCTTGATCATCTCGACACTTCCAGCCGCTGTGCTTTACCCTTCAGGGGTCAGTTCACTTAATTAATAAGCTGTGTGAGCTGTTTCACCAATTTGCCTGAAGTGGATGGAATTACAAAAAAGAATCTCTGTGTCTCTCCCTGATTTCTTTCATGCTCTGTGAAGTAGGTAATTTATGCCAGTGATTACAGATTATATGTTTATTTAGCTAACTGACTACAATAATAAGACCCCACAGGGGGCCGAATGGGATTTCCTGGTCTCTGGGATGCTGAACATCTCTGCTTAAATGCGGCAATTAGGCAGGTTTTGGTGGTATTCTTGTACAAGCCCTGGTAGAAAAGCAGTCGATCCTCACCACAGTAAATGTGCATCTGGCTAGTCACTCACTGGTGCTCTCTTCCAGGGCTTTGTATCTCTTTTAGATTTTATTTCTGGGTACAGAGGAGAGAGCTGAACTGCTGAATTAATTCAATAAGCTACACGCTACACGTGTCGGAGAGCTGCGGTACCCTGATTACCTCCATCACCCCGGGCGGGACTTCTTTGCTGCCACTGCTACTCTCGATTCATTCCCTGGTAGTCCCCAACAGCATTTATTTTGTACCATTCCAAACCAAACCAAACCCGTTGCCATGGAGTCGATTTCTGACTCATAGTGACCCTACAGGCCAGGGTAGAACTGCCCCAGATGGTTTCCAAGGCTGTAATCTTTATAGAAGTGGACTGCCTCATCTTTCTCCCACAGAGCAGCTAGTGGGTTCAAACCACCATCTTTTCAGTTAGCAGCTAAGTGCTTAACCAGTGCGCAACCAGGGCTCTTTTTCGTACCATTAAACCAAAACCAAACCAAACCCGTTGCCATGGAGTTGATTCCAACTCATAGCGACCCTAGAGGACGGAGTCGAACTGCCCCATAGGGTTTCCAAGGAGCAGCTGGTAGATTCGAACTACCGGCCTTTTAGTGAGCAGTCTGAGCTCTTAACCACTGTGCCACCAGGGCCCCTTTGTACCATTGAGCAGGGAAGAAAATGAAACCATGGGAGAGTTAGTGATCCCTGGGACATTTTCTCTGTGATCTTTCTAGGCAAAGCTCAGCAGGTGACAACTGGATAGATGTCTTTGTTCTCAACATCGTCCCCACCCAAAACAAAACAAAACCAAAAACCAAACCTGTTATGGTCAAGTCGATTCTGACTGATGCAGACCCCATGCGTTACAGAGTAGAACTGCTCCCTAAGGTTTTCTTGTCTGTAATCTTCACAGAAGCACATCATCAGGCCTTTCTTCTGCAGCCTGCGGGGTGGATTCGAGCTGGCAACCTTTAGGTTAGTAGTCCAGTGCAAACTGTTTGACCGCCCAGGAGCCTGCTCTCAACACAAAAAGAATAAAAATAAAGGGAAAAAGAAAAGGTATGTCTCTGGAGTGAGGACTGACACGGGACAGTCTTGGCTTCTCTGCTGGGCTTATAAAACTTGGGGAAGTGATTTCATGAAGAAGAATACAAAATTAGGTACAGGGCTTGTGCAAGTGAGGGACCCTGAAGCTTAAGCATCATCAGCTCTCCAGGAAATTCACCTCTGCCTGTGTTATTACTCTTGGATTCATCCCCAGCTTCAAGGTCTTATTTCTTCATTACTCTCTGCCACTCACCATGTCAGCTGAAAATATTTTCTTTGCTTGTCCTGCAGCCTCATGAGTCCTTGTCTTTCCGGCTAGCTTTTCGGGCCATCATCATCTGCATTGCCCAGACGGCCTTCTGAGCTTTCCTGTGGCTCTAGGGACACCTTAGAAACCTGAATTGTTTCTTTATCTTCTTTTCTGGCACCTCTTCTTCTGCCAGTGATTTCTTTTTTGCTTTCTTTCTTTCTTCCTTCCCCTCCCTTTTTTTCCCCCTCCATAAGCCTAGGAATCAGGGGCAAAATATTTCATTTACACCTAAAAGTGGATTTAAACCCGTTGCCATCGAGTCGATATGGACTCATAGCGACCCTGTAAGACAGAGTAGAACTGCCCTGTAGAGTTTCCAAGCAGCGGCTGGTGGATTTAAACTGACGTTTTGGTGAGCAGCACCAAATCCAAAAGTGGATTTAGGGGAGCACTGTTTGATTTGGTGGCTTCAGGTGTTTCATCTTATACCCAGCCAGGAGTGTCTTGCCTTCTTCTGCTCCCCCCCGCCACCATTAGCTAACTAACATGTATGTAGTCCACAGTATAGGAAAGGTACTGTCATGGATTGAACTGTGTCCCCCCAAAATATCTGTCAAATTGGCTAGTCCATGATTCCCAGTCTTGTGTGACTGTCCACCATTTTGTCATTGATGTGATTTTCCAATGTGTTATAAATTCTACCTCTATGATGTTAATAAGGTGGGATTAGCAGCAGTTATGTTAACCAGGCAGGACTCAATCTACAAGATTTGGGTGTGTCTTAATCTCTTTTGAGACATAAAGGAGAGAAGTGAGCAGAGAAATGGGGGACCTCATTATTACCAAGCAAGAAAAGCCAGGAGTGCATGTTCCTCGGACCCAGTGTCCCTGCGTTGAAAAACTCGTAGACCAGGGGAAGACTGAAGACAAGGACCTTCCCCCAGAGCCAACAGAGAGAGAAAGCCTTCCTCTGGAGCTGGCACCCTGAATTTGGACTTCTAGCCTCCTAGACTGTGAGAGAATAAACTTCTCTTTGTTAAAGCCATCCACTTGTGGTATTTTTGTTATAGCGACACTAGATAAACAAGACAGGTACTGTCTCAAGCTCTTTTTATGTAGTATCTCTTTTTTTTTTAATATCAGATTCAAGGAACTGTTCTTTGTTTTTAATGCCCACAATGTTATGCATGTTCCCCGTGGATCTACATGAGAGTTTGTTGCTGTATTCCCAGGAGCAGGCTTGTCATGTCATAGAGTTTAAGCATCCTCAGTTCTACTAAATGCCAGATTTTTTATTTTTTTCTAGAATGATGGTACCAGTTTCTATTGTTACTGGGTAGAAACCCCAGGTTCTTGCTCGGTATGACTCGGACTGGCCAATAAATGAGAGACCAAGGTGGGAGAGCAAGAAAGGCACCTTTATTTCGTTGTACAAGGAAAAGGAGTCAGTCGGAGCTGCCGCCGCCATGACTCCTCCCCAAGGGCGAGGAGAAAAGTTACTTTTAAGGGATTTACAAGTAGGGAGTTCATACAAGTTACGTCAGCAACATTCTTAATCATACCACGCAAGTGCGATGGAGTTTACAAGCAAAAGCAGGATTTAAATGCAAAACTTCGGGGGAGGAAGCCAGGCAAAGGAAACAGGATTTTAATGCAACACTCTCTGAGGCTCTGTCTCACTGTTCTCACCAGAAATGCAGGAGATGTCATGGTTCCTTACAACCCTGATGGTATTTTGGTACCATTTCAGTTGTCTCATTTTTGCCAGCGTATAAAATGGTATCTTGCTTTTTAAATAATAAATCTACTGCTTTTACTTTTTAATCCCTTTTTAACTTCTTATTAAATATAATATGAATACAGAAAAATGTACATAAGTATACAGTTCAACACACTTTTAGAAACAGCACATACTTGTTTAACAAACACCCAGATCAATAGTCTCATTTTTGTTTTAATTTGCACTTGAATACAGCTAACATTGGATCAATGTGAGTTGGAATCAGCTCGACGGCAATGGGAACGTTGAATCTCCTCGTATGCTCCTTAGCCATTTGGGTTTTGCTTATTTTATATCCTTTGCCCATTGTTCCATTAAGTTTCTTGTTCTCATGTTTCTGCTGCGTTGGGTTTCTTTTACATTCTTTAGTCATTTGTTTTAACCTGAAACTCATTGCTGTTAAGTTGATTCTGACTCATAGCGTCCCTATAGGACAGGGTAGAACTGCTCCACAGGTTTATATTTTATTTTTACACTCATCTTGTTATTACGGCAAGAGATCAGCTGCTAACTAAAAGGTCAGCTGAACGAATCCACTTGTTGCTCCTTGGAAACCCCATGGGGCGGTTCTACTCTGTCCTATAGGGTTGCTTTGAGCTGGAACTGACTCAACGGCAGCGAGTTTGTTGTTTTGGTTTTGGCCTCTGCACAAAACCTCCTGCATCAGAAGCTGCATTTTAACAAGAGGTTCTGGTAATTTGTGTACACATTAGTCAGAGAAGCACCGGGAGAAGAAGAGAAACCAAACCAAGAAGCAGGTGTGATTGTGAGAAACTCAGTTATCCTTCCTGAAAGGAATAAACCATCTTAGGGAATTTAGATATTGAAGGATAATCCACGAATGTAGGAAACAGTTGCAATAGAAGAAAAATGACTCTGGGATGGGACTTCCAAAAGGTGAGTGAAAACAGTATTTATTAATTGCTGAGGGACAAATCCCTAGGCTCTAGGAACACCCGACTCAAAATTACAAGAGCTTCAGTTAAGGAATGTCACGGAGGTGATTGTACAATTGGAATAATTCTGAGGATTCAGGACAAATGTTGCTTCAGTAACGGCTAAGGCTGAGCAATGCCACAGCAAGAAGCCACAGTAATTGCCACTGTGTACAGGAATGACGGTGCCAGCTCAGGTCAGGAAGAGGAGACTGTCAGAACCCTCACTCAATTCAACCCTGGGTACCAGCAGCTCTGGGCTCCCAGGGATGCAGGGGATTGAGACAATTACATAAATTGCATGGGAAAGAACAGAATTTGAAGGCTGGCTTCGTGCCCCAGGTTACTAACGTTCCAATTTCCTGACATTTCAAGAAGACAACAGTGTTCCAAATGATATTTTCCTGGGAAAGAAAGAAAGCCCCCCACCCATCTATCTTAATTCCATAGAGCCAAAATCAACCTTTTAAGGAAAATAGCAGAAGACACATTCATAATGATAAATAAGTGTTTGCTGAATAAATAAATGGAAGATATCTTTCAACAAAGCTTAAATACACAAGTGACAGATTCAGAAAATCGGGCTTATTGATTGACATGTTGATAAGGCTGAAGCCAAAAAGATTTTCTCTGTCTGCTGTCTTCCCTGTCTACTGTCCTTATTATCTGCTATGACTTTTGACAAGCTCCCAGTACAGACATTTGAAAACATGAACTTGTGTATAATTGCTTTATAGGCTGAGAATCTGCTTGCTTTCTGAATTTGGAGTGTGAGACCTGCTGTTGTTAGGTGCCATCAAGTTGGTTCCGACTCATAGAGACCCCATGTACAACAACGAAACACTGCTTGGTCCTGTGCCATCCTCACAATTGTTGTGCTTAAGCCCATTGTTGCAGCCACTGTGTCAGTCCATCTCGTTGAGGGTCCTCCTCTCTTTCACTGACCCTCCACTTTACTAAGCATGATGGCCTCCAGAGGCTGATCCCTCCCGATAATGTGTCCAAAGTATTGAGACATAGTCTCGCCATCCTTGCTTCTAAGGAGCATTTTGGTTGTACTTCTTCCAAGACAGATTTGTTCGTTCTTTTGGCAGTTCATGGTATATTCAACATTCTTTGCCAGCACCACAATTTAAAGGCATCAATTCTGGGATTCTGGGACCTGGTGCTGTGATAATCTTTGTGTTATGTTATTTCTTTGGACTCTTCTAATGGGAGACTCCTGGAAGAATTGTTTTGAACTAATGTGACATCTGTGCCCTCAGGGACACAGTGAGAGAACCCTGGCATCATCTGCTGAAGGAACCTCCACTTCTTATCTAAGGTGGGATCACCAGGAGTCAAGAGCCCCTCTAGCCAGAAATGGTCAGAATAAGAAATTAAGAAGGACTTCAATTTCCTTATCTTTTAATTGAACTTGAGAATTCTGGACTTCATAGTTAAACTCACAGTGACAATGTAATTTTTTGAATTTCACATTATGAACATTTTCAAGTATACGACAAAGTAGGTAATTATAATAAACACTAATAGACTCATCGTCTAGATCTGTAAATTGATTTAAAAAATTTGCCATGTTTGCTTCTTCTTTTTTTTTTATTTGCAGAAGTATTTTAAAGTAAATCATAGATATGATGGGGCCCTGGTGGCTTGGTGGTTAAGTATTTGGCCGCTAACCAAAAGATAGACAGTTCGATTCCACCAGCCACTCTTTGGAAACCCTATGGGGCAGTTCTACTGTGTCCTATTGGGTTGATATGATTCGGAATCGACTCAACAGCAACGGGTTATTATAGATGTGATGGCATCTCACTCATGAAATAGTGTTATCACAATACCATTATCATACCTCAAAAAATTAACAGTAATTTCCTCACTTCACCTAATAACAAGTGTGCACTCAACTCACCAACTGCCCCCCGCCCCCCAAATTTCCTTACAACAAGTTTGTTGAAACCAGGATCCAAAACACAAAAGGCCCACCAAGCATTGCCTTTTGCTTAATGGTAAGGAGTACATTCATTTTGGAGGGGATATCCCAACACAACTCACACTACTGTAACCCAGAAACTGTACAGAGGGCAAAGACTCCTGCATATTCATGGGGCTCATTTTGCACCCTGAGGAATGCATGTGTTCACTGAGGCATCTAGAGTAGATGCTACTTCATCCTTCACCTTGTCTTATAAGAATAAACTCAAGAGACCAACATGACACCCTCTGGGATGATAAGATGGTTAAGGTCCATTAAGACAAAATTATACTACAGAATCTGGGAGCTGATGTATCCCAAGGCAAGATGGTAAAGGTAAACTGATATCCCTCCAGGGGGCACTACTTCTGCTATTTTTTGCTTATCAGTGTAGAGAATAGAAAAGGAGGCATTTTGGGATCGATAGTTACATAATAGGTACCAGGGCCATGCTGATTTGCTTTAGAAAAAATACAACTTTCTGGAACACATCAGCCATTGGAATTAACTCATGATTAAGCTTACATTCACCTTTATTCTCCAAATCCAATTGCTCCCCAGTGCATGACATCGGTGCCTTCAATAAGCACTTCCTGACACTGGATGTCTCTTGGTTGCAACTAATCCTGTTCTCCAATCAGAGCTCAGGTGTAGATAACGGAAACACTTTTAATAGTTTAAGCAGATGTGGGATATAACACAGGGAATTAGAAGCTTACACAATTATTGGAAGAGTCAAGGGGATAGTCTCCAGGCTGAGCCTCTGGGGATGATTCCCAGAGCAGTACAACACTTGGCTGGCTCGTCAAGGCAACTGCTTCTTCCACTGCCTCCACCAGGGAAGTTGGGAATCACAAAGCAACTGTGCCAAGTTATAGGACCAAGCTGCCTTAGCTAAAACATGGGGAACAGAAAGCTACCACCAGAACACAGAACCTCATATGTGATCTGGGTTTCCAGGTGCTGCAACCAAGTCTGTTATCCTCTGCACCAGGTTGTTACATTGCAACCAGCACTCATAGACTTCCTCATTTAATTCACATCCTATGTCCTTATTTAACTCCTTTTCAATTCAACTCAGAGCAAGCACATCTAACTGATGGAAACAAAATGGTAGCCAGACTCTTACCTTCAAGGACTGGTGTAGCTTTTATTTTATTTTATTTTTGGTCTCTGCAGTACAGTAAGTTGTTCTAGAAAGTCTAGAACACATGGTGAGTGAATGAATACGCCATCTCCCCTGAAGAAGGTGGCTCTAGCTCCATGCCGTGTTTTAAAAGAATTCTAATGCCCACAAAAAGACAAAACATTTTCTGGTGTTTGCACACAACAAGGTAATCAAATAGTTACTAGACTGATCATAAGGCTAACACAATGTATGCAACAATGGACCTTACTGAATCCCAATAAAGGAATCACCAGGAGCTAGATGAGTGATCTTCTGCTTAACATTGTTTCAAAAGTTGTTACTAATACCTAGTATTATCCAGCATTAAGCTACTATGTGGTGTAAATTAATTATTTAGAACAATGGTTTGCTTTTTAACAGCCTCTGTAAAAAAAAAAAAAAAAAAAGTGTAACTTAAATGCAATTCAGGCAATACAGGAAAATAAAATGTGCTTTTGGTTTTTGTTTTCCTCTTGGTTTTGTGAAAATGTGTTTGTGGAGGGACTTAATGTAGCTCTTTTTCAAGATTTCTTTCAGATACATCCTCTTAAGCGAAGTAATGATCAAAGAACTAGAGAGAGGTGGGTTGGATTTTTTCGGGGAAAGTACGACAATGGTAAATTTAGATGAAGTCAGTGAAGATTTTATCCATGTGAGAGTGATTTGCTTCCTGAATAATCTTTGAAAATCATCTGATATGTGCTTCAAAGTTCAGCTTTTCTACAGGAAACCAGAGCTGAAAGTGGAAAAATACCCAGTCTTTTTTAGGCAAAAAAAAAAAAAACAAACAAAAAACAAGCAAACAAAAAATACTTGCTACCTGGAAAATAAAACTTCATTAGAATTTGATTACTTCTCTCCCTGAACACCCAGCTCAACGCTGTCATTATAACACTGAAGAAAAACAATCAGTTCAAAAATGTGTTAATTTTCACAATAAAGAAATCATTTACTAATGATTTACCAGCTAGCTTTCTTTTTCTTGCATGTCCGCTAATAAATTGGATTATAATTCTTATACGACTGCTTTTCTAAGGAAAATAGAAGACACATGTACAATCAAAATACATAGATTTGAAATTTACATCCAACCACGACCTTATCCTCAAATGGTCCCTTTTATATTGGAAATAGTAAATGACTGTTACCCACAAAGGGACCTAACATTTAGTGAGTACTGACTATGGGCTAGTCACTGTTCCAAGGACTCCACTTACATGAGTCATTTGTTGCTCACTGGAGCTCTGGTGGCGCAGTGGTTAAGAGCTACGGCTGCTAACCAGAAGGTCGGCAGTCTGAATCCACCAGGCGCTCCTTGAAAACCTTACGGGGCAGTTCTAGTCTGTCCTATAGAGTTGCTCTGCGTTGGAATACACTCAGTGACAACAGGTTTGCTTTTTGGTTTTTTATAGCACTGGTGGGAAAATGGTTATGTGCTCGGCTGTTAACCAAGTGGTCTACAACTGGAAGCCACCCACTGGCTCTGCAGGAGAAAAAACCCAGTGCTCTGCTCTGGGAAAGAGTACAGCCTAGGAAACCCCATGGGGCAGTTCTACTCTGTCACATAGGGTCACTATGAGTCAGAATCTCCTCGACGTCACACAATAACGGTAGTACTGGGAAGTAGGTATATCGACAGTGAAACGTCACAGATGATGAAAATAAGGCACTAGTAATTGGCCCGAGGCCACTCAGAGAGCAAGTGGTCAGCAAGGATTTGAGCTCAGGTGATGTGGCTCCAGAGTTCTTGATTCTAAGCATTACACAGTTCCGATTTGCACCAGCAACTCCAAAGGAAAAAACGACTAAAGTACAATGAACTGGAGAAAGAGGAAAGATTTTTTAATCCTTCCACTCATCCTCATTCCTTCAGGTAGGCTGTGCTGGCAGCGAAGAAGCGAAGAAGCCTCCATATTTGCTCCCAACCTGAGCCAGGGGTTGCTCTGGGATTGCTTCTCTGCAGTTGGTCCCAGATTACACCCTTAAACCAAAATAGACGCAAAAAGTTTTTAGATTATTTATGCTGACTACCACCTTGCCAGAAACCTTGTTAGTGGAAGATATAATGGTGGTCCCCCAGTTCTGAACTTGAAGGCATAGTAAAATCCACTGATTTCCAATCTGTATCTGTCCCTGTATATCACCCTTAATAAACAGACAAATACCCGATCCTACCTCCATCCCATCTCTAAAGTGGGATTAGCTAATTCAAGTGTTTCCCCTAATTGCTATTATCTTGTTTACAGGTTTATAAAAACTTTGCCTTGAGGAAGCATCGCCGAGGGAACGGCCTGTACAATTCTACCTCACTTGGGGCCTAGACACTTTTTGACAAAGCACCAAATGTGTTCAAACCACTGCTGTGCTTCGTAAAAATGCCAGTATTCTGAGGCTTTCCTAGTCGTCTATATTCTGTCCAGATCTACCTGTTAAAAATATCTACGTTTCTCCTCTTTTTTTTGTCTTCTCTTAGAATGACCTCATACTTTCTTATTCTAATTTTTCTTTAATATTTTAGAGACTACTTGTGCTGCTGTTAGTGGATTCAAACTGCTGACCTTTTGGTTAGCAGCCTGAGCTCTTAACCACTGTGCCACACATTGTGGCTTTCAGAGGCATCCACTTTAAAGAACTGATTGACCAGATACCCACCTTGTGGCTTTGCTGACTTTTCAATCGGTTCTTTAAAGTGGATATCTCTGAAAGGCAGGATGTATAACCCAAATGACATTGTGCTATTTCTTCTAATGGTTTCCAAAATTCTACAGTTTTGAAATTGAATGGAATAAAAGTAAAAATATTGTGTTTTTAGCACACAAAATGAAACCGGGTACTAGACTCCCAGTATGATGTCTTTGCCTACTTTTCTATCACCTTGCCGTCCTATTCCTTGACCCTTCCATGCGCCAAGGCATTAGTGAATATGGTCCTTCTGGCTCAGCAGTATCTATTTGTCTGCAAGTAGGTGCTCTCAGCTGATTCTGAGTGTCTTCTCCCTGCTTCCGGAGAGAGCTACATTTAATCTTAGTTTATGGAAGTTTATGGCTAAAACATCAAATTCTGCTTGATGTGGACACTTCCCAGCAATGGCTTAATAATAAAGCTTTTAAATGAGGAATGAAAATAAGACTATGTATAATCTGCTTAAATTAAAAGGAGTTTTCTCTAGGAATCCTGAGGGAACCTATCACGTCTCTGAGACTGGATCTTGCTCACAAATGAACCTCAATTGACTACTTCTAATCCCAGTTTTCCTAATGCTAAATCGAGTACCGGAGAGCTGATAATAGCAACACATCGAAAACCAAAAGGCATTCAGAGTAGAGAGAGACTGACCGGGTTACCCCTTGCCATCGAGTAGATTTCGACTCACGGCGACCCCATAGGACAGAGTAGAACTGCCGCATACAGTTTCCAAGGAGTGCCTGGTGGATTTGAACTGCTGACCTTTTGGTTAGCAGGCGAACGATTAACTACTCTGCCACCAGGGATCCGGAGAGAGATTAGTACAAGGATAGCCAGCAAATATTCAATCTCTTGGGAGATTCCAGGTGACATTAACCCAAGAATATCCTTAACTCTAGTTTGAAAATCTTTAACATATTTCAGGAGCTTCAAGTCAGCAAATCTTTGTCTGGGGAAAATCTGAAGCAGAAGTAATTCTGTCTTTTTCTATGTGGACCTTACAAATACCGTCTGAACTCAGAGCTGTGACTTGGAGAAGTCAAATTTACCTCCTCAATTTTGTAATAATGGTTCCCCTTTTAATGTCGTATTTCTATCCATATTTTCAGCCACTATTTCTTGAGTGCCTTTTCTGTGTCACTCACGCCTCTGGGAGCCAGCATCAGAGAGACAATTCAGCCATAATTGCCTAGTTTTAAGAAGTCAGAGCGTAATAGGTAAAGAGATATTTAACTTCTTGCCCTTACCCATTCAGAATTTAGCTTGTGAGTGACACTTTAGGGGAAATCGTATCTTGACATAATAAAATAAAATCAACTTATGAGACACTTAGCTCAGCATGCACCTAAAATTGGTTCTTCAATAAATAAACCTGTAAACCCCATGGGGCAGTTCTACTCTGTCCTGTAGGGTTGCTATGAGTCGGAATCGACTCGACGGCAACGGGTTTGGTTTCTCGTAGCCACAATTGTATGTTCTGAAGGCACAGTGGCAATTCTTCCACAGTCTGAGTCTAGTGGAAGAGAAGGATATCTAAACAGATCATTGTAATATCATGTGACTAAGAGAAACCCTCAACAGCTTAGGGTAGGCTGGATAAGGTTTTACAGAGTAAATACCATTTGAACTGATGGCATGAAAGTAGAGTGAGTTCAGGAAAAGTTAAGATTTTCCTTGTGGGAATTTTAAGGGAAAGTGAGAGAAAGAGGGGCTGGGAATAATATGTACTTTACATATTATTCTGAGACATTACATTAGATTCTACTAGAGATAAAGTAGAATGATACAGCGAAGGTCTAGAATAAGCATTTTTCTAAAATATGGTCCTCTCCATAGATAAATACTTCAAACAGCACTTGACTTGCAGAAATATGCTGGAAAATTCTGTCTCCAATGAAGGAGAAACTCGCTTTTAAACTGCTTTTCATGTCAAATAACATTTTGTAGCTGTCTGCTAGTGTGTATGAATGGTCAACGCTCATTTGTGTTTCCTTTTTCCTTGGGGTCTCTCTTTTTTAGATACTGAGATCCTACAACCAGTGAACTCTTCCTGAGGTGTATGAAAATTGTGTGTCAACTAGAGAATGTACGGGTTTCTTCACCATGACCTCTGTTGATTTTATTCCAATAAACCTGGAAGAAAGTTTTGACCACTTGAAGTCCCTAAGAAGACTAAAAATGAAGTTTCTTTGTGTGGAGACAATTTACATAGTGGGCCCAGTCATATTGAATAGGCCTGTGGTATTAGACAAAGCAGCTGGCCAGTTACGCAAGACCCACGTGTACCTGACACCCACTTTATGAATTAACTGGAAAAGGGAAAAAGAGAAAGAGACAAGAATAGTAAAGGAGTCAGAAGGTGTCATGGATTGAATTGTGTCCCCCAAAATACGTGTCAACTTGGCTAGGCCATGATTCCCAGTATTGTGTGGTTGTCCTCCATTTTAAGATCTGACTATCCTCCATTTTGTGATGTGTTGTAAATCCTAGCCTCTATGTCTGTGGTTATGGTCCCATTTGGGAGTGAGCTGTCCATTATGTTAATGAGACAGGATTGGGTCATGTTAAAGAGGATTAGGGTGGGATACAACACCCTTACTAAAATTATATATATATTTTTTCTTATACAATATTCATCCTTATGATATATACTTCGATCGTCAAACCAAAAAACCAAACCCATTGCCGTTGAGTAGATTCGGACTCCTAGTGACCCGATAGAACAGAGCAGAACTGCCTCATAGGGTTTCCAAGGAGTGGCTGGTGGATTCAAACTGCCGCCTTTTGGTTAGCAGCCTGAACTCTTAACCACTGTGCCATCATACAAACATTTTTAACTGATTTTTGGCAAAGGCACAGAAGCAATTCACTGGAGGAAGAATAGTGTTTTTCAACAAAAAGTGCTGGAGCAAGTCTACATCCATAGTCAAAAAAATAAACCTTGACTTAAGCCTCATAACTTATATACAAATTAACTCAAAATGGATCATAAATTAAACGTAAAAAATTAAAACTTTAGAAAAAACACATAGGAGAAAATCTTTCGGGACTAGGCAAAGAGTTTTTAGACTTGACACCAAAAAACATGATCCATAAATGAAAAAAAAAGATGACCCCATCAAAATGAAAAATGTGTTTGCTCTGTGAAAGAGTCTGTGAAGAGGAAGAAAACGCAAGCTATAGACGGGGAGAAAAATATTTGCAAATCAAATAGCCAACAAAGAACTGGTATCTAGAATATATAGAAACCAATAACAAACTCGTTGCTGTCCAGTAGATTCTGACTACTTTCTGTTACAGAGCAGAACTTTTGTTACAGAGTAGAACTGCTCCATGGGATTTCTTAGCTGTAATCCCTATGGAAGCAGATTAACAGGTCTTTCTCTTACAGCATCAGTGGGTGGGTTTGAACCACCAACTTTTAGGTTAGTAGTTGAGTGCAAACCATTTGCACCACCCTAGGATCTTCTAGAATAATAAGGAACTCTCAAAGCTCAACAGTAAAATAATAATAATCCAATTAGAAAATGGGCAAAAGACATGAACAGACATTTCAGTGAAGAGAATACAAGATGAAAAGCCCACCAAAAGATGCTCAACATCATTAGCCATTGTTGTTGCTGTTAGGTGCCATTGATTCATTTTTGACTCATAGCAACTCCACGTGACAGAGTAAAACTGCCCCATAGAGTTTCCTTGGCTGTAATCTTTACAGAAGTGGATTGCCAGGTCTTTCTCCTGTGGAGCTGCTGGGTGGGTTTGAACTGCCAATCTTTCTGTTAACAGCCAAGCGCTTAACCATTTGCACCTCTAGGGCTTGTAAAATGCAAAATGAAATCACGAGATAGCCCTACACACCTATGAAAATGGATAAATTAAAAAAAAAAAAGAACAGTGATAACATCAAATGCTGGTGACTTTCCGGAGAAATTGCATCTCTCACACATTGCAGGTGGGACTGTAAAATGGTACAGCCCCTCTGGAAAGGAGTACGGACGTTTCTTACTAACTAAACATGTTTCTGAAAACTAAAAATGCGCTTAATATCTACTCAGCAACTGCACTGTTGGGCATTTATCCCAGAGAAATAAAAAATGATGCTTACACAAAAACATGTACATGGATGTTCAAACCAGCATTGTTTCTAATAGTCTCAAACTGTAAACAACCCATTGTCCTTCAGTAGGGGAAAGGTTAAGCAAACTGTGGTACATCTATACCATGGAATATTCCTGTACAATAAAAGTAAATAAATTACTGATATGTCTAACAACCTGGATGGATCTCAAGGGCATTATGCTGAGTGAAAAAAAAGTCAATCTCTAAAGATTTATATACTGTATAATTCCACTTACATTAACATTCTTGAGATGACAAAATTTAGAGATAGAGAACAATTAATGATTGCCAGTAATAAGGGACGGTTTAGGGAAGGAAGTGGTTGTATTTATACAAGAGTAGTCTGAGGGATCCTGGGGTGGAACTTCTCTCTGTCGTGACTCGTGGTAGTCACGTGTATCTACATATATGATAAGATGACTTAGAACTAAACACACACACACACACACACACACACACAAATGAGTGCATATAAAATAGGTGAAACTAAATGGTTTAGTAATTGGATTGTAGCCAGGTCAGTTTCCTGGTTGTGACATTGTAGTATAGTTATTCAAGCTATTACCACTGGTGGAGCTGGGTGAAGGGTATACAGGCTCTTTCTCTGTATTAGTCTTTACAACTGCCCGTGAATACTCACTTATCTCCAAATAAAAATTAAAGAATAAAATTGAGAAAATGCATTGAAGCCTCATAGTATGCTGTTTTCTGGCCTAGGATCACTACAACCCATCACAGTCTTTGTCCACTTTCAGAGGTTGATGAGTTGAAACTGAGATGCAGTACCAGTGAAGGCTGTTCTACTTCCAGAATACCCTTCCTAGGGTGTAGCCCTTTGTGGTTCTAACCCAAGGATCAGCAAACAGTTCCACTGGCTCGTTTTGTAATAAAGTTTTATTGGCAAACAGCCACATCTAATTGTTTATGGATTATCTACGTCTACTTTCATGATACAATAGCATAGCTGAGTAGTACTTACAACAGAGAAGGTATGGCCAACAAAAGCAAAAATATTTACTATCTGGCTCTTTACAGAGAAAGTTTGCCATCTCCTGTTCTAATCCAAAGTGTGAAGATTTTACACTTGGCAGGCCTGGAATCTAATTTTTATTCCCTCTAAACCCATAGGGCTGTCAAAGGTACCATTTAGCATCTCAACCTCTCTCTCTTCTGAATCCAGCGGGGACTTTGGAGGAAAAACAGTCCCAAATGATCGTCTCAACTCTGAGTTTTCATCTTTTCCTAGATTTTTTTTTTTTTAATGGCAATTCTTCACAGCCTTACCAATCCAGTGTTTTCAAGCAGGACTTATTTCCAGTGATACTAATTGTTTCCAGCAAAGGGATTTAGTCTAATTTGCTTGGTCTGCCATAATCAGAAGCAAAAACGAATTCCTCTAGTTACTGTTTTCACAGCACCTTATCAAAACCAAGCTTCTCTGTCAGCCATTAACCAAGCAGGACATGTCAAGAGCAGAACGCTTAGGCCATACCCAACAACATATCCAAATTGTGAGTATCATCACGTGTGGATATTTAGTCACTTTCATGAAGGGTCCCCGGAGAACTGATGAGACTGAATGGTCAGGTGAATAACTTGAGAATCATTAAGGTAGGAATAGTTATGAGGCACTAAAATGTGCCTGACCCAAGCCATGGTATTTTCCATTGCTTCATATGCATGCGAAAGCTGGATGATGAATAAGGGAGACTGAAGAAGAATCGATGCCTTTGAATTGTGGTGTTAGTGAAGAACATTGAATATACTGTGGACTGCCAAAAGAACGAACAAATCTGTCCTGGAAGAAGTACACCTAGAACGCTCCTTAGAAGCAAAAAATGGCGAGACTACTTCTCACAGTATACTTTGGACGTGTTATCAGGAGGGATCAGTCCCTGGAGAAGGACATCATGCTTGGTAAAGTAGAGGGCCAGCGAAAAAGAGGAAGACCCTCAATGAGATGGACAGACACAGTGGCTGCAACAATGGGCTCAAGCATAACAACAATCATGAGGGTGGTGCAGGACCAGACAGTGTTTCGTTTCGTTGTACACAGGGTCGCTATGAGTTGGAACTGACTCGACGGCACCTAACAACAACAACAACAGTTATGAGAATATTCATTATATAGAGACACCATTTTAGAGTAACCATAAAAAGCAAGATTAGGGACCTTCAGGTTTAGAGGCTATTTAATGGGAAAATAAAAAAGACTGAGAGAAGTGGCTTTGATAAGCTTCAGAGAAAGACTTGACAGAAATGGGCAACGTGTTGAACGAGTGGGTGAGCAGGGGTTTCCTGGTAATGAAGGGAAGCTGAGACAAATCCAGGAGTATGGAACTCCAACAGAGAGACACGAGTGAAAGGAGCAAAGACATTTGATTGGATGCACAGAATTTATTTGCTACATATATATATATATATATATATATATATATATATATATATTTTCCCCTTGCCATTGGCTGGTGGTTGAATGCTGACCCCTTTGTCATGGCATCTCTAGATGCTTTGCACTATCCTGATGCAGCCTGTCGTCTCAGAATGTGTTGCCATGAGAACATAAATTCAGACAGACTTTTATTTTTTTACAATGAGATGAAAGCGATGTCTATCCAGGACATATAATAAAGCCCTGGAAATTCCCCACTGTGAAGTTTCAAGCCACAATTCATTTATAGACTGAAAATACTGGCAAAAAAAAAAAAGTTTATAGATACAGAGAGAACAGGCATAACAGTGTGACATTGTTATCAATAATAATTAGGCAGAATTATTGTAATGGTATCTACAGTAACATGCTTCACACTGCCTTGCTAATATTTGCTCAGATCTAGCCATTTGATTGCACCATGAAAACCTTATTAACAGCCAAAATGCAAATTTTTTAGGAAATGATTGAGAAAATTTCCATCTTTTACTCTCAAATTCTTGCAACTTGAAAATGCATTTTTATCCACATTTGGAATGCTACCTTTTGAAAGTAATTTCTAAATCTCTGCAAAATTGCAGAATAGGTAGCTCCAAGCTTCCGCCTCCCCAAAGAAACACTGAAAAACAAGTAGAAACTGTCAGAACCAACTTTGTCAGACTCTGAAAAATAGTCAAATGTTTATAGCAACCAAGTGAATGCAGAATCAAGAATAAAACACTTAAAAATGGTAGGAAAATAGGGGAAACAGTGGGCAGAAGGAGAGAAAGTATTTGGGAACTCTATGTGCTTTATGCTACTTTTTTCTATAAATCTAAAAATGCTCTAAAAAGTAGTCTACTAGTTAAAAAAAACGAAAAGAAATTCTTTGTAGCACTTTTACTTGCCCTTGCCCCACTCTCTCAATGGATCAGCAATGGTCTTGAAGACAGCCTCCTGCAACCCAGGGTGCAACCCCACCACTGGTTTTGGAGGGAGTAGAGCACACTTTATTCTCAAATTATTGTGTATGTCTAGCCTGTGTATAGACTACCTGAAAAACTGACACAAGACTCTCATCTCTGTTTTGCTGAATTCAGAACTCCTTCAGGTGAGAAAGTGGTGGGCATTGTTCAAAAATATTATAAGGCTAACAAAAAAACCATAGATGCTCGGGGCAAAAGATCACAGCTGTGACATGCAATAGACCACCTAAAGTTCAGATGGAAAAGCTGAGGAGGCTTCTCCTTGGTCTATTAGGGCACTCAAAAGCATCCATGTGTATGGGGGAATTTAGAAAGCCATGTTACACACCCAGGGAAAGATGCATGCTCACATAAGGCCTGAGAAAACCCTACACTTTCATCTCAGACTAATCTGTAGCCTCAGTGGAAGCATGGCTAGCAGTGAAGGAGAGCTGAAACACAGAGCTATTCTTCAAAATTTGGAGAGGTATTTTTTTTTTTTTTTTTGGTCTCAACTCTTAGCACCTGGTATTCAAGGAAATTTCTGTTAAAACAATAGCTGAACATAAGCTAAAGGAACAGAGATTTCAAGATCGTACATGACAAGGATTACAGCCACCACAAACATAGTTTTAAACAAATGGGCTACTACAGCCTTCAACAACAACAATGATAGAGCAAACCCTGGCAAAGGAGAAGAATCAGATTTCTGGAGTTATCACATTATAATAAGCAAATGTCCAGTTTTCAATTAAAAAAAAGTTGCAAGGCATGAAAAGAAACACAAAGTATTGCACGTTAAAAGAATAATTAAAGTGACAATAACCGTCTAGTAAGTCCAGATTTTGGACTTCCTAGACAAATACTTTAAAATAACTGTATTAAATATGCTCAAAGAGCTAAAAGAAAACACAGACAAAAAATAAAGAAAATCACAAAAATGATGTCTGAACAAAATGAGAATATCAATAAAGAGAAATTGTAAAAAGAAGCCAAACAAAAATTCTGAATCTGAAAAGCACAATAACTGAATGAATAGTTTACTAGAAGGGATCAACAGCAGATTTAAGCATACAGAAGAAAGAATCAGAGAACTTAAAGATAGAACAGTTGAAATTATTTAGTCTGAGTCATAGAAAGAAAAAAGAATGAAGAAAAGTGAACAGAGTCTAATGGTCCTGTGGGACATTAACAAGCAGACCAACATATATGTTCTGGGAGTCCAAAAAAGGAGAAGAGGGACAGAAAGGGGCCAAAAGAATATTTAAAGAAATTATGTTTTAAAAACTTCCCAAATGTAATGAAACTTACGAGTCTACACATTCAAGAAGCCCAATAAACTCCCAGTAGAATAAACTCACAAAGATCCAAAATGAGATATAATCAAAATTTCAAAAGACAAAAATAAAGAATCTTGAAAGCTGTAAAGCAAAGCAACGTCTCACATCTGAGGGATCCTCAATAAGATTAACAGCTTATTTCTCATCAAAAACCATGGAGTGGGATGAAATATTTAAAGCGCTAAAAAAAAAAAAAATCCTGTTAACCCAAGAATTCTATATTTAGCAAACCTCTTCTTTCACAATGAAGGAGAAAGTAAGATATTTCCAGATAAACAGAAGCTGAAGGCATTGGTTACCACTGAATCTTTCCTTGTACATAGGGTCACTGTGAGTTTGAACCACCTTGACAGCACCTAACAAAAACAACAACAAAATCTTTCCTAGAAATAAATACTAAAAGGATTCTTTCAAGTGAAAATGGAAAGACAATAGAGGACTAGACGGTCACTTGCAGCCCTATGAAGAAGTAAATGTACTTAGTAGACATAAATACACGAGCAAATATAAAAGCCAGTATTATTATTTTTTTGGTTTGTAACTTCATTTTTTATTTCCTGCATGATTTAAAAGATAAATACATAAAATATAATTATAAATCTATGTTATTGGGAACACAATGTATAAAGACGTGATTTTTTTTATTGTACTTCAGATGAAGGTTAACAAAACAAATTAGTTTCTCATTAAACAATTAATACACATACTGTTTTGAGACATTGGTTGCCAACCCTGCAACGTGTCAACACTCTCCCCTTATTCACCATTGCCAGTGTTCCTGTCCCCTCCTGCCTTCTCGTCCTTGCCTCTGAGTTGGTGTGCTCATTTAGGCTCATTTTATTTTATGGGCCTGTCTAACCTTTGGCTGAAGGGTGAACCTCAGGAGTGACTTCAGTACTGAGTTAAAAGGGTGTCCAGGGGCCATGCTCTTGGGGTTTCTAAAGATGTAATTTTTGACACCAACAACATAAATATCAGGGGAAATGAATTTATATAGAAACAGAATTTTCATATGCTAACTGGCTATGAATTTAAACTACATTATTATAATTAGTATTTAAAATGTAATCTCAATGGTAATCTCAAAGAAAACTTCTAAAAATACACACAAAAGGTGACGAGAAGTGAATAAAAATATTTCACTACAAAAAATCAACCAAATAGAAAAGAAGACAGTAAGTGAGGAAATGTGGGATGAAAAAGGTATAATAGATACAGTAAACAAATAGAGAAATTGCTGAAGCGAGTCCTTTCTTATCAGTCATTATATTAAATGGATTAAACTCTCCACTAAAAAGGCAGAGATAGACAGAATGAATAATAATAATAATATAAAAAAGTCCAAAAACACACATAGATTGAAAAAGAAAGGATGAAAAAAGATATTCCATGCAAATAGTAACCAAAAGAGAGCTGGGCTGACTATATTAATATCAGACAAAATAGATTTTAAATAAAAAACTATTACAAGAGACAAAGAAAGATATTATATGATAATAAAAGTTCAAGTCACCAAGAATGTACAACAATTATATATGCGCCAAAAAGTGAACCCCAAAATATATGAAGCAAACATTGACAGAATTGAAAGGAGAAATAGAGAGTTCTATGATAATATAGAGAGACCTCAGCACACCACTTTAAATAATGGATAGAACTTCAAGACAGAAGATCAATAAGAAAATGGACTTACAAAGCATTATAAACCAAGGAGCGATCTACCAGACATTTATATAACACTCCATTAAACAACAGCAGGATACATATTCTTCCAAGTGTCCATGGGTCCTTCTTCAGGGGAGATAATAAGTTAGGCCACAAAACAAGTCTCAATAAATTTTAAATAGATTGAAATCATTCCAAGTACTTTCTTTGATCACAAAGGAATGAAGCACGAAATCAGTAACAGAGAAAAACTGGAAAATTTACAAATGTGTGGAAATTAAGCAACACACTATTAAAGAACCAATGGGTCAAAGAAGAAACCACAAATTAGAAAATAGAGACAAAAGAAAATGAAAACACAACATACTAAAATGTATGGAATGCACTGAAAGCAGTCATCAGAGGGAAATTTATAGTTGTAAACATCTACATTAATAAAGAAGAAACATGTCGTCATAACGTAAATCTACACCTTGAGGAAGCAGGAAAAAAAGATCAAACTAAACCCAAAACTAGCAGAAGGAAGGGAGTAATAATGAAAGCAGAGTCAAGTGAAATAAACAACAGACAATCGATACAAAAACTCAATGAGACCAAAAGTTGGTTCTTTGAAAAGATCAACACATTGACAGAACTTCAGCTAGACTGACAAAGAAAAAAAGGCACAATAAATAAAATAAGAAACAAAGTGAGAACATTACTACCAACTTCACAGAAACAAAAAAAAAGATTGTAAGAGAATGCTATGAACAATTGTACACAAAAAATCAGATAAAGTGGACACATTCCTAAAACCACACAAATTACCTAAACTTACTCAAAAGTAAATAGAAAATCTCAACAGACCTATACCAAATAAATAGAGTCAATAAGCAAAGCCTCCCAGTAGAGAAAGCCAAGATGGCTTCCCTGGTGAATTTTACCAAATATTTAAAGAAGGATTAACACTAAACCTTCTCAAACCCCTCCAATACATAAGAGAAGGGAACACATCCTAACTCATTCTATGAGGCTAGTATTACTCTGATACCAAAGTCAGATAAAAACATCACAAGGAAACAAAATTACACTCCAATATCCTTTATCAATATAGTGCAAAAATCTTCAATAAAATACTAGCATATTCTATCCAATAGCATATTAAAAACATTATACACTATGACCAAGTGGGACTTATCTCAAGAATGCAAGGGTGATTCAGTATAAGAAAATCAATCAATGTAATACACCACATCAATAGAACAAAGAGGGGAAAACCCCACATAATTGTCTCAATTGATGTAGAAAAGACATTTGGCAAATACTGATACCCTTTCATGATAAAAACAATTAGAAAACTAGGAATAGAAGGGAACTTCCTCAACATGATAAAGATATTGATGAAAAAACCCACAGCTAGCATCATATTCAAGGTTGAAAGACTGAAAGCTTTCCCCTTATATTAGGAATAAGACAAATATGTCTGCTTTCCCCATTGCTATTCAACAACATTGACATGATCCCATATACAGAAAACTCCTAAAGACTGCATAATAAAAGCTACTAGAGCTAATAAATGAATTCAGCATAGTTGTAGGGTACAAGATCAACATGCAAAAATCAGTTATTTTGCTACACCCGTAACGAACAATCCAAAAATGAAATTAAGAAATTA
>NW_004443985.1:3980551-3981893 GCF_000243295.1 Trichechus manatus latirostris
GACAGGCCTGTAAAACAAACAATAACACAGGTAGTTCAACTATGTATACCAGACTAAATGGGCACACAAGCCCAAAAGCAAAGAAGAGAAGGCAGAAAGGGACAAGGAAGCTGGACGAATGGAAATGGGGAACCCGAGGTCAAGGAGGGGAGAGTGCTGACACATCGCAGGGTTGGCAACTAATGTTACAAAACAATTTGTGTATTAATTGTTTAATAAGCAACTAGTTTGCTCTGTAAGCTTTCACCTAAAGCACACACACACACACATTTTAAACAAATATGAAATTCAAAGCAGTCACATAGAATGACAGAATTGAAGTAACTCCAGTTCTGCTTCTTCATCTTCGTAAAAAAACCCAACTTTTTCAACAGATTAACAGTTATATCTTTCAGATGATGTGAAGCTCAGACAGGTTGTAAGAGACAAACCTGGGGTCCTCTAGCCCATTGTTCTAGCATCCAGGGACGCTGTGAATCTTGGGAATCCTTTTGGGTTCTGGGTTGCTTTATTTCATCCCTCCACACTCTCCAAAGTTTGTTAGCTCTGCGCATTTCTCCACCTCCTGGGAAGAACCCACATAAAATATTCTGTTGAGTACAACGCCAAGCTAAGTATGAAGGTTGGGTGCTATGCAATTTCTAGGGCCTCAGGGAGAATCCATCTCACAGCAGTGCTGATCAGGCTGTGGCTCCTTTAAACAAGAAATCTTTGGAAGAACAATAGTCGCACACTGCAACTGCTCATCCTAATCAATGAATAGTTTACTTCCTCACATTTCATTTGAACTCTCACCTTGTTCACAAAATGAGAAAACTATCTCTTCCCACTTATCAAAATATAATAGAAAGACATTCCTTTCTGGCTACTCTCAGCCACCTGCAGTGTCAGTAGACGATTATGTCGGGCAGTGAACAAATATGCTTGCATTATTTTTTCCAGTCACAATCCAGAGGCCCAGAATCAGCAGCATCAAGAAGGCTTCCATCAACAGTGATGGAGTGATCATTTGCGTTTATCTCCTCTCTCTCCCAAGAGCCTACTAAAATGGTAGCTAAGTGTTGCATCTACCCCATAAGACACAATGGACTCTCATCCAAAATTTGGTTGAGATGTCAAGACTGATGATGCCACACACACAGAGAGAGGGAATGAAAGGTTTTATCACTCATCTAATGACTCTTTCTGGGGAGAGCAGGATGGCTCCGATGCACGTCTCAGAATGGCTTGAGAGAGCTGGGAAAAAGAGACTGGCTTGGGGATTTTACTATGGTTAAGGAGTGTGGCTGGCTGATGGTTCCTGTACGTAGTTTGAACTTCCTCCCACTTCCAAAGGAGGGGG
>NW_004443985.1:3982944-3984634 GCF_000243295.1 Trichechus manatus latirostris
TATATCATTAGAACTAGATAATGCAAGGATGGTGTTTTGCTTATATATCTGAATCTTCAACACCTAATACTTAACAGATTGGCAAAGAAGTTAATTTAGAAATATATTGAATGCATAAATGCATCCACAAATATTAGTGTTTGACTCTATTGTGAAACCCTGCCTTGATTCTTCCTGGGATCCTTGTTCCTCCCAAATGGCAAGACTCTTCTCATTTCTGGTTTTTCAGAAGGACCATCGAGGTGGGAAGCATTCAACAGGGCTCTGAGGAGAGACTCAACAGGTGGATCTAAATGTCAGGGACTCATAATATAATTTAGAGTGTTAGACTTTTCAGTAGATAGATGTGTCAGGCTGGTTTCAATTGTTGTTGTTGTTAGGTGCTGTTGAGTCTGTACTGACTCATAGCGACACCACGTACAACAAAAACGAAACACTGCCCGGTACGGTGCCATGCCCACAATCGTTGTTATGCTTGAGCCCATTGTTGCAGCCGCTATGTCAATCCATCTCATTGAGGGTCTTCCTCTTTTTCACTGACCGTCTATTTTACCAAGTATGATGTCCTTCTCCAGGGATTGGTCCCTCCTGATAACATTTCCAAAGAACGTGAGACGAAGTCTCGCCATCCTTGCTTCTAAGGAGCATTCTGGCTGTACTTCTTCCAAGACAGATTTGTTCATTCATTTCAATTAGTATTCTATAATTCAAAAATTTTCTCTCTATAAATTTTAATGAGAATATTGGAAAATTTTCCTCATCAGTAAAATTGTATTACTGAACTGTAATTTAGGTGTAAACTGGGACCTCCCAATGCTTGAGCTGTGGAAAGAGCAATTTCACCATCTGAGAAAGTCCAAAGTCTCCCAAAGATTTCTGGGAATTCCATCTATAATCTTGGTTCTGTCTTCTTCTGGAATTCTAAATCCTCCTATGACAGATCTATACTCTGACATACAAATCAAGACACAGAACTCAAATGCTTCACCAATTTCATTAAGACATCTAATTACAAAAGAGTAAGTGTCTTTCTACTTTCTAACTAGGTCTCTCTCCTCCCATCTCTGCCCTTCATGCTGTCTTCTCACACTCTCCCCATCCTTAGTTCCTTAAAATTCCTCTCCTTCTATTAAACTAAGGAGTCCGTATTTCCCCTTGTGTTTCTTTCCTATGACGCTGTAACAAATTACCACAAACTTGGTGGCCTGAAACAACAGAAATTTACTCTCTCACAGTCGTGGAGCTCAGAAGTCTAAAATCAAGGTGTCAGCAGAGCCAAAGGCTGTAGGGAAGGATTCTTCCTTGCCTCTTCCAGCCTCTGGAGGCTCCAGGTGTTTCTTGGATTGTGGATAACATAACTTCAACTTCCACCTGGCTTACAAAGCCTGCCATGATCCGGCTCCTGCTCATTTCACTAGGTTTACCTGCAGACTCTCCCCTTTCTTCTTCCCTATTAACCTAAAAATTTCCCAAATCTACAAACTCTTTCATGACAGATACTGAAAATATGTTTTATCCAATGTGGAATACCTCTGTGCCTCTTTTTTATTGATAAAGTCCTTAGTCATCTTTCAAGACCGGTCCGATTCCACCTCCTCTGAGAAGGCTTCTCTTCCCCATCTGCCTCCAGCTCATTCCATAGCTCTATGGACTGAACTCTAAGATCCAGTATTGTGATTGATGCTTCATC
>NW_004443985.1:3985245-4001052 GCF_000243295.1 Trichechus manatus latirostris
TTTTTTTTTTTTTTTTCCTTCAAGTGAAAGCCTTCATGCATTGTTGTATTCTGGGAGTCTGGCAGTAGCTTCTTTGGGCCCTATAATACATGTCATGAACCACTTCCTATAGTAATGAGCAAAAATCTCTTTCACACAATTTGGAGGGATTTAGGAGGGACAATTCTTCCTATATGTTACACCTACTACAATAATGAAAACAAAACCTAAATAAATATCTCAATGGATTATCCTTCTGTTTATAGAGTTATGGACTCTGGTTATGATCCACAAAGGGAATTCCAATCAAAATTAGCAAATCTTTATTGGTATTTTCCTTAAATTGTACTCTGATTTATATTTTCTGAATAAATCCAAGTGTCATTCAAGTCTGTCGATTAAGTATCCTAAAACTGACCTGTTTATCTCAAGGAGCAGCTGAGACTGTAATCCTTTTGTACCATTGCGATCACAGCACCCATTCAAACCCATGTCTTTCTTAGGCCTTAGAATAGGCAGACATTCTTACAAAAACGTATGTATTTTCATGATTTCAAGTACTCTTTAATATGATTGATTTATACACCCTGTACCTAGAATACACACACACACTCCACAACCACACACACAGACACCACAGCTACCACGAAGGGCTTTATTTCCAAAATTATACCCTCTGCCACAGAGGTTTTTTTTTTTTTTCCCCTCATCAACTAGCTGAATACAAAAAGAATGACAGGAATTTGACAGCATGTGGAAAAGAACAAGAGGTGACATTAATTCATGAAACACATTTGTACTGCACAAAGATCAGACTGCAAACGTTCATGTTATGTATTCAGATGAGCCTAATTCTACCTTCCATGCAATGCTCACATTGGAACAGACAGATAAGAAACGTGGTTGATTAATCTGCTACATTTTACCCTGTGCTCCAATAAAGGAAAAAACCAAAAACCAAATCCACTGCCGTTGAGTCAATTCCAACTTAGTGACCCTACAGGACACAGTAGAACTGCCCCACAGGGTTTCCAAGGCTGTAAATCTTTACAGAAGCAGACTGCCACATCTTCCACCCATGGAGTGGCTGGTAGGTTGGAACCACAGAGCTTTCTGTTAATAGCAGAGTACTTTAACCACTGTGCCACCAGGGCTCCTTAATAAAGGGAAAGGAACATATTTATTTTAAGAATACTTTTTTTTCCTGTCATGTTGATTTAATCATAACTGATTTTATAGCACAAGAAGTCACGTATGTACTTGTTAGTATATATCTATATCTGTCTCTATCTATCTATCTACATATATATATTCCATACAAACACACACACACCCATTCTAATCTCTTTCTGTCTTCCTTCTTACACTTTTCTAGCTCAACCTCCCTGTTTCTCTGTCTCTCTCTGTCTACACACACACACGCACACACACACTACATGCACACACACACACATGCACACAAATGTGAATGAAACCAGTAAGTTGACTAGAGTGAGCTTAACACAGAATTATCTGCTGTCCAAGTCAAGCTAAACTTACTCCCAGCTAGCACACTGTTAGGAGCCCTGGTGGCATAGTGGTTAAGCACGCAGCTGCTAACCAAAAGGTTGGTGGTTTGAACCCACCAGCCACTACATGGGAGAAAGATGTAGCAGTCTGCTTCTGTAAAGATTTACAGCCTTGGAAACCCTACGTGGCAGTTCTACTCTGCCCTATAGGGTTGCTATGAGTCTGAAGAAACTTGACAGCAAAAGGTAGAAAACTGTTAACCCATTTTAGCCCTCCATAACCCAAGTACAAATTAGGTCTACTTCTGGAGAGGTGGAATTATGGAGAGCGTGGTCATTAGGTATAGCTGAGATTAATCAAAGAGATTAGGACAAAATGGAAATAATGCAGCTTCTGTTTACCAGGAGGATGGTAAATGTCATCCTTTGTCAGCCATCGACCTTGTAATACGGAATTAGGCTGAATCACCAGGTAGTGGCTTTTTTTCCCGTTGACTGTAACTCACTGTCTGTCTTTTGTTCATTCTCAGAAGAAATAAGCCCAATGGAAAAAGTCTTTCCTCTTTGATCTGTCTTGACACATAAAATCACGATTTCTAAAACAGAGAAGAGGATAGGGAACGAGAGAAGAAGAATTAAAGTTACAATTGATTTATATCACCCAGACTACCTCAGTTCAACTTTCCTGCCTGTCTTTTTCAAGCTCTGAAGTAGACTTAACTGTCTTTTTTGGACAACTTTATTTCAGTTATAACCAGGCATCAGTATTAAAAAGAGGAGAAGAAGAAAGAAAATTTTAAAAAATTCACCTACGTCTTGAAGAACCTTTTCTTATGATATTCATTTTTCTGCCAGAAGAAATATACCTTCCAAGAATGTTATGCTTCTTAGAAAAGGGAATGGGATAGGAAAGAAAGTAACGCTGCAAGTATGCCAACAGCTTAACAACCACACTGCTTTTATCCACGAGGTTTCGTATGAAAAATGCGTGAGAAGTAGACAAAGAGCCCTCACTGTTGGTAACTCGGGAAATTGCTGGTTTTGGTTTCAACGGCATGTTAATTCTTCAAGATACGCAAAAATATAATAATTTAGAAGAAAGGCAATGCAAAGAGAAGAGAGAAAAGGCTTGTCTACAAGAGTCTCAGTTATTAATTAGAAGTGTCAGATTTGTCTATTCTGATTTACTCAGTGTCTTGAATGTTAGCTAACTTACTAAAAAAGAATCATAAAAAGTCTGATTTAGTTTCATCATCCATTCAAAAGGGATCAGTCCACAAAATTGAAATTATACATACATATACAGAACCAAACCCATTGCCTTGGGGTCGATTCCGACTCATAGCGACCCTATAGGACAGAGTAGAACTACCCCAAAGGGTTTCCAAGGAGTGACTGGTAGATTCAAATGGCCAACCTTTTGGTTAGCAGCCTGAGCTTTTAACCACTGTGCCACCACGTCTCTCTCTCTCTCTCTCTCTCATTATTTATGGGGCATTTTCTAACTAAACTCATTGGTTTTAACTTGCTTTAAGCTCTATTATTTAATACCAACTCCACTTCCAAAAACTAGCTCTGGACTACAGAGTGGGAAGACAATGTTTGAGGGCAAGTCATGGAAAAACCCATGTATCAGGAGAGCTAGGAGCCCTGGTGGGACAGTGGTTAAGTTCTTGGCTGCTAATCAAAAGGTCGGTGGTTTGAACCCACCAGCTACTCCATCAGAAAGATGTGGCAGTGTGCTTCTGTAAAGATTTATAGCCTTGGAAACCCTGTGGGGCAGTTCTATCCTATAGGGTCACTATGAGTCAGAATCAACTTCACAGCAATGGGTTTGTTTATTTGTTTTTAAATCAGGCTACCCAGCCAGAGAGAACACATTCCCTGATTGTTTCTCAAAATGAAAAAGTCTTAAGTGGGGATGAGATCTTCACTTAACCAGGAGAGTCAGGGACATGAAGAGACATTCTGAAGTAGCCAGTTGTATAAAACCTGAAATTTCCACACAGGTTAACCTTTGGAAGGAGCCCTGGTGGCGAAGGGGTTAAGAGCTAGGCTGCTAACCAAAAGATCGACAGTTCAAATCCAGCCACTCCTTGAAAACCCTATGGGGCAGTTCTACTATGTCCTATAGGGTGGCTATGAGTTGGAATGGACTGGATGGCAATGGGTTTTGGTAACCTTTGGAAACTTAAAGAAGAGCAGTACTCAGGGTGGGAGGAACAAAGCAACAGGCAAGGACAGAAGAAGGTTCAGTGAACAATGGCAGAGTCAGAGGCTTGAGTCTTGTCCTTTGTCAGTTCTAAAAGAACTAAATGAAGATGATGTTTGCACCGTGACTTGATCGAAACTCATTCAAAGATTTAAAAAAAAAATTTTTTTTTCCCACTTCCACTTGGAAAATGAGTTTTTCCTAATCTGCCCTGAAGGAAAGCTAGAGTAGGCTTTGCTAATCTGAGTACATTATCAAGGCTGAAAGAGGGGCCTCTGTTCCTGAATCCTAGAAGGGGCAGTACCCTTCATTCCAGGCAGCCTTGTTCTCTTGCTGCCCTTGCTCAGCTTGATTCAGATGTGAAATTCCATGAGAGACAGTCCCTGCCTGATTCCACAGGAGATGGCCCAGAAATCTGCTCCTGGACTGTGAGAGCATCACTAACCAAGAGCAGGAAGGGTTCTCTCAAAGGATCCCATCCAAAGGCGTGGAGTGGAGAGCCCTGTTCTCCCCAGAGCCAGACGTCTTGTGGGTCCACACTTGACTTCTTATTCCCATTCCCAAGGATGTCTGTGGATAATAGACGAAAGAGATACTCACAGGGTTCTCCGTTCAACATGTCAAGATGAACAAATGCCTTTATCTCACTTCCTCCTTAAATGCCACTAAAGTGGCAGTAAAGGAATAAAAACGTGGACGACCTAAAGGAATAAAGGCAGGCAACGTGAGATGTAGCGAGGAGACAACAGCCCGTTTAAAATGTCAACTCAAGGAAGTTTGGAAGCTGGAAGAATATGAGCGAGTGGTAACTGACTCAACAAATCCGACAAAGCTGAAATGTTAGTATATGACGTGGAGCCATTAAGAAGCAAACTTACTCATGCCACAGAACCCTGGGAAGGCTTCGGAATTGGAGGTCCCAGCTACCTCTGAAGGCAGGGTCCGAAGTTTGTGGCGGGGATGGGAGGAGGCACAGAAAGATGGATTCAAAGTTTGCTCAAGGAGAGCTGTTAGACCCATTGCATTATTTCTCCAAATCCATACATCTATGATATATGGTATATCATCTATGATATATGGTATATCATCTATGATCTATGATACATGTAACTATATATGGAAACCAGTTACCATTGAGTCAATCTGACTCATGGCAACCCGTGTGTGTCAGAGTAGAACTGTGCTCTGTAGGGTTTTCAATGGCTGATGTTTTGCAAGTAAATTGCCAGGGCTTTCTTCTGAAGTGCCTCTGGGTGGACTTGAACTTCCGGTCTTTCGGTTAGCAGCAAGCCCATTAACTGTTTGCACCACCCAGGGACTATACGTGTGTGTGTGTGTGTATTAATATATATAACATACTATGGGCCAGGAACTTTCTAAGCACTGAAGACACATGCAAACTCCAATGCAGGTGGGACATGGTGTGATGGTAGAAGCCAGGTAATGAACAGCAGAACTATAAACCAGAATCTGAGTCACCCAAGTTTAGCTGAATGGGACCTAAGCATCTAAAGTTCATTTGTGTGTGTGCTATTTATTTGTATTTAAACAGTAATATTTGCTTTTTATTCAACATTGATTTTTCAAAGTGGAGCTGCATCGCAAGAACTGACTGCCACATTCCAGGGCTGATGTCAGCTTGCCTGAGACAATCTCAGCCTGGAATTCCTGGGATGTTAGAATTCACAACTACAAAAGGTTTGCAACTGTTGTAGGTGACTAAAGAGCACATGTGAAATTGAATATCAGAGCCAAGCGCATCGGGGTTACATGTTTGCCTTTCATTGGTATACCCATTCCAAACAGGAGCCAGCTGAGACTACAGACATCAATCAACAGGAACCATAGCCAGACCCCAGGATTCCTGCCACCCAGCACGACAGGCAGCTCGAGCTTCTGCAGCTGTCAGACTATTTGGTGCTTGAAGCGGCATTCCATGACTTTACACTGATGGGCAGTTCTCTTCAGGATGCCTTAGGATCTTGTTATCCATGTGGCTTTGTTCCATCCACCTTATCAGATGAGTGTTTTAAGATGATTAACTGGTTAAATTTAGGAAAGCACCACACCAGAGTAGACAGGAGCAAGTTGTCATCACTTCCTCTCAGTTAGAGATAGAGAAGTACTCAAGCATCGGGAAATTAGAGGACTCATCCAAGATCATTGTCATGAATTGAATTGTGTCCTCCCAAAATATCTGTCAGCTTGGCTGGGTCATGACTCCCAGTATTGTATAATTGTGTACCATTTTGTAATCTGCTGTGATTTCCCTGTGTGTTGTAAATTCAATCACTATGATTTAATAAGATGGATTAGTGGCAGTTATACTGATGAGGCCTACAAGATTGGATAGTGTCATAAGCCAATCTCTTTTAAGATATAAAAGAGAGAAGCGAGCAGAGACACACGAGAACCTCATACCACCAAGAAAGCAGTGCCAGGAGCACAGTGCGTCCTCTGGACCTGAGGTTCCTGGGCTGAGATGCTCCCAGACCAAGGGAAGACTGATGCATCACAAGGACCTTCCTCCAGAGCCGACAGAGAAAGTCTTCCCCTAGAGCTGATGCCCTGAATTTGGACTTGTAGCCTACTGCACTGTAAAAGAATAAACTTCACTTCGTTAAAGCCATCCACTTGTATTTCTGTTACAGCAGCACTAGATGACTAAGACAATCATAATGTCATGTCTATTCATTAATTCATTGTGTTGAGCAATTTAATGTGCAGGGAACCAAGATGAATGCTGAGCACAAGGAAATAAATTAAGACAGGTTACTGCTCTGGTGGAGGCCACAGACGTGTTGAGGAAACACGTACTCACTCAGAGAATCCCATGCAGGAGCAGGTAACAAATACAGTGACAATACGCGGAAGCTTGAAGGAGAGGCTTCGGGGAGACCGTGGTGGTTTTCAAGCATGAGTACAGACTTTCCCTCATGGTGGCCACGGATATTTGCATGGGATTACAAGGGGAGGGGGAGAAGTAGTAGCTTCTAGCATCTGGAATGTTTAGAAAGCATTGAGCAGAGCAGGCCAGTGACATGAAGCAGCAGGTGGATCATGTCTGTACATTCCTTAAGACAAAAAAGGGGCTGGGTAGCTGGGGCAATACACGGAGTATGATTTGCATTTCCTGATCCAGCTGGGTTGAACAAGAAGCTTCCTGAAGCATTTACAGAATGAGGACTCTAAAATAAATATGACAATTTATTAAAGGTAAGTATGTCACCTTTAAAAGACATGATAAACCTTTTGCTGAAAAACTTACTCTGAGCAAGAAGAGAAAGTGGAATTCTAAAAACAAAACGCCAAGAGGCATCAAACAAACAAACAAACGCTGGAGTCGAGCACACGGCAGCTCCACAGAGCACTCCACAGGGTTTTCAATGGCTGTGATCTTTCTGAGGTGCCTCTGGGTAGGTTCGAACCACCAACCATCTGGCTCATGGTTGAGCCCTTAACCATTTGCACCACTCAGAGACTCCAGCTAAGAAGCCAGAACCATACAATTTGTGGATGAAATGTATTGGACTTCTGCTTTTTGGACAAAAAGCAGAAAGTGGGGAAAGTCCTTTAAACAGCTTGAAGTTAAAGTAAGGCTGGAGATGACCAAGGACTCCTTGATTGCTGGCTCCTTTCTCGACACATACTCAACTTCCTGTGGCCTAGAAACAATCAATTCTACAAATCAAATCTATCGCTTATTCTTTGCAGATTAGCATCTGCACTTTTACTGCCAAATTCCTAATCTCAATAGCTTTCACCGGCTTCCTCTGCTCTTTTTTTTTGTCTTAACTCACTGTAATCTAGCCAGCCGCCCATTTTCTTATTTCTGCCCTCAGCTCAACACTCAGGCACATTGCATGAGTTATCCATTTCTGTATAATAATTAGTTCCAACCTTGGTAGGAAAAAAAAAAGCACGCAATAATTTATTATTTATCACAACTCTGCAGGTCATGAAATTGGGGCAGGGCTCAGCCAGGCAGCTCTTCTGTTCCCTATGATGTCAACAAGGGTCACTCACATGTCCACAGTTAGCTGAGTGCTCAGATGGGACTAGAACATCCATGATGGACTCTCGTCATTCAGGGTCTCTCTTCATGTGTCCTCTAATCATTTGGTAGGTTAGCTTGGGCTTCCTTCCAGTGTGGAGGCTGGGCTCTAAGAGAGAAGTAGAAGTTGCCTGTCCTTTTAAAGTCTGTGTTTGGAAGTCCCAGAATGGCACTTGGAAGTCCCAGAATGTCACTTCCACTGCATTCTATTGATCAAAGAAAGTCACAAAACCAGCCCAGAGTCAAGAGCAAGAAAATAGTCTCTACCTCTTGACACGAGGAGTTACATTGGCCTACAGGGATGGGAGGAATTGTTGGCAACTATCTTTGGAGACCCCCCAACTGCTCTCAGGGTGTGCTTCTAAATGAATTGTAAAACCCTTTTCTCAGACTACATCCAAGGTTAACATTTTTCACGTTGTCAAGAGAAGTGGTACCAGGATGCTGACGTCAGCAGCAACAGACATTGTTTAACACTGCCTGCTGCCGCCATACCCAGGATTGTGTACTGTGTTACCCTTCACCAAAGTTACCACTTATCTATTGTCTATTTAGCTTCCCCTCCCACCCTTCCCATCCCTTGTAACCAACGAAGATTGTTTCTTTTTGTGTGTAAACTTTTACATGCGTTTTTACAGTAGAGATCTCATATAATATTTGTCGTTTTGTGACTGACTTAATTTCACTCAGCATAACGTCCTCGTTTCATCCATGTTATGAGATGCTTCACAGATTCCTCATTGTTCTTTACCATTGCATAGTACTGCGTTGTGTGTATGTACCATAGTTTGTTTATCCATTCATCTGTCGATGGGCATCTAGGTTGTTTCCATCTTTTTGCTATTGTGAACAATGCTGCAATGAACATAGGTGTGCATATGTCTATTCATGTGACGGCTCTTATTTCTCTAGGATATATTCCTAGGAGTGGGATTGCTGGATCTTATGGTATTTCTATTTCTAGATTTCTAAGGAAGTGCCATATCATTTTCCAAAATGGTTGTATCATTTTGCATTCCCACCAGCAGTGCATAAGAGTTCCGATCTCCCCGCAGCCCCTCCAACATTTGTTATTTCCAGTGTTTTTGATTCGTGCCAGTAATGCCCGAGTGAGATGGTATCTCATTGCGGTTTTAATTTGCATTTCTCTAATGGCTAGTGATCACGAGCATTTCCTCATGTGTCTGCTGGCCACTTGAATGTCTTCTTTGGTAAAGTGTCTGTTCATTTCCTTTGCCCATTTTTTAAATTGGATTATTTGTCTTTTTGTTGTAGAGGTGCAGACCCAGCATTTTAAAACTTTCTCTTTTTTAAGTTACTCTTGAGAATGGAGGTGGTGCTGTCTCATTTCATCTTTCAAAGCTCGTAGCTTGGTGCTAAACAAATTACAAACATCCATTTAGGGTAGTTGGTTTTGATGAAGTGACCTCCTGAGCTCATGTGTAACGAGAGGAATGGAATCATTCACACCACAGCTGCATAAATACATAAAAACACACATATAAAATCCTACTCATTTGAAATGGTTTGACAAAGAGCAGTCACAGAGCTCTAAGTTCAAAAGTGCACCATGGATTCTAAAATTGAACTAAAGCCTTGACAGCCCACATTATTCAAACGGTGTCAGTCTTGTCGATATAATACAGCAATATTTTTATCTCGAGTTAGAGTCTCCTTGCTGAACCAAGGGCTCAAATAATTTTCAAATGTTCCTTTTTTCCCTTCATTTGAGAGATTTTATAAAATATGAAAATGAACACAAAAGAAAAACAAATAAATGCAATTCAATCACCGAAATCACATCTCTTTTCAGATCGGAAGCATTTTGTTTCCAATCTTTGATGATATACAAAGTGTTTTGATTTTTATTTTCCACACAGCTGCCACAGATTGGGCCACGGGCTGACAAACTACAAGCTGGAGGTCAGCCTGGCCCAGAGCCTGCTTTTGTAAATCAAGTGTTTTTGGAACACAGCCACACTTGTTTCCATATTGTCTATGGTCACTTTTGTGCTAAAATAGCAGCGTTGAGTACTTGTAACAAAGACTGTATGTCACACAGAGCCTGAAATATTTACTCTCTGGTACTTTACAGGGAATGTTTGCTGACCTCTGTACCAAATAATAAATATTTGACCCAAATCGTGGTATTTTCAATTTCCTCATATGCATGCGAAAGCTGGACAATGAATAAGAAAGACCAAAGAATTGATGCCTTTGAAATACGGTGCTGGCGAAGAATATTGAATATATCATGGACTGCCAGAAGAACAAATGTGTCTCAGAAGATGTACAGCCAGCATGCTCCTTAAAAGCAAGGATGGTGAGACTTCGTTTCACGTGCTTTGGCCATTTAAAAGGTACTGAGTAGCCATTTTGCAGACATTTATATTATAATCCTAATAACTCTTTTAGGTAAGAATTACGATCTTATTGTTACATTTGGCAAAAACTGAGTTTCACTGAGTTTAAATAATTTGCATAAATTTACATTCTCTTATATTTAGACTTTTTTTTTTCATGTTTTCACTATTTTAAGAAGACAGTGGAGAACATGATCACACCACACATGGATTTCTCTCATCTGTAAATTAATTTCTTTAGGATAAACTTCCAGAAGTAAAATTATAAGGTCAAAGTTCTCAATTCATATTGCTAAATTCCTTTTCAAAGGTGCATATATCAAACCAAACTCGTTGCTGTGAGTCGATCCCATCTCATAGCTACAGGATGGAGTTGAAGTACCCCACAGGGTCTCCAAAGAGCAGCTGGTGGATTCGAACTGCCAGTCTCTTGGTTAGCAGCCAAGCTCTTAACCACTGTGCCACGAGGGCTCCTTAGACTCATTTCATTATTGCTCTAACAGCTGAATAACCAGAAAGAAAATGTCTTGGAAAAAATATCACTCTGACAATCACCTTCATAAGAATCACCTGGTGAGTGTGTAAAACACACGCACACAAACACACACACACACTCACAGCTCCTGAATTATTAATCTGAATCTATCGAGCAGAGCCTGGCAATTAACATTTTAACACATTTTCCAGGTGATGGTGACAGTCATTCACGTTTAAGGAGCCCTGCTCTAGTCTGAGCAAATTTGACATTTGAACACTCTGATGTTTGGCAATTCAAACCATTAGTCTTCCATTTAAATGGATGAGGCAGAGACTGTATTTGAAAATGTGTTTGTTTCCTAGCACTCTCCCTGAAACCATTGTCCTGGATGCAACGTGTCGAAATAAGCCCAGAGCCAGACCTCTCCCTTGGAAAAGCACTGTATTGAGAGAAGACATACTTGCATTAAGAAGGCTTGATAAAGGGGAAATTGTCAGGTTCACAATGTCAGGTTTTTAGGCCCCAGATGTAACACGGTGGGGAAGGGGAAGGAGGCAGGCTGTATGGGGGAGGTCAGGGAAAACCATGGTCCAGAGAAACAGAGTAGAATCAGGATAATGTTCTTGGCTCACTCTGGAGGTGGCACTCTGAGATTAACTGAGGTTATGTCCCTGGTGGTACGGTGGTTAAGAACTTGTCTGCTAACCAAAAGGTTGGCCGTTCCAACCCACTAGTCGCTCCTTGGAAACCCTATGGGGCGGTTCTACTCTGTCCTATAGGGTCGCTATAAGTCGGAATGAGTTTGGTTTGTTTTGGCACAAATCTGTACTTGTTGGCTGAGAGGAAGAGACGTGCCAGGAACAAGGGCTTCAAGTGAATCTTCCCCTCCCCAGTCAGTCAGGGGCATTTGGGAATCCTTGTGACCAACACAGTGTAGTACGGTTGGAGAATACTTTCTCAAACCTTGGTATCTGACCATCCTGTCTTCTCAGAGTTACACCAAAAGATAATCAACAAAGTCCATCTCTCAATGCCCACCTTGGAAGTCCACCATGTAATGTGCTGTGTGGACAGGGACTCAAGGAAGCATCTCAAAATAAGAAGCTCAGAAACAGAAGCCTAGAAACTTGGGGTGTAGTTCCACCGTTACTACTTAGCGGTTATCTGATCGTGAGTAAATTACATAACCTATCTGGGATTTTCTATCATTGCAAGTTGAAGAGTTGAAGGAACCGATCCTCCATGTTTTTTTTATGAATTTGTGAATCCACAACCATTCCTTATCATGAGTCGTGGGGAGAATCATTTTTTTCATGCCCATTTCTCATGCGACTGGGGACACAGCTGTGATTTTTCTCCTCGTCAGACCTTGATATACCCCTGGACATAATGTCCTGTAATTGTCAATCTACAACTTTCTAGTACTGTAAGGTTCACAACTAATACAAAGTTCCAACTATTGCCGACCACTCATGGTTCCCCTGATGACCCCATGTATTTCATATGCCTTTCGTAAGCATTTTTTAAGCAATCTGACCTGTATTATGATTTGTCTGATTTTCTTTTCCTAATTGTACTTGCAGTCAACTATTGGGACCAGTTCATCACTCCTTGTTTGGTGCTTGTCCACACCTTGCCTTTAGTAGAAATCAACATATGTCCATTGAATTCCATTTAGCAACTTCAATGTGTCTTTCTTTCTGCATTGCAAGTCTTCATGCTCCTTTATTCAGTACAAAAAGGTGCTGTTGCTGTGCTTCACTTCTAAAGTGAGCCCCTTTCTCGCTATCAGCTCTCCTGCAAAACATGGTAAATGTATTCTAGTCTAAGAGTTAAGAACCTTATCCTTATAGAGGTTTGATAGCAAGATGGCAGAGGGATTAAGACAATTTCAGTAAACCTAGGGTTGAATCCAGGCACAGATACTTACGGGTTGTGTGCCCTTGTAAGTATACTCTCTGAGTTCAAAGTCAAATTGGGAAAACAAATAATTGTCAAATGGGGTTTACAAATGCTATTTCAGAGCACAGATAAAAGGATTGAATTAGACACAATATAGTGAGTGCTTAACAGTATGCCTGGTACATAATAATCACTCAATCAGTGATATCTGTTGTTAACATCATTACCGTATTTTTACACAAATACAGCACACCTTCCGCATTTATTTGCCAACCACACCCTCTCTCCAAGAGGATTTTCATAAGGACCGCTATGCGAATTTTTTTTTTTACATGTTGCTGTAAAAAAATTTGCACAGCACGCTTACGAAAATACCTTGCTGGGATAGGGTGTGGTTGGCAAACAAACGTAGAAGGAGCGTGTTATTTGCGTGAAAATATGGTACTTTGACTACTACTACTACAAACTACTGAGTACAATTCTATAGAGTAAGTCTCCATCTGCAATTCGCTGCCTCAGTGAATGAAAGCAAGTTAGACACTGTCTTGCTCAGAAACAAGGGCTATACCCTTACAAACAATAATGACAGCACACATCTCAGATTTCCTCTGAATGAGGGACGAGGGAAGAGGAAATGGTATTTTTACAAACATAAAGATATGAAGTTAGTTAATTCGTATTCCCAAAGAACACTAGTGTTATCTTCTTTAGTTCAGGAAATGCAGTTAGCTTGCCAAGGCAGATTTCATTATTGTTGCTAATTCTGATTTGGGCTGAGACAGATGGGAAGGAGAGAGAGAGAGGATGAATCTCGATAACTGTCCTTCCGCAGCTTGTACCATGCAGACTGCAGGCTTACAGATGCAGCAGCAGACTTACATTGTTATGCATCTTGTTCTGCATCGAATACGGCAAGATCATTGCAGGCATGTGGTAAACACCACACACACACACACACACACACCCCTCTTATTTTACACAAGGGGGAAAAAAGAACTCTCTCGCACTTCAGAGACATGGACAGCTTCATATAGGAACTCATGGATAAAATGAAAATTTCAATTTTTGGTGAACGACTTGTTTGTTCAGCCTCACAAAGTCCATTTTTCTCCCTGACTGATCCCATTTTCAGATAGAATCATCACATGTCCAAATGCAGTTGCCTAAATTGAATACGTGTGACTCACAGCCGTGTTTACATAGTATTCTTTCAACTCCAGAGACCAAGCTACTGATTTTGTCATCATCGCGGGAACTCAGCCAGCCTCCATCAAACATCCAGGACTCATTTGTCCTCATTAAGAAATAAAATTACTGACCGCCTGTGCTACCACCACATGTGACTCAGGAAAAGGTGCAAAAATTTCAGAGAGCTGAGGAAAACGGTTCATGGGCTTTCACAAAGAATGGTTTCTGAATCTTACCAACGTGAATGCTGTGCAAACCTCTTGATTATTCCCTCTTTACTTCTTTCTCTTGCAGTTATTTGCATATTAATTCCAAAATAATTCCCCTAAAGCACAGTTCAAATCCTACACTACCCAGGTCAAAAGTCATCTCTAGCATTCTGACCCTCAAGAAGTGACTTGTAGAGACGGTAGCATTTGTATTGGCGCGTATAGGATTGGTAGGATAGCTACAAAATGGGGCCATGATGGAGATAATCCAGGGAAAATGAAATAGCATGAACAGAGAAGGCAGAATGCGTTTGGGAGACACCAGTTAATTCTATGCTGTTGAAGCAGGAAGTCTCTCTAGTCGAGCTAAAAGGAGCCCCTGGGTGGTGCAAACGGTTAATGTGCTTGGCCACTAACTGAAAGGTGGGAGGTTCAAGTCCACCCAGAGGAGCCTCAGACGAAAAGCCTGGCAACCTACATCCAAAAAATCAGGCACTGAAAACCACATGGAGCAGGGTTCTACTCTGACACACATGGGGTTGCCATGAGTTGGAATCTATTCAAGGGCAACTGGTTAGTCAAGCTAATCCTGCAAGGCTAACATATTTACCTTTGAAGGTCCTAGAATTAGATTAGATTAGATAGATAGGTAGAAACAGAGAGAGAGAGAGATAGACAGGCAGACAGATAGATAGACAGAATGAACTAGATGTAAATAGGGAGGGGGGAAGAGGAAAGGGAGGACAGAGGAAAAGGAGGGGAGATGTACAGAAAGAATAGTAAGAAATTAAGAAAGAGGACTGTACACAGACAAGTCCAAGAGATTACGTGGACCCTCATTGCTTCAAACTTTTATATTTCCACTACAGATGAAGCAGGTATTCATGGTTATTGGAAGCTCTGGTTTATATCAGGAAGAGATTCTCTGAATACCTCCCTTTCACATTTACTTATAGTGTCTATTTTCCAGCCTACCTTTATAACGGCTACAAAAGTAAGACCAAGCACAGCGGTGGAAACATTTGAATACAATGCAAAACATGGTTGTTGTATATCAGTTTCAACCATGTAATTGCGTGTCTGCAGAGGGACTGTCAAATAATTGTCTAGGGTTACTCCGAACCCACTCATCTCTAAAACTCTCTCTCTGATAATTGTCCATCAGCCCCTGCATGTTCTAATCCCTCTGACCACTCCAATTTCATCTTCTACCTCTTTCACCCTGGATTACTTAGCGGAAGCCACGATGGTCTTCTTAGAGTTTATACAACAAAGCAGGCTTCAGCCCACTCACTGGCCTTCACTTCTTAGTCTCTTCACTGGAGAATCATTTTCTCAAACTTTCACAGGACTAGCTCCTTCTCTTCATTCAGGTCTCATATCAAATGACATCTCCTTAAGGAGGCATTCTTTAATAACACTGGCAAAATTACTCTTTACCATATATTATTATCAATTACCTGCACTACTTTAAACTATCTTATTCATTCTTCTGCTTACAGGTTTATTATCTGTCACCCTCCAGTGTATGTAAAACTGGAAGCAACCAAGATACCCTTCAACAGATGAATGGGCAAACAAACCGTACATCTATACAGCAGAATATTATTTAGCAATGAAAATAAATGAACTATCAAGCTCAGATAAGATGTGGATAAAACTTAAATTTATATTGCTAAGCGAAAGAAGCCATTCTGAAAAGTGTAGATACTGTATATTTCCAATTATATAATATTCTGAAAATGACAAAACTACAGAGATGGCACAATACAGGGGAAACTAACACAACCTGTACAAGGAAAGGTCATGGAGGCCCCATGGACACATCCAAACTCCCCGAGGGACTGAGTTGCTGGACGGAGGGCTCTGGGGACCATGGTCTCGGGGAACATCTATCTCAATTGGCATGACACT
>NW_004443985.1:4001894-4026511 GCF_000243295.1 Trichechus manatus latirostris
TAAAACAGCATGTGTGTTACTGTTACATGAGAAACTATCTGTTCTGTAAGCCTTCACCTGAAGTACAATAAAATATTAAAAAAAAAAAAAAAAAAACTACAGAGATGGTAAAAAGTTAGCGTTGCTGGGATTTTGAAGCTCAGTGAAAATTTAATAGATGAAGCACGGGAGATGTTCCCAGAAGAACACGTGGTGAAACTATTCTGTACGGTAGTATAATGAGGAATGAAGACAAGACATGAAGCATTTGTGAAAATCATCATCCTGAACAGCACAAAGAGCAAACCTTAACTTATTCAAAATAAAAATAATTGAGGAAGACGGAATACCCAAGAATGGAATTCAGAATGTCTCAAAACAATCTAACTGTATTATAAATGTATGAAATTACCTCTCTGAAGGGGGCAGGGGAATGAAGGGCTGACCTATGTGACTTGGAAATGAATGGAGTCTGTAAGCCAAAAATCTATACATAAGCACTCTCTTCTAACTGATAAAGTTGTCCCTTAGAAAGGTGAATGCGACAATAGAATTTGAGACATTGGTACATATGAACTCATGTGTAGTTTTAGGCAGATGCTTACGGTTGCATCTAGAAATATTTACAGATATTGGTATACACACATGTTAATGTATACACATGTATCTTCTTGCTCTGTCAGCTGAGAGGGCCTAGAAGCAATGACATTCCAGTAGCAATGAGCACACTTAGCACCCAGATCTTGGTTTAACACCATGTTCTAATTGAGGGAGCCAGGGATGATCCTAGGACTGGGGCAGGAAATATACAAGATGAGCCTAGAGCAGCTTATAGTGCCAGAAACTAAGGACGTGCTGAAAAAAAAAAAAAAAAAAACACTACAATGATGGGTGCATATCAATGAGACACGAGAGCCAACTGAAAGAAATTCCAATGGCTAAAGCTGGAATAATTTGACCAACAAAATAAATAAAGTAATACTAGATTGTAACCCAAAGTATACAATAAACATCCACGAGTCCATACAGATATAAATAAAGATTGAATAAATAAATAAATAAATGAGGGCGAATAGATAAATCCAAACACCTTATGTAGATACTCTGCCTTCAAGGAGATGGAGCATAACTCCTCACTCCTGAAGTGTGAGCTGCGCATAGTGACTTCCTTCTAAAGAATGCAGTATGAAAACAGAGAGAAAGAGGAGAGTAACTTTATAGTGGAGAAACCTGGCAAACTCTACTTAGCCAGGTTACCAATCTTAACATCAACAATGATAAGTTATGTTGATAGCATGTACCCTTGATATGATGTCATGAAAATGGCACTTTATCTTGTGATCTTCCTCCCCAAAACCCATAACCCAGGTCTAATCATGAGGAAAACATCAGATATATCCCAACTGAAGGATATTCTACAAATAACCTGACAAGCAATCCTCAAAACTGTTAAGAGATCATCAAAAACAAGGAAGTCTGAGAAATCATCACAACCAAGAGGAGCCCAAAGAGACATGACCATTAAATTGAATGTGCTATCCTTGATGAGATCCCAGAACAGAAAAATGACAGGTAAAAAACAAGGAAATGTGAATAAAGTATGGCTTTTAGTTAATAATAATGTATCAATATTGGTTGATTAATTGTGACAAGTGTGTATACTAATGTCAGATATTAACGCTGAGGGAAACGGGGTATCGGGAATATGAGAACTCTTGGTACTATCTTCTAAAAAATTCTGTAACTCTAAAACTGCTCTAAAACCAAATTTTATTTTTAAAACAGTGGCAAATGCTCCAGTGTCTACCTTTTGGGAATTAATTTGAACACAACATTATTTGTTGTTCTTCAGTGCCACATAGTCGGTCTGACTCCTAGCAACCCTATAGATAACAGAAGGAGACTTCGCCAGTCCTGCACCGTCCTTACAATAGGAGGTATGTCTGAATCCATTGTTGCAACTACTGTGTTGATCCATCTACTTGAAGGACTTACTCTTTTTCCATGACCCTCTACTTTACCAGGTATGATGTCTTTCTCCAGGGATTGCTTCCTCCTGATAACTAACATGTCAAAAGAAAGTGACAGGAAGTCTCACTATCCTCACTTCTAAGGAGCATTATCGCTGTACTTCCTCCAAGACAGATTTGTTCCTTCTTCTGGCAGTCTGTGGTATATTCAGTATTCTTTGTCAACATCACAATTCAAAGGCATCAATTCTTCTTCGGTCTTCCTTTGTCATTGTCCAGCTTTTGCATGCATATGAGGCAATTGAGAACACCATGACTTGGGCACCTTAGTCATCAAAGTGACTTCTTTGCTTCTTAAGATTTTAAAGAGGTCTCTTGCAGCAGATTTGCCCAATGCAATACATCATTTGATAATTTGACTGCTGCTTCCATGAGCACCGATTGTTGATCCAAGTAAAATGAAATTCTTGACAACTTCAATCGTTTCTCCATTTATCATGATGTTGCTTATTGGTCCAGTTGTGAGGATTTCTGTTTTCTTTATGTTGAGGTGTAATCCATACTGAAGGCTGTAGTCTTTTATCTTCATCAATAAGGGCTTCAAGTCTTTATCAGTTTCAGCAAGCAAGGTTGTGTCATCTGTATGTCGCAAGTTGTTAATGAGTCTTCCTCCAATCCTGATGCCTATTCTTCTTCATATGGTGCAGCTTCTTGGGTTATTTGCTCAACATACAGATTGAGTAAGTACGGTGAAAGGATACAACCCTGATGCACACATTTTCCAATTTTAAACCACACAGTATCCCCTAACTGCCTCTTGATCTAATAAGAATATTAAAAGCTTTAAAATTTCACACAAAAACAAACAATTAAGAGCATCAGCACCCCCAAAGGATTAGAAATTTTCTCTCACTATTGCATTCCCTCCCTCCACGGTGTCTCTTTCTTTCTTTTTTTTTGAACCACGTGTTAAAGCAGCACATTAGGCTGCCCACTTCCCCTAAACTTTTTCATACATGTCCACTCTTCCCTGACTCCACGTCTTCATCCATGTTGCAACTTGTACCTAGAATGATCTTCCACAGTAACAGTGAAAGCCGAATTCTACAATCTCCTATGACCCAACAAGAAGGCCGCATCATTTAATATTGACTTGTCTCTAATCCTCCCCTCCGATCTCCCTAAGTTGGAATAAGGCTCCTGGTTTCACAATAACCAAAAATCAAATCTGTTATCATCGAGTCGATTCCAACTCATAGTGACCCTATGGGACAGAATAGAACTGCCTCCACAGGGTTTCCAAGGAGCAGCTGGTGGATTCGAACTGCTGACCTTTTGTTTAGTAGCTGAGCTCTTAACCACTGTGCCACCAGGGTTCCAGACGCACAATAGCTATAGGCATTTCTCACAGCATCCTTCACGTGACTCTTTACCTGCTTTTTGTCCATGACTTCTCTGTCTCTGTAAAGTAGTCTTGATTGCCTAGCCCAAGACTGACTCATCTTTGTATTCTCTTACAGCATCTTGCACAAAACAAAGGGTTGCACACGTGGTAGGGATTCAATAGACTACCTGCTTAATTAATAAAGAGCACAAACCACAGTTCACTTCTCTTAGATTATACAGACATTCTCAATTGTGTCTTAATATCTAACAATACAGGATAGATGGACCCTCAGAGATTAATTTTACATAAGCAAGACAGTTGATGTCAAAGGAGAAGAAAAAAAAAATCAACATGGGCTTCACTTCTGATTTTGACGTACATATTTTCTTGGGCCTCCGGGCATCAGAGCCTCCCTTGCAAGCTGTGATGCATCACTTCATCACTAATGAAGACCTTCCTCAGCCTCTTCTTATTCACACATCCAGCTTCCCTTGAAAGATCAGAAACGTCAATTGCTTCCTGTTCCAGTTCACCACTCAGCATGCCTGACAGCATCCTATTTTGTAATGAATGTCACCAGTGCACCCGGTCCCCGTAACGAGGGTCTCTCCCCTTCTTGGCTCACGGCCCACGTGAACACAGCTTGGACGATGTGGATACAACGGAGTCTGTCGAACGATGTAATCACAAGTTACCCTCCATTTAGCAGTCAATCAGTTTAGCTGACATGATGTCCTTTTGGCTAGGCATTTATGTGCTGATAACTCTTCTTGACTGTTGGGAAAATTCCTAATCAGATTGATCTGTTTTTCTCAGCATGTGCAGTGGTTATGTTCCTTGTTCTACCATACAAAGTTCAAAACTTGTCATCATTCTTTATTTCTCTAAGTCACGTTAAATTTAATTGTGAGCCTGCAGTCACCTGGGTGACAGGGAATTCAAACTAGGTTATGACTGAAGACTCCCATTTTCTGGCGCTTTGGAAGAGTGTTGGGATGTACATGATGCTTAGATGGAGTGGGACTGGGGGTGGGGCTTAGAAATAAATTCATTATGGTCGTTTCTTGAATGCTCATTATCTCAGCTCAGGAGTCGCCTCTCAAAGACGGGCGGTTCCCCTCTGCTTGTTGTGAAATGTGCATCTTTGAAGGAAGCTCTTGTTGCCACTCAGGTACTGCTCTATAATTTGCACGGCCCAGCATACAGTGCAAATGCAGGACCTCTTGTTCAAAAATTATTAACAATTTCTGGGACAGCAGAGCTTTAAATCTGAGATCCCTCTAAGCACAGGCCCTATGGGACTCCACAGGTCCAACGTCCATGTAGCCAGCATGCTCAGACTGCTCCGTGTATGTCAGAGCTTCTCATGTTCCCAAGTCACCTCATCACAATTTCTGTCATCCACTGTGAGACTGGCTTTTTACGGAAATAGGTCCCAGCTAATTAGAAGACGGAGCCCTGGTGGCACAGTGGTTAAGAGCTACGGCTGCAAACAAAATGTCGGGCAGTTCGAATCTACCAGCTGCTCCTTGGAAACCCTATGGGGCAGTTCTACTCTGTCCTATAGGGTCGCTATGAGTTTGAATCTACTTGATGGCAACGGGTTTGGAATCAGAGGATCCATAAACCCCACTTCTCCATTCTAGGCCTAGAAATCTTCCTCCATTCTGAATAATTCTTCCTCTCTACTCTCCAGCAAGGGAGCCCTGACGGCCCATTGGTTAAGCACACAGCAGCTAACCCAAAGATTGGTGGGTTCCAATTCACTGGCTGCTCTGTGGGAGACAGATGTGGCAGTCTGCAGCCTTAGAAACCCTGTGGGAGCAGTTGTACTCTGCCCTATAGTATTGTTATGAGCTGGACTCAATGAGTTCAGATATCTCTGGTTTGTTTGTTTTTTCATATATATGGCTATGTCTGTTTCTGGGCTCGTTATGTCATTCTTATGAGTGTTTTGATTTATTAATGTGTCAACACCATCGGCCTTAATTTTATGGCTTTTTAAAAGGTCTTGACATTTGATAGAAAAAAACCATCATCTTGGCCCACAAAATTCATTTGTTTTTTGTAACTGTTTGATCTTCCATATAAATTTTAGAATACATTTTTGAAGCTCCTTAAATATGTGTTGAAACTTTGTTTGGGACTGGTTTTAACTCATAGCTTAACACGTGGAGAACCGAAATCTTTATGAAACTGAGTTTTCGCTGAAACATACCCACTGAGCATGATGCACAGCTTTGCTTATTTCAATGTTTTTAATGTGTTTCAAATATTTTACCATTTTTCTCTGAAAAGTCCTTTATATCATTAGTGTAGCTATAGTTCTGGTTTTGTTGGTAGTCCAATTCGCATACACTTCATCATTTACATTTTCTAATTTTGTTACTCCTCTTATATTGTCATATGATTCATTCTAATCGGTAGATTATGTATTTTTCAAGTCTTTTACTATATACATTATGATATTTTATCTTTATAGCCCTTTGGTTCTTCTATATAAGCTATCTCATTATGTGGCAATGACAGTTTTGTTAATTCTTTTCAAATCATTATACCCTCTCCTTTTATTACATTGTTTTATATCTCCAGTACAATATTGAATAACTATATTATGAAATATCCTTGGCAAGTCTTTAATTTTAAAAGGAATGTAATCAGTGTTTCACTTTCAATGCAATGTTCACCGTAAGTTTTTGTTAGAGACGTTTATTCTCCAGTTAAACCCTTCTCTTTTAATCCTAGTAAGTCAGATAGAGGCTTTTGGTTGTTTTTAATCAACGACAGGTTGAATCAAATAGTTGTTTTTCTGCATCTATTGAGATTATTTTATCCATTAATATGTTAATGTGATAAATTATATAAATAGATTTTACTAATTTTAAACCACCCTTGCATTCCTGGGATAAAATCAACTCAGTTAAGATATAAAAAAAAAAAAAGCCCAACCTATTGCCATTGAGTTGATTACAACTTAAAGCGATCCTATAGGACAGAATAGAACTGCCCCACAGGAGCAGCCAGTGGATTTGAACTGCCGACCTCTTGGTTAGCAGCCGTAGCTCACCAGTTAAGATATATATATAAATAGATGTGATCACACATATTCATATAAATTAGGCTGCATTTGTTTGTGTTTTATTCTGAAGTTTTGCATCTATTTTCATGACTGAGATTGGCCTACAATTTGACCGTCTCCTACATTTCTTGTCTTGTTTGGATTTTACAGTTTTAGCAAGTTCATACTATGTTTTGGGGAATGGTCTTATTAAAAAAAATAGCTGGAATAAAGTATACAAGATGTTTTTTTTTTTAGTAGACTCACCTGTAAAAATCCATGCTCATATATTGGAAGACAATATTGTTAGAATGTCAGTACTACCCAAAGTGATCTACAGATTCAATACAATCCCTATTAAAGTTTCAACAATGTTTTCTGCATAAATGGAAAAACCAATCCTCTAATTGAAATGAAATTTTAAGGAGCCCCAAATAGCTAACAGAGTCTTGAAAAAGAAGGCTAAAGTTGGAGGACTCACATTTCCTGATTTCAAAACTTAGTACAAAGTTATGGTAATCAAAACAGTGTGGTACTGGCATTAGGATAGACATATAGACCAATGGAATAGAATTAAAAGCCCAGAAATAAACCTGCTAGGATGGCCAGTATATATTTTTTAAAAAAGGAAAATAATAAGTGTTGGTTATGGAGAAATTTCTGTTACAGCAGCACTAGATAACTAAGACACTGATGAATGCTGACTGGGGGTGTGGTGGCACGCTCCTCTCCCCAGATGAGTTGGGGGACAACAAGGCCAGAAAGGGAGACTCCAGTGATAGATTCTTTCAAGAAGGCACTCTCAGGCAGCCTAAGAATAAATTTAAAATGCCCACTTAAAATGCCTACGTTTCCAGAAAGTGTCTTAATGGTGAGGATTTCAGGAAATCTTTCCCTGGCAGACTCTTGCGTCACTTTAGAATCACATGTAGGGGTGTACTAAAAAATTGATTTCTTCTCTGCAAGTGAACACTGCTTAGCCAATTTGACATTTTCTGTGTACAGCTATGTAATTCTACTTAGGTAGAATGTGAGATTGCAGAAGGTTAAGGGACTTGCGCCAAGTCCACTGTGCGTGTGTGTGTGTGTGTGTGCGCGCGTGTGTGTGTGCACATGTGCACAAGCACATGGGGACAACTGGGGTTCAAACCCAGGACTTCTGACATAAGGCAAAGAGCACTTTTTACATCCCATGCTGCAGGTATGCAATGTGCTGGTGTGAAGGAATAACATGTCGTGCATTTCCCCCGCCCCCCAGAAAACAACCCATTGCCGTCAATTCCGACTCATAGTGACCCTATAAGACAGAGTAGAACTGCCCCGTAAGGTTTCCAAGGAGCAGCTGGTAGATTCAAACTGCCAACCTTTTGGTGAGCAGCCGTAGCTCTTAATGACTGAGTCACCAGGGCTCCTCCCACGCCCAGCAATAGACTGATAATCTGCCACCAATTTCAACAAATCCATTAGCTTCTTGAGGAAAGTTTAAATAAGATGATTTTATAATGAGTCCTTGGGTGGTGCAAATGTTTAATGTGCTCCGCTTCTAACCAAAATGTTGGTGGGTAGAGTCTAACCAGAGGCTCCTTGGAAGAAAGTCCTGGCTATCTACTTCTGAAAAATCAGCCAATGAAAACCCTACGGAGCACAGTTCTCCTCTCACAAACATTGGATCCCCAGGAGTCAGAATCAACTCAACAGCAACTGGTTACATATATATACATGATGAACATAATGTATACACATGTACACACACAGATATGTAGGTGTGTGAAAATATATGAACCAAAAAACCCATTTCTGTGGAGGAGTCTATTCTGACTCATAGCAACCCTATACGACAGAGTAGAACTGCCCTATAAGGTTTTCAAGGAGAGGCTGGTGGATGCGAACTACCGACCTTTTGGTTAGCAGGCGAGCTCTTAACTGCTGTGCCACCAGGGCTCCATGTACATACATATATGTGTACGTATATATATCCCCCCAAAACTCTTTGACACAGAGCAGATTCTCCACAACTCCAGCTCCTTATTCTCCTTGCCTCTTTCACCAAGATTCCATTTAGAGTTTTACATTTTTGCATCAGGAAAAACAGGATACAGATATCCCGGTACAGTGTAGCACATTCCATGGTGTAAAACAAGCCAATCCAGCCCGGAAAATCTCCAGTGGGGCTGACATACGGGCCTAGCAAGGCAAGAAATCATAAAATGACCCTCCAGGAGAGTCAGTGCTTTTATCTACTCTCCTTTAAACAACTCTTTTAATGGCATCTCACTGTTTCTCCCTTGGGAAATTATTTCATTGTATAATTGCCTTTGCTTCAAGTGAAAATTTCTTAATGTCCAATTTAAATTGCTTCTTTTTTCAGTCTCAGGCCATTGCTCTCCATTACATCACTATTAAGCACCTTAAGTAATTTCTCCCTCTATTTAAAAGGATGAAATTGGCTTGCAGGTTTCATTTGAAAATGTGGCCTCATTCTTTTAGATCAAAAAAAAAAAAAACGTAAAAACACTTGAAAAAGACAGGTGATCATCCTGTTTCTTGAAAAGGTAGGTGATATCCCTGCTGCTGAATTTTTCATCAGCTTAGAAAGGATTCATGGGGCTGATAAAGTGGCCAGGATTGTACCATGGTACACGCTTCCCATGACCCTGTAATGGAAAAGTCAGCTCACAGCACATTCCCTCAGGGAAACGTGAGCCCTGGACTAGCTGCGTTTCGCTACTCTTTTACACAAACGGGGATAGATTTGCAGACGTTTCTATTGACTTGGGCAAGGGCCAGCAAATTTACCTGCAAATTCTGTCCTCAAACAATAGGACTGTATTTCGGAAGGTGGGGAGTCTAATGACAGCATCACGGAAATGCAAACATCGATGGTGTCAGAGCTAGTAACACAGTAAAGTCTCTTAGGGTACAGGGGAGCAATATGGCTCTACAGCACCCCAAAATTAACTATCAGAGTTCGTTTCCTTCAACCATTCTTATGGGGGCTCTGGATCCTTCAGCAAGAAATGCGATCCGAAGCTTCATTTTAAGCTGTCCTATTTTTAGCTCCAGAGTCTCTGGGTGGTACAAATGGTTAACGTGCTCAGCTGCTAACTGAAAGGTTGAAGGTTCAAGTCCACCCAGAGGTGCCTCAAAAGAAAGGTCTGGTAATCCACTTTCAAAAAATCAACCATTGAAAACCTGAGAGAGCACAGTTCTATCTTGACACAACTGGGGTCGCCATGAGTCAGAATCGACTCAATGGCAACAGGTTTTTATTTTTAATTCCAGACTTCTATGCCTTCCCCCCACCCTCTCACTCCCCATTATACCAGACACTGAAGGGATGAGGTCTTGAGCATGAAAAAGTGGCTCTCCTCCAACAGGAGCTACGCAGCCACATCGGTCTGAGCCCGCTCATCACCTGCCCATGCGTCATCTTCAGCCCTTGCTGGCTTAGCTCCTTGACTGTCCGTCAAATCCAGTCTCAGGTCTCACCCCTATTCAGACTTACGTCTCCTTCTGTTTTCTCTTTCTATGCTTTGTGGGGCAGCCTGCACTGAGAGTAAGATGTACAAGACAGTAAAGCAAAATGAAACAAATACATCAAAGAATTCCCTGCGCTGCTGCAGTTGGGGAGATGGTTAACCTTGTATTATGGATTGAATTGTGTCCCCCAAAAATGTGTGTTCACTTGGCTAGGCCATGATTCCCAGTATTGTGTGATTGTCCACCATTCTGTCATCTGATGTGATTTCCCAAGTGCTATAAATCCTAGCTCTATGATGTTAATAAGGCAGGACTAGAGGCAGTTAGGTTAATGAGGCAGGACTCAATCTACAAGATTAGGTTGTATCTTGACTCAATCTCTCTTGAGATATAAAAGAGAGAAGCAAGCAGAGAGACAAAGGGACCTCATGCCACCAAGAATGCAGAACCAGGAGGAAGCTCGTTCTTTGGACTTGGGGTCCTTGCGCTGAGAAGCTCCTAGACTAGGGGAAGATCGATGACAAGGCCCTTCCCCCAGAGCTGACAGAGAGAGAAAGCCTTCACCTGGAGCTGGCACCCTGAATTCAGACTTCTAGCCTACTAGACTGTGAGAGAATCAATTTCTCTTTATTAAAGCCACTCACTTGTGGTATTTCTGTTATAGCAGCACTACATAACCAAGACACAGGGTCTTAGAGGAAGCAGCGCCATGCCCAGTAGAAGAATCTCCTCTCTGGGAGGACATCAATCAGGAAGTGATTTTTCCCTACAGAACAAGTATCGGGTACCTCTTGCCCCCACTGTGTACACAATGCCCATAGCAGCGGAGAACTCAACTCCAAGAGAGAGCTCTTGCCACTGATGACCCATAATAGTGGCAATTTTTTTTTTTTTAGAGGATTTTGGAGGTAGCAAAACTCCACTAAAAGCAGGTGATAAAGATTTGACACTTACAACAAACATTAAGGCTGAGAACTATTGAGGAATAATGCCTGTGTCCTAAAGAAGACAACCTTTCTTAGCAAAGAAGACTCTGAACAAGAATAACACAGGAAGAAACAAAGACTTTTGGTCTTTTGTGGAAGAAGTGGCAAGCATGAAGTTATTTTCTCAGCCATAATGGCTAACAGTTCTCACATAATTTTTTATTTTTTTTTTAATTTTTAAGCAAGGGGGAAAGGAAAGTTGGTATCACATATATATCAACACTAAATATACTGTGATGCAGACTTGGCACCCCTGCCATGCTGTCTCTAATTTCAGCTCAGTCTTTACCCTGACAGAATATCATAACTGTGCCATGAGATACAGCTTAAGACAGAGCACACACATGCCTTGATGCAAAAGGTTGTATCAGGAGGGATAAATAAGATACACACCTCTAACGTTTTGCTGTGTGTGCAAAAGGATTGCTAAGTGTTAAAGAGTTAAGAGATAAAACTTATTTTTGACTTATTCCAATAAAGCTTATGGTAGTTGTAACTCAGTGCCAAATCCCATCTATTATTGTGTTCATCTCTGCTTCCTGAATGGCGAGCATTTTCAAGTCGAATCCATCCTACTTTGTGAGGCCCATGCTTCTTTAGGAACCATGGTTGAGATCATATTACTTTGCATTCTACAGTCTTCAGAAGCCCGTTTACTTGCTAACTCATCGGTCAGCACTGAAGTTCACATCCATGAGGCCCATTGTGAATTTCCTAGTACTTCCTTCTCTCAGTTTCTTCTATCTATCTAGTCACCTCCCACTCCAGCCAACCTGAATCATATTTCATGTTTTTTTTTTCTGCATTTCTTTTTCTTTCTGGCATTTCTCTTAGCTAGGGTTGTGACCCACCCACCCCCATATCTGCATGCCCAAATTCTACCCATCCAATATGGCGCAGGTCAAAAGCATCATAATACTACAGCCACGAAGCCACCTGTTCATTCTCTAAAATCCTGTTCTTCACACGTATTTTTCACGAGACCTATGACTAATTTCCTATAGTTTCAGTTCTTTCTATATTGATGTATTTTGAAAATTCATGAGCTTCTTAGAGGCAGGGGCACCATAAAGTGTGGCATGGGGTCTTGAAATTGCTAGGTAAGCCATAGAAGTTTGCTGAATAAATATCACTCTTGTCGTCTTTTACAGTCACATAGAGGTATATAGGATCATTCAGGACAATTATATCTATATACCTATATAACTCTAACTATATATATATATATATATATAAAACTATATATATAATATGTGAAGCCCTGGTGGTGCAGTGATTAAGAGCTGTGGCTGCTAACCAAAAGATCGCAGTTCAAATCCACTAGCTGCTCCTTGGAAACCTTATGGGGCAGTTCCACTCTGTTCTGTAGGGTCACCACCACACCTAACAACAACAATAGAATATGTAACTATATATACCAAAACCCCATTGCTGTTGATTTCAACTCATAGTGACCCTGTAGGACAGAGCAGAACTGCCCTATAGAGTTTCCAAGGAGCAGCTGATGGATTTGAACTGCCAACCTTCTGGTTAGCAGTGAAACTCTTAACCACTACGCCACCAGGGCTCCTAACTACATATACGTACATATATATGTATGTATATATAGTTATAACTAAACATAAAACTATACATATGTTGTTGTTGTTGAGTGCTGTCAAGTTGATTGGGACTCGTAGTGACTGTGATGGTTAAAGCTGTGTGTCAACTTGGCTGGGCCATGAATCTCAGTGGTTTGGCAGGTATGTAATGATGCAGTTTGGCAGTTATGCAATGATGTAGTTGGCAGTTATGTAATGATGTCATTTGGCAGTTACGTAATGAGGTAGTCATCCTCCATTTTGTGATCTGATGTTAGCAGCCATCAGTTGAAAAGGGAGTTTCCTTGGGGGCGTTGCCTGCATCCAATATATATGGGTGTTCTGGCAAAGATCGTGTACTCTGGATCCTGCATCCAACTCATCATCCTCTGACCTGTGGTTCTTGGGATGTGAGCCAGCAGCTTACCACCTGACTGCAGATCTTGGGATTCTCCAGCTCCTGCAACCCTGTGAGCCAGTAGGCTTTCTCCTGACCTGCCGATTTTGGGTTTGTCAGCTCCTGCCACCGTGTAAGTCAGGAGCAGCCTCCAGCCTGATGTCTGACTCACGGATTTGGGACTTGCCAGCCTCTGCAACTGTGTGAGCCATTTTCTTGAAAATAAATCTCTATGTAATTCTTCACTGGTTTTGTTCCTCTAGAGAACCCAGTCTAAGGCAGTGACCTCATGTGACAAAGTAGAACTGCCCCATAGGGTTTTCTTGGCTGTAAATCTTTATGGAAGCAGACTGCCAGGTCTTTCTCCTGCAGAACTTCTGGGTGGGCTCTCTTTCTCTCTCTCTTTCTCTGATAGAGATGAAGTCCTTCAACATCAAGAATTTAAAAATTTTTGAATGAAAAACTAGTGTGTACTGTAAACTTTCACCTAAAACAATAGAATTTAAAAAAAAATAAAGAAATCTCAGCGCTATTACTTTCCAAGTTCATACATCCATGGAGAGACTAATGCACTCTAGAGGCAGTTACCAAAAGACGTCATAATTGGAAGTAGGGTGGTGATATTACATTTTGATATATGACACAGCTTCTATAGCAATAAAAGAAAAGCATTTGTGTTCTTGTTTTAGGACTCTCTACTATAATGTTTTTTTTTAAAAAATATGTTCCTCACAATATTAGTCTTTTGATATATTCTGTGAACAAAGGATATCATTCTCAAATAATTTTGAGAAATGCTGCAAATTATGCCTCGTTCTTGGAGAGACGTAATATAAAGTATATATTAAAGGCTTTTAAAAAGACTGGTTAACCTTGATTAACCTTGTTTCCCAATTATACTTGTCCTTGAAATAGTCTTTTTCATAGGACAACTATAAATATCCCAAAGAAAGAGCCTCCCATGGAAAATATTTTAGAACATACTGTTCTAAGATATTTTTTTGACTACAAAATCTGAAGGATCAGTTTTGACTCCACCTTTAGGGTGAGGTATTTATAATACTTTCTTTCTGGTTTGTAAATGATCCAGTTGCCTGTGATTTAAGGGCTGGGGCACAGTGGAGGGACAGGTCTGCTTCTCTGTCCAGGATTTTATGTGGCAGTGGAACAGAATGCAGGTGACAGGAGGTTGGTAGTATGGGGGCATGTCATCATATTCCAGGTGCTGGAAAAGTGGAAGCAGAGTCTAAATATGCATTTACGAAATCTCAGAATCCATTCCTGCTGCAGCATTCTTTCTTCCGTATTGCAATTGCTTTGTCCTTTAAATCTTTCTTGAAAAAGTGTTCTGGCTCCTATGGACTGGGCTCATTTTTCTTATGATGATTTAGAACTCTATCCTAAATCCTCCAACCATACTTGGAATTACATAATTCATTTCCATAATGTTGTATAACACACTCCCCCACCCCACCCCCTGTGGAACTGTATTAAAATCCACTGTCGTCGAGTTGATTCCGTTTCATAGCAACCCTACAGGCCAGAGTAGAACTGTCCCATGGGATTTCCAAGGCTGTTTATCTTTATGGAAGCAGACTGCCACATCTTTCTCCCACGGAGCAACTGGAGGGTTGGAACCGCCAACCTTTCAGTTAGCAGCCAAGCATTTAACCACTTCACCACCAGGGCTCCTTGTGGAACTATATTAAAACAATAAAATAATTATGGCTTAAATTCTTTGGCATCCTCGTTCCAACACTGAGTTTCAATGATCAGGGAGTAACCAAATGCATGATAAAATTTATTAGAATAAATCTAAGTGCTTTATTTGCACTCTCATATTGAATGGTGCCATAGCTATAATCATGTATTCAATAAATGTTCACTGAGTAAGTGATGCATAAATCACTCTTGATCTCTTTTACACTGACAAAGAGGTATAGTGGATCATTAGGGGTAACTATATATGGGGTAACTATATATGGGGTAACTTATGTATCTATTTATTCATACATCTCTATATACTTATAAGCTAAATAATCTGCAATTACAAAATGTGATTGTGATAAAACTATTAATCATTGTGAAAAATGTCCTCGTGGCAATAAATTAAAATCCGGAAATGTCTAATAAAACCATGTGTCTGTCTCTCTACAGAGCCATCTAAACTATTCTAACATTAAAAAAAAAAACAAAAACAAAAACAAACAAAAAACACCATAACATTAGATTTGGACAATCGTAACGCTCAATAAAAATGTTTAGTGAAAGTAGGGAGGAAGGCTTAGCCTGAAACAGCATGCAAATGGATTTATACAACAAAAGCCAAATATCTTCATATGAAAGAAGTCAACACATTAGTAGAAAAGTAGTCCAAGAGAAAAAACCCCTGTCTTTACTACTAGCATCTTGTAAATTCAAATCCATGAGAAAGGGGGCTCAGTAATTACAGGAATTTTTGAAGAAAGGGTCAAAAGTTCCCAGAAATCTATGAAAAGAAGATAAACATTTAGACTCATATTTGGACCTTGAGTTTTGATCACTGCTAAAACCAGAAGGCCAAATGAAGAATATTTTCCAAAAGCAAACCAATATTGCTCACCCTTCTCCTTCCATTAGGGAAAGGTATTAACTGGGCAAGCGTGTTGCTCCTTCTTAGAGTACCTGTTGGTTTAATGGCTACTAAGTCTATTGGTCTAATGGCTCAATAAGAAAAAAAAGAAAAAGAAAAAGAAACAATCACTTTTTATAATCCTTCCCATGGTTAGGATTTATTTATGACGAAGAAATTAGTAGTCTGAGATGTGGAGAAATGGGGCCGATTTCAGAAGGAATCAAGTGAATAAGAGTATGTGCAAAAGTTCCAAAAGGAAAACCAGCATAAAACTCAGAAATGCTAATCTGTTGGGTAGAGTTTTTAACTAGAGGTTTTTATCTAACCCCAGCTGGAAGACACTAACATGGAAAATCTAATATAGACAATGTTAGAATATGAAAAACTTTGGGAATTATCTGGGTACACTTGCCACATTGCTCTCATTAATGATAATGACTTTTAGGCAGAGTCTGAAATACAAAATTATCAGCCATTGTAGAGGGGTAACAAAGTAAAAGGTATAGGTTACTTTGCCCATTAAATATCTTCCAGAAGGGTCAAAGCTGACTAATCAGAGTTCTGTGACTATTTTGTAGACTGTCATGAATCAGTTTTACCTGTAATAGCTCTAGAGGATTAAATATTTGGGGACTAGACAGCCACAGGCTTCTTCTAAATGTCTGCTGATTTTCTGCGTCTTTGTGACTACATCATTGCTATACTTTGCCTTGTTTTAAGTTAGTAGGACAAACAGCAGCACTTTTGAGTTATTCTGAGACTCATGTCAGTCCTAGTGATACTTTATATTGTATGACCCAAGGTAACTGGTGAAATTAGACTGTTCCTCTTTTATATTCCCTCTGAAGAAAGCTATGTTAGTTTCCAGGTACACGGTAGAACTTGAGTGAACGTGGCACAGGGTTTGGAACAGGGCTGGTGTTACCAACGGCGCTCAGAGATTCCTAGCTGGTGAACGACAGCTGCAGTTGTTGCTGCTAGGTGCTGTCGAGTCCATTTTCAACTCATAGTGACCCCATGTGACTGACTAGAACTATTCCATAGCGTTTATTCTGCCTACCACATACACAGTAGCTAACTAAAACAAGACATGCTAGAAGTGGTGAGAATGAACATTTCTCAGGATGAATCCTCAAGCAACGAAGGCTGGGTGTTTTGTTGTTGGGTGCCACTGAGTCGATTCTGACTCACAGCTACCTCAGGTGACAGAGGACAACTGCCCCAGAGGGTTTTCTAGGCTGTAATCTTTTTGGGAGTAGATCGCCAGGTCTTTTCTCCCAGAAAGCCATTGGGTGGGCTCGAACTGCCAACCTTTCAGTTAGCAGCCAAGTGCTTAACCATTGCTCCACCAGGGCTCCTTGAGGGATAGCTACATGCGTTCAGTTGTCCTAAAATGAAAAGCAAAGTATACATTTAAAAAATGTGAGCTCAATGAACGCGTGGATGGATGTCATCATATCTCTTGGACCTTTGTAGTATTATGATTAAATACCACAGTTGGCTATTGTATGCCTATGACATGCCCAACATGATGCCAGTCCACTTGCAAGTATCTGGAAGACCTTTTCTATGCAGTATTCATGAAACAGTGCTCAAAGAAGATAACAACACACGCAATGAAACACACATGGGAAGAGAGAGGGAACCAAATTGGTGGTAAAAAATGACCTTCCTCCCTAAGGTCAAATAGTTTTATTTTGATGAAACACTACAATACAGTATATATCCATTAAAAAAGAAAACTCTATAGTGTATATAAATTATTCGTTCCATTCATCAATTCTTTTCTTTTCCCATTACAGCTTTGGTAGAATGTGATTTCGGCATATAATTTTTAAATACTTCTTAGCATCACAAACTAAACACAAAGTACAAAACTAATCCAAATTAGGGAGAGTAGAGTCTACACAGTGGTATTTAGTGGTAGGAAAAAATCTTACCTTGATGAATTCATGTCACTAGCTAAGCTCTCAAGGCATACCTAGCAGACATGATAGAAATATGCACCATGAACCAGCTAACGTGTGTATTAGTCTGTTTTTTTAGAATACCAGCAGCAACCCTTTGAGCGTTGAGAGAATACTTGAGTCCTCAGCCAGTTTTCAAATCGCTCCTCTTCCCTTAAAGGCCATGAGTAGCATCTGAAGAAACGGACCACATCCCGAGCTCTCAGAATTTGACCTGCCATCCGGCATTGCTCATACTGGCACAGTTTGCCCTGCAGCTAGCCGACATCACGGGGACAGTGCTGGAGGGGCAGTGGGGGCCGATCAACCGCAGGTTGTTCTGAGGGGTCGGCGGTGTGACGTTACAGTAAACAGGCACTGCAGTGGCCGGGAGTGACCCCTGACCTGCCTGGGTAGGTAGCATGATTGGCTGTTGGTATGACTGCTGGGGTAGTCCTTGAGAACCCTGGGTCATTGGCACCTGTAGGAAAACACAAGAGAGAACCCTGCATGAAGGGGCTATGTTTGGGTGCACCATGAGCCACTGTGATGTCATGAAAAACCCTGCAAGCTTTCGAGTTAGATCTAACAGGCCACCAATCCCAACCATGCCGTGTATCAGCTGTTTCACATTGGGAAAGTCACTTAACTTCTCATCTAGACTTTTTGGATAATGACACGAAATTGCAAATACTGTTGAAAGTGTCACAGAGATAACTCACAGTGGCTGGTACAATGCCTGGAGCCCTGGTGGTGCAGTGGTTAAGAACTACAGCGAGCTATGGCTGCTACCCAAAAGGTCAGCAGTTCGAATCCACAAGGCGCTCCCTGGAAACCCTATGGGGGCAGTTCTACTCTGTCCTTACAGGGTCACTATGAGTCGGAATTGACTCGACAGCAGTCAGTTTGATTTTTTGGTTTTGGTACAATGCCTGAAATGCAGTAGCTACTCAGAAGGTGTTAGCTTAGCTTCCTTCCCTCCTCTCTCTTGATACCCTCCAGGGTCTGCAGTCTAGATCTCCCACTCTGGGTTTCTCTCAGTTTTGAAAATCATGCTCCCATTCTGGTTTTACACAAACAAGGGGACCTGTAGCCTTCCATTGTAAGAGGGTCTTCTGTTCCAGGCATTCACCAATATTTGTTCACATCTGGAGCTTTTAGAGAACGTCTGATTGGGAGCTCAAGGTAGAAACTGATATAATGTGAATAAGGATAGATCAGGGTCTAAGAGGACCTATGGCAGATTTTTTAGGGTCAGAAGTACCTGGTACAACTAAATTTAATGATAAAAGCATTTCACTAACCCTTCACTTCCACTCCACAGTGTTCCTGGATACAAATTGCAAAAAGGTGCATAACACTTTCTAAACACTCAACTTGGATTTAATGTTGGAAAATGCAATTGTTAATCCCCATAAAGACCCTTTAAATAAATCTGAGATGCCACTTAAAAAAAAAAAAAAAAAACTCTTATAACTGAAAATTACAGTAAAACAAAGTTTCTTTGAGAGTGTACAAAAATGTACCCCTGTAGGGGAGTTTCTCATGAGGGTCTTTCCACCAACAAGCAAAATATCAACAGCATGCCCAAAGGTCCTCATGGGTATAAGTTTAGACTGAAGAATTTTCTTCCATGAATACGAAGTTTATATGTTGTTGTTGTTGGTAGGTGCCGTCAAGTCGGTTACAACTCATAGCGACCCTGTGCATCACAAAACGAAACACTGCCCGGTCCTGCGCCGTGCTCACAATCGTTGTTATGCTTGAGCTCATTGCTGCAGCCACTGTGTCAATCCATCCATTGAGGGTCTTCCTCTTTTTCGCTGACCCTCTACTTTATCATGCATGATGTCCTTCTCCAGGGACTGGTCCCTCCTGACATGTTCAAAGTATGTAAGACGTAGTCTCTCCATCCTTGCTTCTAAGGAGCATTCTGGTTGTACTTCTTCCAAGACAGATTTATTTGTTCCTTTGACAGTCCATGGTATATTCAATATTCTTTGCTAACACCACAATTCAGAGGCATCAATTCCTCTTTGGTCTTCCAGCTTTCCCAAGCATATGAGGCGATTGAAAATACCATGGCATGGGTCAGGCGCATCTTAGTCTTCAAGGTGATTATCTTTGCTTTTCGACACTTTAAGGAGGTCTTTTGCACCAGACTTGCCCAATGCAATGCGTCTTTTGATTTCTTGACTGCTGCTTCCATGGGTGTTGATTGTGGATCCAAATAAAATGAAATCCTTGACAACTTCAGTCTTTTCTCCGTTTATCATGATGTTGCTTATTTGTCCAGTTGTGAGGATTTTTGTTTTCCTTATGTTGATGTGTAAGGCTGTGGTCTTTGATCTTCATCAGTAAGTGCTTCAAGTCCTCTTCACTTTCAGCAAGCAAGGTTGTGCCATCTGTATAATGCAGGTTGTTAATGAGTCTTCCTCCAATCCTGATGCCTTGTTCTTCTTCATATAGTCCAGCTTCTCAGATTATTTGCTCAGGATACAGATTGAATAGGTATGGTGAACGGATACAACCCTGACACACACCTTTCCTGACTTTATCCCCTTGTTCTGTCCGAACAACTGCCTCTTGATCTGTGTACAGGTTCCTCATGAGCACAACTGTTTTGGAATTCCCATTCTTTGCAATGTTATCCATAATTTGTTATGATCCATAGAGTCGAATACCTTTGCATAGTCAACAAAACACAGGTAAACATCTTTCTGGTATTCTGTGTTTTTAGCCAAGATCCACCTGACATCAGCAATGATATCCCTGGTTCCATGTCTTCTTCTGAATCTGGCCTGAATTTCTGCCAGTTCCCTATCAATATACTGCTGCAGCCACTTTTGAATGATCTTCACCAAAATTTTACTTGTGTGTGATATTAATGATATTGTTCAATACTTTCCGAATTCGGTGGCATCACCTTTCTTGGGAATAGGCATAAATATGGATGTCCTCCAGTCGGCTGGCCAGGTAGCTGTCTTCCAAATGTCTTGGCATAGACAAATGAGCACTTCCAGTGCTGCATCTGTTTGTTGAAACATCTCAACTGATATTCCATCAGTTCCTGGAGCCTTGTTTTCCGCCAATGACTTCAGTGCAGCTTGGACTTCCTCCTTCAGTACTATTGGTTTCTGATCATATGCTACCTCTTGAAATGGATGAATTGCAACCAATTTTTTCTGATATAATGACTCTGTGTATTTCTTCCATCTTCTTTTGATGCTTCCTTAGTCTTTTAATACTTTCCTTATAGAATCCTTCACTCTTGCAACGGCTTGAATTTTTTCTTCAGTTCTATCAGCTTGAGAAATGCCGAGCGTGTTCTTCTCTTTTGGTTTTCTATTTCCAGCTCTTTGCACATGTCATTACAATACTTTAGTTCGTCTTCTCAAGCCACCCTTTGAAATCTTCTGTTCAGTTCTTTTAATTCATCATTTCTTCCTTTTGCTTTAGCTACTCGACATTCAAGAGCAAGTTTCAGAGTCTCTTCTGACATCCATTTTGGTCTTTTCTTTCTTTCCTGTCTTTTTAATGACCTCTTGCTTTTTTCACGTATGATGTTCTCGATGTCATTCCACAACTTGTCTGGTCTTTGGTCATTAGTGTTCAACGCGCCAAATCTGTTCTTGAGATGGTCTCTAAATTCAGGTGGGATATACTCAAGGTCATACTTGGGCTCTTGTGGTCCTGTTCTAATTTTCTTCGGTTTCAACTTGAACTTGCATATGAGCAATTGATGGTCTGTTCCACAGTTGGCCTCTGGCCTTGTTCTGACTGACGATATTGAGCTTTTCCATCGTCTCTTTCCACAGATGTAGTTAATTTGATCCCTCTGTATTCCATCTGGCGAGGTCCGTGTGTGTAGTCGTGTTTATGTTGGTGAAAAAAGGTATTTGCAATGAAGTTGTTGGTCATGCAAAATTCTATCATGAGATCTCTGGCATCATTTCCATCATCAAGGCCATGTTTTCCAACTACCGATCCTTCTTCATTTCCAACTCTTGCATTCCAATCACCAGTAATTATCAATACATCCTGATTGCATGACAGGTCAATTTCAGACTGCAGAATCTGGTAAAAATCTTCAGTTTCTTCATCTTTGGCCTTAGTGGTTGGTGCATAAATTTGAATAATATTCGTATTAACTGGTCTTCCTTGTAGACATATGGATATTATCCTATTACTGACAGCGTTGTACTTCAGGATAGATCTTGAAATGTTCTTCTTGACAATGAATGCAACGCCATTCCTCTTCAAGTTGTCCTTCCTGGCATAGTAGACCATATGACTGTCTGATTCAAAATGGCCAACACCAGTCCATTTCAGCTCACTAATGCCTAGGATATTGACGTTTATGCATTCCATTTCATTTTTGATGATTTCCAATTTTCCTAGATTCATACTTCGTACATTCCACGTTCTGATTATTAATGGATGTTTGCAGCTGTTTCTTCTCATTTTGAGTTATGCCACATCAGCAAATGAAGGTCCCAAAAGCTTGACTCCATCCATATCATCAAGGTCGACTCTACTTTGAGAGGCAACTCTTCTCCAGTCGTCTTTTGAGTGCCTTCCAACCCGGGGGGCTCATCTACCGGCACTGTATCAGACAGCGTTCTGCTGCTATTCATAAGGTTTTCACTGGATAATTCTTTTCAGAAGTAGACCACCGGGTCCTTCTTCCTAGTCTGTCTTAGTCTGGAAGCTCAGCTGAAACCTGTCTGCCATGGGTGATCCTGCTGGGTATCTGAATACCGGTGACATAGCTTCCAACATCACAGCAACAAGCAAGCCCGCACAGTACAACAAACTGACAGACACATGGGGGGTGGGGGGAGTTTATATGGAGACAAACTAAACAGGACATTCAAAAATCATAGTAGCTATAGAAGCATAGCTCTCCCATTTTCTACTTTTCTGTTATAATCTTGATTCAAAGTCAACCATCGACAGTGGCTGTATTGAGACCCACCAACCAGCCAACCACCCAGCCCAGGCACATACCCATACCCTTTACTTTGGCAAGTGCTATTTTATAACCCACAATTTTCCCAGCACCTGATAAGAAGACAGTGTTGGGTAGGAGACCATCACGCTTTGCACTGGAGTTCCTTGTTGGTTGCTCAACATGTTCTGACTCTGAGGCACCTGCTGCACTCCGATTAGGCCTTGGAACCCCTGTTGGCCAGACAAGACTGGCTGGTAGCCTGGGAAGAAAAACGACCTTCTGAACTGGTTGAGCCAGGAAGAACATACATGATGTTTCATGGCGTAAGGGCACTGGTTCACAAGGCAACCTTCAGACATCTCAGTCTTCATCTCAGGAATATGCTATCCACAACTGGTTATTTCCTATGAATGCATTTTACTTTTACGAGTGGACAGAAAATCATGGCTCCGAAAAATTCACTGTCATTTCCACTCTTATGCAGAATTGTCCAATGAGCATGTTGCGAAAATAGTAAATTCCTCAGATCACACTGACAGAAGCCTCTATTGATACCATTTTGCCTGCTATAAATTAAACCTGTAATATTTGACTTTTTCTTTGGTTTTGATTATATTTGGAGAGTTTACAGATTATCATTTTTTTTTTAAATTAAATTGACTAGTTCCCCTATTCTCCAACCTTCCTGCACTACCTCATTCCACACAAAGACCACCAAACAGCCTATTGATGACGGATGGTTTCTATTTTTTTTTTAATGTCCTACTGAACAAAATGAGCTACTACTCTGAGTAATTCACTGTCTACTGCCTTAGACTAAAGGAGACAGCAAGTGAAAGGTATAGTGTGCTTTTATTCTATTTCACCAATAGCTCCCAAGAGAACATGATGGTAAAACACTCCAATAAATCACCATGTACATCTAACAGCTATCACAGAATACAACGTTTTTAAAAAATATCTGTGTGCATGCTACGTGGGTCAGTTGGGTGGCTTGCTTTCCTTTCTTTTTTAAGTAAACCAGAATTTATTTATTGTAATTATTTTAATCCACACTACACGCAATGCAAAATGCATTCTTAAAGTAAGACTATGAACTATTCCTACAGCTGCTGGGAAGAAAATCATGATTTAGGTGAAAATGACATGGGGTAGAGAAATGACACAGATTCACTTAATGCTGTAAAATAAGGTCCTTCCAGAGCTCATATTATTAACCATGCTGAGTACCTGAGAATATGTGGAACTGCCTTAACATAACTCTCTGAGAGAGAAAAATTCTTAAAAATTTAGATTTTCTTAATGCAAACACTAGCTAATTTTTTCAACCAGATCTTTTAAATTTAAACAAAAGGGGAAAAAAAAACTAATATACATTGTTAAAAAATAACCTATATTTTGAAAGCATGTGAGAGTTTTCTTTTTAATTCTTTTTTTTACTGTACGTTAGATGAAGGTTTACAGAGCAAATTATTTTCTCATTAAACAATTAATACACATATTGTTTTGTGACATTGGTTGCCAATCCCATGACATGTCAACACTCTCCCCTTCTCAACCTTGGGTTCCCTGTTACCAGTTTTCCTGCCCCGCTTGCCTTCTCATCCTTGCCCTTGGCCTGGTGTGCCCCTTTAGCCTTGTTTTGTTTTATGGGTCTGTCTAATCTTTGGCTGAAGGGTGAACCTCAGGAGTGACTTCAGTACTGAGTTAAAAGGTGTCTGGGGACCATACTCTCACAGTTTCTCCAGCCTCTGTCAGACCAGTAAGTCTGGTCTTTTTTTGTGAGTTAGAATTTTGTTCTACATTTTTCTCCAGCTCTGTCTGTGACCCTCTGCTGTGATCCCTGTCAGAGCAGTCGGCGGTGGTAGCCAGGTACCATCTGGTTGAGCTGGACTCAGTCTGGTGGAGGCCGTGGTAGTCGTGGTCCTTTGGACTAATCTTGCATGTGAGAGTTTTAACTTTATATTGAGAAAGAGCTAAATGATAAATAAATCCTTACAGAAGACAATAATTTGCTATCATTTGTGTACAAACCTACAAACAATATACCTTTACTCATGTCAGAAATAATGTGGAAAAACAGCTTCAGCTTGCAAATAAATAGTCATTGAGTTAGGAAATGAGTTCAATTAATCAAACAAGATTAAAGTAAGATGCAGTGAGTTTGAAACACCGGAGAAAGCAAGGCTGGGAGCAGCCAGGTTGGAAGGTCTGACCTGAGAGAGCAAGGCTGGGAGCGGCCAGGTTGGAAGGCCCGACCTGAGAG
>NW_004443985.1:4026986-4042741 GCF_000243295.1 Trichechus manatus latirostris
TGGAAGGCCTGACCTGAGAGAGCAAGGCTGGGAGCGGCCAGGTTGGAAGGCCTGACCTGAGCCTGCAGATGGTGGCTGGAGCACGTCGGCAACGGGTTTGCTTTTGGTTTGACCTTCATTAGGTGTCCTGTTTTTTATGTTCACATTACTCACTCTAATTCTTTTTTACGGTGGTTTTAGCTTATCGAGTTACTTTAAGGTATTTGAAAGACACCACATATTAAGAATACAATTAAGGTTACCAGCTACCTGACCTCCAGCTACATTTATGGACAAAGTACACAGTCAAAGCTTTCCTTGAATCGGCTCAGCAGGTCTATTTTAAGATCCTAATAACACTGGCTGCACAGGTTTCACACCTGAAGTGTTTACAGTTTATGCAATAGCGAAAAGCCATCAGATATGGGAAGGAGAAATGCTACTGAGGCCGTCATTGTTGTCACTAACTCCCAGAATGCCTCATCTGCAGAGGCCCTTGAGAGAAACTTATTTTAATATTAAATACAAAAGAAAAAAAGTTTTCTATTGTTCCTCATTTTCCAGATCTTTTGCTGTAATTCATATATTCATTAGCACTGAAAAATTCTATTGCTATTTTACTATTTTATTATAATATTATTCCAAGCCAATCAAATATTTTGTTGCATGAGTAGTTACATACATGAGAAAATAACTTGGTATGACTGTCGAAAACTTCCAGCCAACAGTCTTCCTTACCATTGAGTTCTACAGCCAAGGACAGGCAATGTGAACTCACTCCGAGTCCACATAATTGCACACATAATAGAGCCTTATTTCTGGATGAAGGGTCTAAACACATGCTGAAAATGAAAGAAACGTCTTAAAATTCTGAGCCATATTTGATCATTTGCTGAAAGGTCAACTGGCCTCAATGGACCTTCTGCAGAATATACACAGCCGCCATATATAAAGAAACAGACGAAAAGGGGAGGGGGAGCGGAGGGGACGGGAGGAGAAAGCAAGCAAGGTGGGGTGGCCTTGTGTCTGAAGATCATTTATACATTTGCTTATCTAATCCTTCCATCCTTTCACAGAATCATCTTGTTCAAAATACATTGAGGTGGCCTACGAGAGATTCATTTATTGTCACCAGCCTCTAAAGCAAAACTGGGGAGAAGGGAAAATACGTCTTATGATAATAGAGCTGTTAAGGTACTCAGAGAACAGATGGCCTTGGAAGGGAGAAGAAGCAAAATCAAGGGGAGGAAAAGAGTGAGGAGGCTGGGCGGCTTCAACCTAATAAAGGCTCGGTGCCCATGAGCTTGTCATTCATCTTTGTTGAAAGCACAGATGCAGCCACACAGCAGCGCTCCCTTCCCGGCCTCCTCTGCCTGATGATTTGTGAACTTTAATATTCAGTTATGCATGGCAATGGGCTATCAGCTCTGCACTGGGGTTCCCACAGTGAACACACTTATGGCAAAAAAGGATTTATGTGTGGAGCAAACACTCCACAATTTTGAAAATGAAAACTTAAGTGTAAGGAAGCCTGATTTATATTCACAAATCCCATTCATTTCTCAACTCTCTCTCCAGGCAAGACATTTATACCTGGAATGGTTTAATTGGGGAGTAACCCATTTCTTTAAATAATGATGTCACGGGAGGTGGCAGAATGGTCCTTAAGACAGGAGACTGTCTGGAAGGTGAATCTGAGCTCCAGTCCAGGAATCAACAAAACCCATTGCCTTCGAGTCAATTCTGACTCACAGTGACCCTACAGGAAAGAGTAGAACTGCCCCATAGGGTTTCCAAGGCTATAAAATCTTTACAGAAGCAGACTGCCACATCTTTCTCCCATGGAGCGGCTGGTGGGTTCAAATTGCCAACCTTTGGCTAGCAGCCAAGTGCTTAACCACTGCACCACCAGGGCTTCTGGTCTAGGAATAGACACACAGAAATGAATAGCAGTGACCTAAGAATGAACCAACAGCGTCTGCCTGGGACACAGCACACTCAAGACGGCTACAGCAGCATTGCTGGAAAGCTGCTTATCTTGTCTATTCAGATGAGAAATGTGTTCCGTTTTGTCAACTCTTAGCTGTGAAATGATCACTTTTTCATATTTATTGAGGATTAGCAAGATATAATGCATCTTACCTAACAGAAACAGCAACAGTATCTGCCCTGTAGGCTTGCTATGGCGATGATAAAGACATTAGCTATTTTTGTTATTTCTTTTTCAGTCAAGATTGATTCAATTTCAAAATCACTTGTTTCATTTGCTTTCTGAAGGTAAAAAGGTTAGGAATGGACAAATGTCTCCTAGCAAATACAAAATGCAGTCTGCTAAGATTGAGACATTATAAGATTTGCAATGTCTGAATCTTATAAATCTGAAAATTTAATAGCATTTCCACTAAAATACAACAGTTATTCTACAGTACTTGTGGTTTGAGGATAATCTGTTGATATTCAGGCAAAACAGTATTTCTCTTACCGCATGGCAATTAGGAAAAATCAGAATCTGAACGGATTAGGGGTTACCCATTGGTACGATTATGACTGGCATTATTTTAACTCCTATGTGAGTACTTTGTTAAACATACATCATTTTGGAAATAAATGAAAAGACAGACAAAGTAGTAAACTGTATATTCATGTTTTTGTTGTCACTGTGGCAGTGGCTGGGAATGAGATCAAAGATGAGGAAGGAAAGCATCAAGAGAGCAAATTCCTAGGGAGGAAATTTTCCAAGAAACAAGTCAGTTCCCACTGCCTCTCCCAACCCACCCAAGCTTCATAAGTCACACTATGTGTTCATTAAATGGAATATTCTTAATATGGCAGAATGTCTTTTTAAGTGGTTGGAGTTAATCTGCTTAATATAAAACCCACATATCTTGGATGAGCCAAGATATAAATATTTCTCAAAGTTCCTAAGCTGCTTGATTCTGAATTCAAACTCCACTCTTTGTGCAAGGTTTTGGGATGGAATTACAGTAGCTCAGCAAATTTTTGACTATAGTCCGTGAAGAATTGTTGTTGTTAGTTGCCATGGAGCCGATTTCTACTCATGGCGACCCCACGTGTGCAGAGTAGAACGGTACTCCATGGGGTTTTCCATGGCTGTGATCTTTCAGAAGTAGACAGACAGGCCTTTCTCCTGAGGGGCCTTTGGGTGGGTCCAAATCACCAACCTTTCAGTTAGCGGTTGAGCGCTTCACCGTCTGTGCCACCCCCTGGAGCTGGCGCCCTGAATTCAGACTTCTAGCCTCCTAAACTGTGAGAGAATAAATTTGTGTGTTAAAGCCATCCACTTGTGGTATTTCTGTTATAGCAGCGCTAGGTAACTAAGATGAGTCCCTGCTTGCCTCATCTATCGATAGCACATGGTGTTCAAGGGGGCCTTGCGTGGGGAGACAAGATATGCAGTATGGCATCACGGTATCTCTATGGTTTCCTAAAGGAAGAACCACTGTCCTCATAACTCACAGAGGAGGCTTTGGGGTACTGGATGCCTCTTGCCTGCTCCCTGATCCTCATAGAAAGTGGAAGACGGCCTTAATAGTTCCACTCTCACTGAGACCTCCCAGAACCAAGGGTCCTCAGACACCACAGAACAAGGAAAGATCTTATTTCACTGGATTTTATAGACACTGCCTTACTCTACCCCAAATCCCAGGTGATAACTTCCAGGTGTGGCCATGTAGACCCAGAGGGGTCAAGTTTGAAAAGTAAGCTGCGAATCTCTTAATGAGTTTTGCCTTTATGCCAGTCTCCCAATTTATGCTACCTAAAACCATAGCTAGGGCCTGTAACACAAGAAAGCAGTATAGACTCTATGGGAAGGTGTATATATATACATATATATATATACATATATGTGTGTGTGTGTATATATATATAGATACAGATATAGATATATATAGCCCTGCTGGCACAGTGGTTAAGAGCTCAGCTGCTAACCAAGAGGCTGGCGGTTGGAATCCACCAGCCATTCCTTGGAAACCCTATGGGGCAGTTGTATTCTGTCCTATAGGGTCACTATGAGTCAAAATCAACTCAACGGCAACGGGTTTTTTTGGTTTACATATATATATTTTTTTCAAGCATGTTAAAAATATAAGATAAAGGATATAAAAACCTAGCCTGAGAATCATAATCAGATACTGTTCTGTTCTTACACATGAAGAAAAATAGCTTCTGTGTTTATACATGAAGTAAAAGAGTTCTGAAAATTCAATAAAGGAAATGCAAGAAATTGCCTTTTTTTCCCTTTGCCGCTGAAGCCTGTGATCGATCACCTCTTTCACTGTTTGATGCTAATGTCTGCCTTCACCCTATTTATCGGCCATCTCTGCAGCCACCCTCTCTCTTTCCCTCACCGTTTATTACTCAGTGGTTTTAACTCCTCAGGAATGTGGTGCGGAGTAACCTGTGGGGGGCCTGCACAGGACTGGAGGTACTGCGGTCCGCGTCTCGATGTAGACCATTCCATCCTCATGAATCTGAGGGAGGCTGTGACAGGTCCTGAGCAGGACCATGCTTTCTGAGGCAGTAGTCTGTCTTTGTACTTGCTCTTTTGCTCGTTAGCTTTCACGCTGCACACAGTGTAATTCTTAAAAGCCTCTTCACCGTCCCCTGAGAACATCCACGCATGGGTCATTTTCTAATGGCAGTACACATCAGATGAACCATCCTATTACTGCAAGCTCGGGGGCCTCTTCACTGCAATTATACTATCCTGATCCATGTGATCACAACTACAAAGCTGGTTTTCCTTCTCTCTTTCTTTCTTTTTTTTTCAATCAGGGCAAACATGAGAAGCATTGCTAAATGCCTAGGGGAACGGATCATGCACAGAATTTCAATGAATGCCTCAGAGGGAAGCCAGCATTGAATTCCATCTTAAATGGAAGAGGCTGTCATATTATTGAAGTAATTCTCTGAACTTTCCTGGCCCACACCGCTGTGCGGACAGCCAGCTAGCTTCAACAACCCAGAGAGAGAAAAGCTGCATGCGAGACTCACAAACTTTCATGTTCTTAATCAGGCTACGTGGTTTAGAGGAAAATGTAGCATTCTTGCACCTCTACCGGAATCATTGTGGACGTATTTAAAACCAGGCTGGGTGACACCAAATTGCTACTGGGGTAACATAGGGATCTCTTTCCCCAGACTAAGCTTGGGGCAAACTCAGTAATTGAGATGGTTATCAGTGTCTCCTAGACTTCAGTCTGGATTATACCTCAACATGAAGACAATAAAAATCCTCACAACGGGACCAGTAAGCAACATCATGATAAACGGAGACAATATTGAAGTTGTCAAGGATTTCATTTTACTTGGATCCATAATCAACATCCATGGAAGCAGCAGTCAAGAAATCAAACAACACATTGCATTGGGCGAATCTGCTGCAAAAGGCCTCTTTAAAGTGTTTAAAAGCAAAGATGTCACTTTAAGGACTAAGGTGTGCCTGACCGAAGTCATGGTGTTTTCAATCGCCTCATATGCATGCGAAAGCTGGGCAATGAATAAGGAAGACCGAAGAAGAACTGATGCCTTTGGACATGTTACCAGAAGGGATCAATCCCTGGAGAAGGACATTATGCTTGGTAAAGTAGATGGTCATCGAAAAATGAGAAAGACCCTCAATGAGATGATTAATACAGTGGCTGCAACAATGGGCTCAAGTGTAACAATGATTGTGAGGATGGCATAGGACTGGGCAGTGTTTTGTTCTGTTGTACACAGGGTTGCTGTGAGTCAGAATTGACTTTACGGTACCTAACAACATTAATGTCTCCACAACAATACTCCCCCTGGTGGATATTCCCATTGGTCAACTGCTGTTGATCAGCGGGCTACAAAGGATAATCAAGAGGCCAAAAGTCATGGGGTCAAATGTTTTGTTACATATAGATGTACCACGATAGAACAACAACCAAAGCATGAAGTCAACAACATTGTGATCAAATTACTTTCACTGTTTCATGTGCACCAGGTATCGCCTAGCCCCGGCCAACTATCATGAAATAAGTGATCTGCAGAAATAACACCTATCACTACAACTGGAAAAACGATTCCATAGGCAAGTCCAATCGACAGTGAGTCGAGAGTGTCCTCTTCATATAAGAAAGCAGTGTACATTATTATTCCTAAGTAGTCAAAATAGCTATCTTCTATCTTTAACTCTAGACTGACAGGGTTCACCCAAACATTGCTCTAGTGAAGATTTAAATGTCACCTGTTTGATGGCCACGAGAATGGGTTAACTGACTGTACCAGAATCACAAATAGCAGTGGCATGCTAGAAAACCAGCTCTCTGAAAAAGAAGCGCAAATTTGTAGTGTTCGCTGATTTCTGTGGTGTAAATACTCTCACCATGGTTGATTGCAGACTACGAAGAGTTTAACACTCGGCCAGCAGAATTTTTGGTCTTTTAACAGTTGACTTTTGTGAGTAACATTTAGATGACCCCAGTACACCACTGACTGAATATCAATGCCAAGAATTCACATTGTTAGTTCACATGTTTTTTCCTTCCACAAACTTTACTGAATACTTGTTCTTTGCTATCTAGGTACAAGTGAGTACGAGGGCCTTTCACAGAGCTTATCCCAGTGGTGGGAACAGGACAAAATCTGAAACTTGTAGTGCACTGAGACTGTACCAGGACAGAAGTAAGTTTCAGGCTCCAGGATCACCAAGAAAAGCATCAAAGAACACATCTATCCAAGAAGATTGGGACATGAATAACAGAGAGTCTGTGTTTTCTGTCTTCTAGGCCACAGGTGGCCCTCAGTATCACCTCCTCACTATTAATTGCTGTTGTTCTTAGGTGCCGTGGAGTTGGTTCAGACTCATAGTGACCCTATGTACAACAGAACGAAACACTGCCTGGTCCTGTGCCATCCTCATTGATAATTATATACCTCATTTAATTCATCAGTAAAGTGCCCTAGACCTTCCTCCCTGTCAACTTGGTTGAAGACACAAGACAGTTCAATAGCTCGTTAGGAGGCACACCCAAATGCTGTCACATAATTTTGGGAAGGCAACAGAAGCTGCCCAAAACAACTTCCAACAAGAATCTGAAGAAAAGAGGTTCTCATTTATTTGTGAGCATCCGTTAGCGTTCCTTGATCCACACAGAATTGAAGAACCCAAGGGAGTCTTACTTAGAGATGAATGAGCCCATGGTCCCAGAAACTCTCCATTCAAAATTAATTAACAGAATCCATTGATATGACACACTCTGTATTATCTACCAGAGTGGACAACCAAATAAAATCTCCATGAAGAAATCGAAGCAAAAATTAGTAAGATGGTTTCCATTACATCATGGACACATATTCTTTGAACATATATATGCATAATGCCAAGCACTAAAGTGTTTAAGATCTAGATTCTTCTGATTTTTCCTTAAGGTTCGGGTAGATATACATTCAATTTTGAATTTTAGGGTACCCCAAAAATTAAAAAGTAAACTTGTTTACATATCATTACACCCCCAAAATAATGGATGCCACAAAATTTCAGACTTAGCTCTGGATTATCTAATGTACAGATTCTGAAATCAAAAAAAAAAAAAAATTAAACTTTGTATAAACTTATGCCTTCTACTTATAACCAGTATTTTCTGAGGAGAATTTTGGGCTAGACATTTTTAAACTTCTCATTATAGTTAGAGTTTGGGGAACATGACATGATTCCCTGCTATTCTGTTGATTCATCAATATTCAAACAGATGACCCTAAAGTAAAGACTCTGAGTACCATATGACGCCACAACCCCAAGCAACAAGAAGAAGATACTTTCTGTTCATCTACACGATCAATTCACGATTATCCTTGGGAACAGCTACAAGAAATATCTTCCATCTCACCATGTGGGGGACTGTTATTTAAATGCATTGTTTGATTGAGACAACGATCACTAGTTTGCAGCTTTAGCCACACAAATACAAATGTGCTTATCTGTTCAGCTGGCTGGAGTCCGAGGTGATGGTCAACACTTAAATCAGATTTCATCATAAGTACTGTAAAGAGAAAATGAAACTGAAGGGCAAAAGGTCTGTCCTGAAAACTCTTTCCATCATCCCTCTGGGCGACTGTCTCCACCTCAACCAGCAGCTTCATTTTTGTAAACAGCCTGCTCCTGGATAAAAGGAGAAACAATTCAGATCATTCACTTACTAACTTTTCCCTTTGCATCAAGGCCTTCAAGGGTAATACTCTACCTTTCCTCATGGTTAAAAGTGTTTTGTAAGCGCCTAATGGAGCCTGAGCATTTTAAGATGGTCACCGCTCTCCCTACCGAAGCTCCATGTAAGGCCCGGAGGAGCTCCCAAGCATGGCACAGCCAGCCTTTTGAGCCTCGAGCACCGGGAACCCTCTGGGCTGGTGGCACCACTTCAGTGTAATGAGATGATGCAAACACACCGGGTCTAAGAGAGCCCAGAAAAGGCCTCACATTCTATCCTGAATTCTGTCCTCAGCCACTGAGAAGGAGGTCCGTCCGCATCCATCAAGGTTTGCATGCTGACTTCTCAGCGCTGTGGATTCCCACTGTTTGCCACTCAAATCCACTCTCACCATCTGGCTTCTGCCTCCGCTTGCCTGCTCTCCCACCCAGCTGGAACACTCTTTCCCCTAGGTCAGTGGCTCTCTACCTTAGCCTGGCTCTGAATAGCCCAGAAAAACAACAAAAAGAACCAAACTCTTTGCTGTTGATTCCGACTCATAGCGACCCTATAGGACAGACTAGAAGTGCTCCATAGGGTTTCCAAGGAGTGCCTGGTAGGTTCGGAGTGCCAAGCTTTTGGTTAGCAGCCACATTCTTAACCACTGCACCACCAGGGCTCGAAATAGCTCAGAGGGCCTGTTAAAACACTGATTGCTGGGCCCCATCCTCCGGAGTTTCTGACTCCGTAGGTCTAGGCTGAGGCCTGAGAACATGCGTTCCTTGACAAGTTCCCAAGTGATGGGGATGCTTCCAGTCCTGGGACCATACTGTGAAAATCACTATGAGGCCTTGGCTCTCAATGAACACTTCTGCCTTGAATTTCTATGGTTTGACCCATTCAGTATTGTTCCCTGCACAGAGTGGGTGGTGGGATCTGGCAAATCATAGTCTGTGGAAGGCCATCTCTCGTTTCTGACATCTTTCTCCTTATCTATAAGATGACGGCAATTCTTTCCTCATGGGGTTGTCGTTAGGATGGCCAAGATCCCTCTGGCATATTGCAATGACGAATGTATGCAACTGCCCCTCCCTCAGCTCTCTGTACTCTCCACCTGGTAGGGCTTGAATCATTTTAGTACTTATTTATGTCCTGCTTCCCAGCTAGATTGTGATCCTGTAGAAAAGTAATCATATCTTCTACATCTCTAAGCTCTACAGCCTTTATTCTACATTCCACTCCTCCAAACATTCATCAATGATGATGATAAAGAAACCACCCTATGTTACTTGCCCCACATGCATCCTTCGATGGCACATAAGAGAAGATGAACAAGCAAACACAAACTTGAGGAGAAGAATGGAGAAGTAATGGACTGAGAGCAGAGAGAGCCCAAAGCCTTGCAAATACCTGAGGGGTGGCAGAAAGGAAGGGATTTATGGTCATCACAGCAGAATTAAGAAAAATCTGGCCCGACAACTGCTTTCTCTTATCCCCTTTGCCTCTGGCAAAAGAAGTCTTCTGACAGAAAATCAAAAGGGCAGGGCAGGGTTTTCTAATTCATAGCTTGCTGTTGGGATAGGGGCAGAGATAGGTCCAAAACAGAAAAGGAAGAGAAAATAGGAAAGAGTTGAGGAAGGCAGTAAAGAGGGGAGAAACAAACGCACTCTGAGACTAAGTTTGCCATTCTCAAACCTGTCTGGCAGCATTTGGTGATTGTTATGCATTGACTTGGGCCTGCTCCTCCAAGAAAAAAAAAGAGCCCTCTTGGTGCAGTGGTTAAAGCGTTTGACTGCTAACCGAAAGGCCAGCAGTTTGAAACCACCAGTGGCCCTGCGGGAGAAAGCTATGGCAGTCTGCTTCCGTAGAGATTTACAGCCTTGCATACCCTATGGGGTCACTATGAGTCGGAACAGACTCAACAGCAGTGGGTTTGTTTTTTTTTTGGTTTGAGGATCCCCCCTCCAAAAAAGAAGGAAAGAAAGAAAAAGATATGTCAATCCCTGTACCTGTGAATGTGCCTGTTTGGAAATAGGATCTTTGAAGATGTTACCAGTTAGGTTAATATGAGGTCACACTGCAGTAGAAAAACCCAAACCCACATCGTGGAGTCAATTCCAACTCATAGTGACCCTAGAGGACACAGTAAAATGGCCCCAAGGGTTTCCAAGGCTGTACTGTTTATGGGAGCAGACTGCCACATCTTCTTCCCGTGGAGTGGCTGGTGAATTCGAATGACTGACCTTTCGGTTAGCAGCCAAGCACTGGAGTAGGGGGGTTCCTAATCCTATACGATTTGTGATCTTATAAAAGAGGAAAAGATAGAGACATGGAGACAGAGAAAGGACGCTATATGAAGCTACAACCACAAGCAAAGGATGGCCAGGAGCCACCAGAAGCTTGGAGAGAGGCGTGGAATAGTTTCACTCTCAGGAAGAATCAACATGGCCAACACCCTGATTTGGACTTCCAACCTCCGCAACTATGAGACAATAAGTTTGTTTACCGACTTTGTAGCATTTTGTTATGGCAGCCCTGAGAATCTAAGACAGTGATGCACTTGGAAAAACAAATGAGATTTTTGTAGCTTCATGATGTGCAGGAAATAGCTGTGAGTTTGTTAAGTAATAGTTACACTCCCTTGTGATCGTTCCTCAAACTTCATTTGACCCAGAAGAAAAGTAAGCAAGAAACCTGCACCTACTTACCTTCCCCCATCTCCTCTTTGGGGCGGCATACAGTTGGCCCTACTTGCTTTTCTAAACTTCTTCTTGGCCCCCACTAAGCCTGCAGTCACTCACCTGCAGTGCCAACAACCGATCTGGGGATCTCCTGGTCTAACAAGCTATGGGTGATAAAACTAAAGTTGAAAGGGCTAAGAAAGCAACTTGTACAGGATCACGCATGGAATTCCTCATGAATCTGGGACTAAGACCCATTTTCCTGTTATTTACTTCCCAAGCACTGCATGCCACAGTGCTTCCTCTGAATATGGCGGACTGGGCTGCTGTGCATATTTGTATTTCCTAAATGCTCGCACTTGGAAATTATGTTGTTTTTTGTTGGTAATAGCCCACACGTATTTCAGAATTCAACAAGAATGCCATAGTTACCACGTTATTAAGAGCTTTGAGAATACATCTGTTCATCTCTGTACATGAACCAGTGCTCATTGAGTTTGCCTACAGGAGCTACTAACAGACTCTTCTAAGATAGCACATACTACAGCATTAGGGAGAAAGAAGATAAAAGTTTGGAGGTTCAAGAAGCTTATAAAATAATGAGTTGCAAAACCGGAATCAAACTATTTCTTTTGGAACTATCAGGCCAACTAACTGTACCTGAACTTTCAGATGTAAATATGAGTGATTCTTTACCAACAAGCAACATTCCGAGAGGGCCCTATCATGGATTAGCATAGACCACACTCGTACTAACCCAAATCAGCAAAAGCCAACATTCTCCTTTCTTCAGCCACACTAACAGTAACATTTATTGCATGTTTCTTATTGTACTCGCTGGGCTAAATAAGCTAAGTGGGTACAAACATTATTCTCATTTACAGAGAATGAAAATAAAGTACAAGGAGCTGAGTAGATTGTTTAAGCCCAGAATGTGCCAGAATGAAGATACGGATCTGCTTTTGGATTTGTGATCTACTGACTTCTTCTCCCACCACCTCAGGTTGCCACAGGCAACAGAATCCCACTCATCTGAAGAGAGAATAATAAGGGGAGCATTTCCAAATGTACTGGAGTCCTGGTGGCGCAGCAGTTAAGAGTCTGGCTGCTAACCAAAAGGTTGGCAGTTCCAATCCACCAGCCGCTCCTTGGGAACTCTATGGGGCACTTCTACTCTGACCTTTAGGGTCGCTATGAGTCATAATCGACAAGATTGCAATGGATTTTTTTTTTTTTTTTTTTTTGGAAGGCAAGTTAAGGGACCACCAAGTGAGACTGAGGCACCCAGAGTCTTAACCACAGTGGAAAACTAGTTTCTTCCCTAGGCCTGAAGGTTTCAGTGGAGAGGACAGTGGTACCAGAAGCCAGTAAGAGCTGAGAGAAGGGGCCACCTGTCAGGCCAGTGAGGGGAGGAGAAACAAACAGGGAAAAACAAGCATCCCCTTTCCTTCCAAAGAGCATAAGGAGTGAACTGCTGGGTCAGGGAGAATTTCCCAAGCTACTGAGCCAACAGGCTCAGACAAAGATTTGGAAGAGAGCTGGATAATGCTTTGAGAAGATGATTATCTCTTGGTTTTATAGATTTTTTTTTCCTTCAGAAATCACCCTTTTTAACACCTGATAATATCTCAGACCACGCACTTAGCATGACTGCTGTGGCATTAAGTAAATGTTAACTCTCAGATTTATATGTCATTAGCTATTAGGACAGAATATTTGACTCTTTGCCCTAATGCTTGCCTTTCCATTTTGAGAAAATGGCAGCCTTTGTAGGGAATTGATAATAACGTAGGAATTGCCATGACTCTTTAAATACCCTGCATGACCAAAAAAAAAAAGAAGTCAAATTATGATTCAACCCAAGCAGTCCTACTCATTTGGTTGAATTTGACATTTTGCTTCACTGGCTGCAGAACTAGATGGCTGAGATCAAATGGGTAAGAATGGGCAAATATGTTTCAGGGGAAAGAAACAAAGAGGCTCTAGTTTATTTCTACAATACCAAAAACAAACAAACCCACTGCCATCGAGTCGATTCCGATTCACAGCGACCCCATAGGGTTTCCGAGTCTGTAAACCTTTAGGAAGCAGATCGCCACATCTCTCTCCTGAGCAGCTGGTGGTGGTTTTAAACCGCTGACCTTCTGGGTAGCAGTTGATTGCTTTACCCACTGCGTCACCAGAGCTCCTATTTCTAAAGCAGACCCTAAATACCTTGCATTCGGCACATACATTTGGTTTAGAAAAGTCTGTGCTGTAAATTAGTCTTAAGTTTAGCCCATTTGGCCATAATTTGTTCAAATATTTAAAGCAACTACCAGCAAGCTGGAATAGTATGAAAGACTACTTCAATGAGACTTTAAATAGGCAGTCCTCTGTTAAATCTAAGAAGTTTCTGCTTCCTAATGGGAAAATCACAGGCTCCAGAATTAGACAGACAAGGAGCTGAACACCAGCTCTCACCCACTGGCTGAGTGGCTCTGAGAAAGTTACCTAACATCGTTGAGCTTCATTTTGTTTGCCTATTAACCGGGGGAAAAGAAGTCCCAACTTCCCAGGGCTTTTGTGAAGGTCAAGTAGGTATCAGGCAATGTGACTAACATCTTGCTCAGCAAATGGCATTTACTGCATGGTGGTTAGCATTACTGTTGTTGCCGTTAGCTGCTACTGAATTGGCCTTGGACTCATGGCAACCCCACGCACAACGGAAGAAAATGTTGCCCAGGACTTCACCATCCCCTTGATCGGCTGCAGATCAGATTGTTGTGATCATATGGTTTCCACTGGCTGATTTTTGGAAGCTGCCATCAAGCTGTTCCCAACTCACGGAGACTCCATGCATAATGAAACGAAACGAAACACTGCCCAGTCTTGCCCCATGCCCATGATCGGTTGCAGACTGAACCATTGTGACCCACAGGGTTTCCACTGAATGATTTTCAGTAGTAGATCACCAGGCTTTTCTTCCTATTCTGTCTTAGTCTGGAAGCTCAGCTGAAACCTATTCAGCATCACAGCAACACTCAAGCTTCCACTGACAAGACAGACAGTGGGCGTGCATGAAGTACACTGGCCAGGAATCACACCCGAAGCTTCTGGACGGAAGGTGAGAATTCCACCACTGTACCACCGCTGCTCCCATTGGTTCCCACCAAATGGTACTAAATCAGTGGGAGTATTCCCACTCCCTCTAGAACTGTACCTTGAATGAAGAACCAACTAGGTGTTGATAGTATCAGAAGGGACTCCACCTGGCAACCAAAAATGCCCTGGCAGTGCTCCTTCTAACTGACAGTATCCAGGCTTCGGTACCCATGTCTCTGTGAACCAAGGCACACTCATTAAGTGCAAACCACATGGAAGCAAGCATCGGTCATGCAACAAACGTGCCCTTGGATTATACAGAAATTGAAGTCTCTAGTAGCAAAAGCAGCAGCAGCAGGTCTGAACGCAAAGGCAGGCAAAACCCCCAGCATGGCATGGGGTGGAAAGGCAAACTGACTGCAACTAGGGGGCAGATGCCCAGGCAGAAACCGTCTGGAAAGGCACGGGCCCAGACTCGAAGCACTGGTGGAACGCTGCTTTGTGGGTTGTAACTTCAGGACACCCAGGCTGCTCTCTTCTTAGTTTCAGGCTGTCCTCCCTGTGTGCACCAAAGACTCAGTGCAATTCGAGGCTTCATCCTACTCCAGAATAAGACAAACCCAGTTCCCCTCTGTCTCCTGTCTCCTAATCAAAGCTATGCTTACACCTCCTGGTAAGCTTCTTTCATTTTCCTCTTCAGAGTCCTTCAGAGAAAGGAGCTCTCCCTTCCTCTGAAGCCGTCTCCGAGCCAAAGGGTGATAAGAGCACTCCGGGGTCCCAGAGATGTCGTTCGGTCTCTTTGTAGTTACTTATTAAATGCAGCCCCAGGTCATCGCATCAAAGACAGGGTCTAAAGCCGCGCCTGGTCCCCTCCCCTGCTTTCTATGGCCAGCTGCGCACACCAAGGCCCATCTCCCACTCTCCCTGCTATTACAAAGCTTCCTGAGGCCTAGGACACCTGAATCGCTTGCCGCATGGCAGAAAATCTCCTGCTTTCTGCATATTTCTAACTGTTCTGTTTTCCTTTGCTGTACATGATTGATTAAAAAAAACTCTAATATTTTAAATTAATATATTATCAATTATAGCATGATGTCAAATGCAATAGTTAGTAACATTCATAACACATATTGACCAATTTTGCTCTCTCCCATTTAAACAAGTGACATGTGAGTTCAGTTTAGTTTCAACTTAATTATGTAGGTAAAAAAAATCATGATTTGTGAGCAAATGTCATTTGGAATGTTGGGCTTGGGGACCAAATGAGCAATAAAATGGACATTTAAGTGAAACACACGTTAAAGCACCAACATAGACAAAAAATGCTTTTTTAACTTGTTTGGAAATGTCACCCGGCAGGTTTGGATGATTTATGTGTTTTCTAACTGATGAGATAAGACCAAAGAATTGAGGCTGCCCACTGCAAGCATTTATCCACAAAAACAAAACAAAACAAAAAAAAAACAACATTGCAGATTGCAGATAGCCTTTATTCCTTCCAAACAAAATGTCAAATCGGCTATAAAAGTCACTGTTTTCCTCTTTGAAGTTTTGTAATTTATCTATTTGTTTATTTTTAAACCACTAGCTTTTATTTAATATACATTGTACAAAAAGCGCATACAATGGATATTAAAACCCACCTCCCTCACTTCTAACATTGTTTTTTTTTTCTTAAATATTAGAGGCAAATTTGGGGATTATATATTGCATTGGGCAAATCTGCTGCAAAAAACCTCTTTAGAGACTCCGGCAAGATGGCGGTCTAGGCAGAAGCACCACGCCATCCCTCCACAACAAAGATCCGAAAAACTAAGCCAAACAGAGAATCAACAAT
>NW_004443985.1:4051209-4083569 GCF_000243295.1 Trichechus manatus latirostris
CAGCATGTGTGTTACTGTTACATGAGAAACTATCTGTTCTGTAAGCCTTCACCTGAAGTACAATAAAATATTAAAAAAAAAAACAAAAAAAAAAACCTCTTTAAAGTGTTAAAAGGCAAGGATGTCACCTTAAGGACTAAGGTGAGCCTGACCCAAGCCTTGGTATCTTCAACTGCCTCATATGCATGCGAAAGCTGGACAATGACTAAGGAAGTCCAAAGAAGAGTTGATACCTTTGAATTACTGTGTTGGAGAAGAATATTGACTATCCCATGGACTGCAAGCAGAACGAACACATCCGTCTTGGAAGAAGGACAGTCAGAATGCTCCTTGGAAGTAAGCATGGTTGAGACTTTGTCTCATGTATTTTGGCAATGTTATCAAGAGGTACCAGTTCCTGGAGAAGGACATAGTGCTTGGTAAAGCAGACGGTCAGCGAGAGAGAGGAAGACCCTCAAACAGATGGATTGACACAATGGCTGCGACGATAGCCTCAAACATAAGAACGATTGTGAGGATGCAGCATGCCCAGGCAGTGTTTCGTTCTGTTGTACACAGGGTCACTATGAGTCGGTTCTGACCCACAGAGACACTACAAGACAGAGAACTGCCCCACAGGGCTTCCTAGGCAGTACTCTTTACTGGAGCAGATCACTAGATCTTTTCTCCCGCAGAGCAGCTGGTGAGTTCCAATCTCTGACCTTCCAGTTAGCAGCAAAGCACTTAACCACTGCGCCACCAGGGCTTTTCATAAGGTGACCAATATCCCGATTTACGCCTGCTGCTCTAGTATATTACTATTAGCTCTCCTTTTCATTCTCAAATGTGTATCTCTTCAGATGATAAATTGTACGCTTACCATATATATGTGTATTTATATATATGGTACACATATGGTATGTATATATGTACACATATATACACGTATTTAATATATACAGATGCATGCATTTATACATATGTACATGTATGCGTGCATGTGTATGCATATGTATACACATATATGCACATGCATATATACCCTTTCTATGAATATAGCAGAGATTTTCTTGACACAAGTAGTCTCTGGGTGGTGCAAACAGTAAAGTGCTCAGCTACAAACTGAAAGGTTGATGGTCTGAAGCCACCCAGAGGCACCTCAAAAGAAGAGCCTCGTGATCTACTTCCAAAAGACAGCCACTGAAAACCCTGAAGAGCACAATTCTACTCCGCAAACACGGGGTCGCCATGAGAACGGATTGACTTGATGGCAACTAGTTTGTTTTGGTTGGTTGATCTGAACTTAGAGAAACGTTACTCTTTTTAGGCTCTTCATCAATTGCCTTGCAACATTGTTTTTCTCTTCCTGTCTTTAGCCGATGATCCATTATGCAGGTAAGTTAAACAATGTATGACTTAGAACTTTTTAAAACCGTTTGGTAATTAGCTAAGTTCAAAGTGGTGCTAAAACCTGAGTGACTGAGTCATGCTCACGACCATGCTCCTCCTATAATCTCTACTAACAGCCACCCACTCAGAGTGCATCTTCAGAATTTTTGGGGGGAGGCAGAGTGGTTATTTAATTTGATGTATTCATCTTTTTTAAATGGATATATTTACCATCTATAACAGCAGTAACTCCCAGAAGCCCCGAGTCCATGGTTTGGGAACTGCTCTTCTGATTTTCTCATTACTTTCTGAAAGGGGGAGACCAAGGCAATACAAAGATAGGCACCACTGAGGACATGTACGGAACAGGGGTGCTGTCACTGAAGATAATGGGGGTGCATGGATCACCCTGAAGAGCTGATGGAAGTCTTGATCTCCTTTCCTAGACAATTGCACCCAGGCACAAACAAAACATTTTGCAGAAAATTTTTCTGGTTTCATGAACCCCAGAAACCCAGAATTCAGAACCCCCAATCTAGCAGGAGTGATTAGCAATTCTCATAAACATAACACAATTTAAACTGAGTCTACTTCTTAGACAAGTTCAGGCATCAATGATCCAAGAGAGGCTACCAACAGAAGTATGATGCTCCTCTGAGAGGTCTTTGTGAATGACTTTAGAAGGAAAGTTTTCCTGATATGGACATCCCAAAGTGTAATCACATTATTTAAAAGGTTCTCATTTAGGACATCATGCTTGGTAAAACAGGGTCAACAAAAAAGAGGAAGACTCTCAACGAGGTGGACTGACACAGTGGCTGCAACAAGGAGCTCAACCATAACAACCATTGTGAGGATGGTGTGGTAGCGGGAAGTGTTTTGTTCCGTTGCACACGGGGTCGCTATGAATCGGAACCCACTCGATGGCACCTAACAACACCAACAACATTAGTAGTATTTTCAGCCACGTTTTTTTTTTAGTTGCTTGTCATATGGGGAAATCTTTTTTAATCTGTTATTAAATTGCTAAGCCCACTTTTTAGAATGTTCCCCATCTTGCCTTAGCTACGTTCCCCATGAACACCCAACTGAGCAATAAGGCTTCTGTACCTCGCCATCCACATGATTGTCCCACAGCAAAAGCGGGACACAGACAGTGCTTGACAACAGTGTTTGATTAAAATGGAGTCAGCAGAGCCTCCTGATAGAAATGTCAGCTTAACTGACACTGGCTTCTTGACATGGCCAGAGAACAGAAAGCCACAAGCGCCCATATTCAAATAGATGTAGCCAAAGATGCAGCCTCTCACAATTATTAGTTTCATTACTAACTTACTAAAAACGCACAGAGTTGTTTCTTTTGAGAACAAAATTTTAATGAAAGCAAGTTGGTATTTCAGCAGGTGAGGGCCCTTGGAAAGATTTTATGAGGAAATTCCATTAACGGTAACTCCTAAACAGCCTGGTTTTATTAAAAGGATCACGAGGAAGGGCATAGCTGAGCAGCTTAAAAAATAAATGATTACGACTGCTTTACCTAGACGCGGAAGAGCTGTTCTCTGATACCTAATACCCATGACAACCCATCGGCCGGTGGAAGAAACACTTCATCCTAAGACTGAGAAAAACATTTCTTTGGGGGAAGCAAGTATGATTACTGCCTTATTTTATAGGCACAGATTGTCAAGTCACAAGAGATAGTATATTCTAGAAAAGACCCAGCCTTAGAAGACAGATGCCTTGGGTATCCTTGAGCAGCTGCCCCTCCTCACCAAACCTCTATTTCCATCATCTGTAAAATGGGGAAGGTGATAGAACTGACAGCAACCTTATGGGGTTGAGGTAAGGGTTAAGTGATGATCGCCTGTAAACACACGGTATGGCACATAGAAAGAACTCAAGTTGCCAGTGATTATTATTTTTCAGAAGTGATATTCTCTTGCCTCTGAGAGTACACCACCTACAGGGTTCACCCCAAAGGCACCCTGCACTAAAACACATGCTTTATCCTCAAGATGGTGTATAGTTTACTCATTTTTCAAGACACGAACTTTAGGTTCTATGAATAATAAGAAACTCAATGTGTAGGCTGAAGATATGGCCAAGAAAGCTTTTATTTTTTTCCCTAAAGCAAAAAATCCTTTTGATCTCACTTTAATAAAGAGTAAAACATCTACGAAGAACAGCCTGCTGTAGGCAAAAATAAGTGCAACCTACTAATGCCGGGCTCCGTTACAGAAGCGCAATTTTGGAAGAGCAGCTGATCCAGGTTGCCGCACGGACCCTGCCTCCGAGGCTGACATCAATGCAGCCACCCAGACAAAGCCCACTCAGCTGTTTTCAGGCACCCAGAGCCCTTGAGTTTATCTGTGACTAAGAAATCTGGGATCACCACACAGATGATTGCCCAAAATAAAGTGGAATAAAAAGAGGAGGGTTATAGCTTGTAGAGGTAAGTTCACTGGACCAGAAAGAAAACATATGGGCTTTGAAAACGGCATAATGGAAATGCAGTATAAGATCTGAGACTTTGGGGTCCACCCAGAAGACTCACTTCAGAATGCAGAAAATATCCCTGACTGCTGAGACACGGATGCTTTATTGATTGCTAATTGTTCGGCACCTTGAATGTCAGCTCATAACTTTTACGCAGTTGGATGACTCTGGGCAGGTCACTCAGCCTCCTTGGGTCTGCTTCCTTACGAGTAAAGCTAGGAAAAACTAAGCCAAACCCGTTGCAGCTGAGTCAATTCCAACTCATGGTGACCCCATGAGCCCCTGGGTGGTGCACAGTTTGTGCTCAACTACTAGCTTAAAGGTTGGCAGTTCAAATCCACCCAGTGGTGCCATGGAAGAAAGGCCTGGCAATCTGCTGCCTTATAGATTACAGCCAAGAAAACCCTATGGAGCAGTTCTACTCTATAACACATAGGGTTGCCAAGTAAAGCCACAGGCCCCTGGCTAAATCGGATCTGTTTAACATCTCTTCGGACACTAACATTCTAAAATTCAAAATAAATTGCTTTATCGAGGGCAGTTAGGTAAATACTCATTCCAATGCAAACCTTTCAAACTCGCAAAGATTTTTTTTTAACATTGAAATATCCTTTCTTTTTATCCCACTTCCAAGAACAGCTGATACTGGATACTTTAACAGATGCCACCAAATGCTTCAAATTAAACTTGTCAAATTCATCAAAGGTTACGTTTACGACTGGGTGCAAGAACCAGCTGCAGCCGAAATTAGAACTTTAATGGCTTCAAAGAAAAGCTACATTTGCTACTTTAAAAAGATACTATTGAGCATGAAATAAATCTGAAGTTGTGTCTGAAAAAAAAAAATTTTTTTTTGCCTGATATGAATTGGATTTTCTCAGGTCTGTCAAAGTCAGTCTATATCAACGTATTTTGCAAGAACCAAAAAACTCAAAGAAAACTCTTGATCTGAACAGAATATATTTTAATGGCCAAAAGGCCTTTAAAAACATTTTCCTAATGCATACACCTGTGCAATCATTTTAAAAGTCACTTCTCCTCCCGTTGAATGTAATCATTTAAAGAGGCTCCCGTGCTATTTATCTCCGTCTTATTTTTCTCATTTTATCCACCCCTTCACGCAGCACAATGCCTGCACGAAGCAGATGCCTAGTACGTGTACTGCGTAATTGTTGAATGAGTGTTGATACATAAACAGCATTACCATCTGATGGTACAGACATCTTGTTTCTAAAAGGTAGAAGCCCAAGGCCAGCAGGTTAAAAAAACGCAATGGACATCCATCTGCATATGGGCCAGGGAAACAGATCTAAAGTCCAGGCTGGGAAGAATTAGGGTTAGTCAGCTCTTCTGACTGCCCATCCTAGCCAGGTGTGACTCCTGGTCCTAGGGAGCTTCCCATAAAAGAGAAAGAAGGTTCTCTTCCAATGAGGCCCCGATCAGGCACAGAGGAGCGCAGTGATTTGGGCAAGGCACCCAGCTCACTGTGTCTCAATTTCCTCAGGTTAAAAATGAGAGTGCTGGATGATTCCTTCAGCTCCAATAATTACTGATCTTAGTGTTTTCCCAATATCGACAGACATTCTCCTAGTCTACATCAGAAATCCTGGCTACCCTTACTTGGCTATTGACTATTCTTGTCACAGTGAACAGCCACCCACTGATCGAAATAATACAGCAGTGATCCCCCACATCTCCTTCCCATAGCAGCGGACGCCACCCACATACATGACACAAAGTGTCTATTGGGGCACAAGGAATTCTGGCATGGGGGTACGTTCAGCAGGCTGTTGCTTATAACCTGAACTTTTTCTCTGTGGTTTTTTTTCCCACTGCCATCGAGTCCATTCTGACTCACAGAGACCCTACAGAGTATTGAAGGCTGCAGATCTTTATGGAAGCAGACTGCCACATTTTCCCCCCGCAGAGCGGCTGGTGGTTTCGAACCACCAACCTTTTTGGTTATCAGCAGAGTGCTTTAACCACTGCACCACCAGGGCTCAAAAAACAGCCTTCAGCAGTTGTGGCATCAGTGACAGTCAGCCCCGTCACTGCCCAGCCAGAAAAATTCACAGTCAAATGGCTCAATAAATGAGAGGGAGTCAGCCCAGGAAAACACTTAAAAAAGTGTAAGACTCAATATGCTAACACAGGATGTTTAGTAAAAAGAAAATTTGTGAATGGGATTCCATTGAGTTTCCAAAAAAATCACACCTGACAGCATGTTATTTTTTATTGTATATTACTTGTCTTCAAAGATGTGCCTGCTATTAAAATTAATAAGTTATGATAAACCAAATACCAGCTGTTTTCTGTTTTTAAAGGAGTATTTATAACATAGCGGTAGTCCCAGAAACAACTGGGTTCCTAGAAAGGGAACCACCAATACTTTAGTGCAAGGCAATGTCCCATATTTTGTGAAAGTATGGAAAAATTCTAAAAATGATAGCCTCCCATCCATTTAGGATCTGGAGCAGAGTTTGCCGACTGAAGCCATTCCAGAAAATAGGAAGCCATCTCCCTACCATGGACTCAAAGAAAAAAGCGGATGGAGTAAGGGCCTAGGAAAAAGAGGAAACAGGAAGCAGAAGGGCACCATTTTACCTGTTTACAACAGTCGAGGCTCTGAGTCCCTATCTCCACTCTCATCCCCACCATCCCTCCTTCACCACGCACGCAGAGATACATGGGGCTTTGGGTAAGGGGTGAGCCTGCCCCTAGGGTGGGCTTGCCTGGGTTGGGAGGCAAGGAGGTGACTGGAGGGGCCAGACACTGCAGAAGGCAATGGGGACAATGAGAAGATGAAACCCAAGAGGTCCACCCTGATTAAATAAACTGGGGATGGCGGGAGAGTTGTGATGCTGACTTGAATGTTTAAGGACTGATGGGCATGGAGTTCTGTTTAAGTGGGTTTTAACCACTGATCTTTCGGTTAGCAGCCAAGTGTTTAACCATTGAGCCACCAGGGCTCCTTCTAAGCCTGATTAAAGGATCCATATTTCCCAACCTCTCAATTATTTCTTAACCTCTAGGTGATGATCCTATCCCAGAGGTTGAGAAATATTGACCCTGTAATCGGGCATAGAAGGAGCCCTGGTGGCACAATGGTTAAACACTTGGCTGCTAACTGAAAGGTCAGTGGTTCGAACCCACTAGTGGCTCCGTGGGGGCAAAGACCTGTCAATCTACTTGCGTAAAGATTACAGCTTAGGAAACCCTATGGGGCAGTTCTACTCTGTACATAGGGTGGCTGTGAGTTGGAATTGGCTGGATGGCACCTAACAATCAGGCATAAAAAGAGAGTTTCTGAAGGTCTTAATAATGACCATTGGGTAGTTTGATAGCAAAGAAATAAACAAACAACATTGCTGGCTGTGAGAGACATGTGGAAAAATCTGAAATTCCATGAAAGGACATATAAGTCCCCTCTTGACAATTAATGTAAAAAGAATTAAAGCTAATTCAAATATTGCAATCTGTATGGGAACATGCTTGGCTTTGAAACAAATGAATTAGTTTTCTAATTACAAAACCTGGCATCTTTATAGACATTATTTTCTCTACTTGGAGTGAGCTACTGAATCAATTAAAAACAAAAGAATCTATCTCTTATCATGTAGGAAGTGATAGCAAAATTGGTTTATAAATATTTAGTTTTTCATTCAAGCCAATAAAAAAAGTACACACATTATTGTCCATCAGGATGCATCGAGTCCTGAAATAGAATTAACATTAGATTATATTTTTCGTATTAGGAACTTTCGACAAGGTATCGCTACATAATACGTTTTCCGTCTCAGAACACTAAAGGTTCAAATCAGGTGCTGAATTTGGGATTGGTCATCATGAAATAAAAGGGAAGTGAGTCCCAGAGATCACCATGTCTCAATCACTGGGAGGGCCATTTAAAGAGTCAGCCCTGGTGGTGCAGTGGTCAAGAGCTCAGCTGCTAACCAGAAGGTCAGCAGTTCGAATCCACCAGCCGCTCCCTGGAAACCGTATAGGGCAGTTCTACTCTGTCCTCTAGGGTCACTGAGTCGGAACTTGATGGCAAAGGGTTTTAATAGAGGCAAACGCTGTGTTAAACTTCAGGTATTCTCACGCACGGCAGAACTGATAGGAATGATTGCACTTCGTCCCGTTTCTCTTCCAACTGGTTTCACAGAGACATCGGAGCAGCCAAGAGCTAAATGGAGTTTAACCTCAGTTGCAAGCATTTAATGCCCGCATCTTTATAGTAATAATAAAGAAGTGTATTGCTGCCATAAAAGAAGCCGGGTAAAAAGGACCCCTTTCTTGGTGAGCCTACATGATCTCCTTGGATTACTTTCATATATTGGCATATGCATATACATCTGTGTGTGTGTATATATAATAAGCTTCCTAATTTAATTTTAGGAAATGGGTTATGATGCATTACAATTTACACAAATAAAAGTCTTGGAGAACACTGCATCTATAAAGCATGAATATAAACTTATTGTTCTGGCACATGATAAACTGCTTACAGTGGCAACTGTGATTTATTGAAGCAATTCAAATACACTTGGAAAGTGTATTAGCTTCGTCTCTGCCCACAAAGGGCGCATTTCAGCAGGGCAGGACACTCCAATGATGAATTACAGACCAGAACCAAGTGAAGGCAATTGGCACATCAGACGCCTAAAGGCTCCACGTTACAGCAAGAATGTGTTTTCCATGATCATCCTTCACATGCAGTAGCATCCAGGGCAGCAAGGAAACAAATTACTGATAGGCTGTTTTATTTTGTCATAGTGCTTTTTTTTTTTTTTTTTTTAATAGCAGAGCTTCTCTTGTTTACATCAATAAAGAGATTGGCAGCCCAGCACTGCATTCAACATTTCTTTAAGCATTTGTGCCGTGAAAACACCAACTGATGGATTTACAAATTGGTTCCAGAATGGAGCTTGGCAGAGGTGTGTGCCCACGTTTTACCAAATGAACAGAACGCAAAATGCCCAGTTTCTGCTTTAAAGAATAAAAGCGTGACCTTAGCCATGTGACCAAGCATTTAAAATCCAGAAAGTTAAATTTCTAATGGAAGATCAGTGAATGGAACATTTCACTGCATTAGCTGCTGGATACTCCGGGTAAGCAGGAGGGGGCCTTAGGATAGAAAGATTTCAGAATTAGTACCCATCTCTTCTACTGGCTCTCTCTGTGGTACCCAGGGCTACAGTAATAATCCAGCAATTTCACTAAGCAACTTACATGATTTACTGAACGTAACACTCACGGCTAGTCCTATGATTATCTTCATTTTACAGATGAGAACACGGAGGCACAGAACGGTTAAGTAACTTGTCCAAGGTCACCCAAGTATAAACAGCAGCAATTAGAACCGGGAATCTAAGTCCTGAGTTCTTACTCTTAAGCACTCCACCATACAGGATACATTATCTATATGCAATAATTATTGAGACAGGCCTGTTTAAAAAGGTTTATTTTTTATCTTTTCCATCTTTCTCCTTTTTGATCTCAGTAGGAGGAAACTACCTACATTCAGTTTAATTTACTAAGCACCAGAAGTGCCCTGCTTTCATTTGCATGCCCCCTCTTTGTCTCTTGGAATGGCTGAGCTTTGCTACTTGGCAAGAAAGTATGCAAAAATTCATCCCAGCTATGCTCAATTGGGAGCCCTGGTGGCACAGTGGTTAAGAGCTCGGCTGCTAACCAAAAGGTCAGCAGTTCAAATCCACCAGCTGCTCCTTGCAAACCCTATGGGACAGTTCTGCTCTGTCCTATAGGGTTGCTATGAGTCGGCAGAAATTGGACAGCAAAGGGTTTGGTTTTGGTTTTGGTTTTGGGTATGCTCTACTGACAAGAAGGCCTGCTGGCTGACTCCCAGTATTCTGTGGCTTCACCTACACAATGAAGTCAAGGACCCAGGGCAAAAGAGATGGCCCAGTTAACGGTAGGTTACCACGTCTGTACTAAACCCCATGCTTTCCGTTCTTCACTAAGCTTCTTAGCTATCACTCAGAATCAATCTTAGACATGTTCCTAACAGGCTTTGTTATCAACCCAAATCACAGCAGAAGGAGAAATTTAGGACAAGGAAATACTGCTTAGAATTTGACTTTTTGACAGAAGTACACTTAGAAAAAGAAGTGAAGTCTCAAGATACTTAGGGTAAGAAAAAACAAACCATTTCACGCTCACTGTATACTCTGCCTAGCAAGGTGGGGAGAGTGGAATTACTTCTGTTAAATTTCCATCCAAAATTTAAGCTCAATTACTTAAAAGAATACTTTTTTTTTTTTTAATTCATGTAAGCGGAACAGCTTGTCCTTCAACAATGGAGAATACATGAGACAATAATGATTTTAGTTCTGATGCTGTAACTTTATGTTTAATCCACAGAACACGGAGTATTGGTTCAGATTCGGTGAAATTGAGAGGTTTCGCAAATGATGATGATTAAATTCCTCACCATAACTCAATAATTAGTTAAAAATCCTCCACAAACTCTGTATCTATGCACATATATGGATTTTCTCCTTCATATATAAACAGCAGAACTGTATTCTTTTTTTCAGTACTACCATTTAGAAAAGCTAACTGCCCATGTGCAAACAGAAAACGAAAACTCTCACAGTACAAACCATTCTCTGTCTAGGGTCCCCTTTCTGCCCTATAATTCTGTACCCTTACTGACCTCTTTGGTAACCAAAGAAAATTGCTCAAGAGGGTCACCTTCAGTTAGGGATGCAGGCTTGGCACCTTCTGAGGTCAACCCCTGACCTCCACCCACTACGTCCTAAGTCAGCCATCTCAGCAGAGGACGGAGACAGGAAAACACAAAAGGATGCAGGTCTAACCCGGAAACCCAAAGGCACATATACCAGCTCTTGGAAAGAAAAAGGAAGAAATCTTGGAGAAAAAACTGCTGAATTCTGTTGCCACACAATTTCATGTTGTTCATTGAGTTTTAAGTTTCCAGAAGCAAGCCATCAACTATCAAAATCACAGCCACGATGTTAAACGGAGGCATTGCTACAATGCTGTTATTCATTATGTAAAAGGTACGCACTTACAGCTGTAATTTCTCTGGAGAAATAGATGTCTGTCTAAGAGACTTCACGGAGCCGTGGTGGCACTGTGTTTAAGGGGTCGACTGTTAACCAAAAGGTCAGCAGTTCAAATCCATCAGCTGCTCCTTAGAAACCATATGGGGCAGTTCTGCTCTGTTCTGTAGGGTTGCTATGAGTTGGCATCAACTCGACGACAGGCCCCAGACTAAATATAGTAAAACCTGTGAAAGCTAGAAGCTGCGTAAGGCAGAAACCTGTCTGAGAAGGAAAACTCAAATATTTCCCACTAAAATGAGAGATAGAAAAGTGCAAGCCTGCACCCTGTCAGAGGCAGAAGACTTGTGAGACCCGGAAAAACAAGGCAGTCTCGGTGGGTTCCGGCTCTCACAGGTTTCACTGTTTTACTTCCCATCAATTTTACATTTTTTTAGCTCACCAACAAGAGTTAAAAGTGCCACCATAGTCTTCTACGGAAATAATGGCTACAAACATGTCATTTCCTAAAGCTTAATCTGCTAAATGTGCTAAATGTAACTTTTCATTTTAGTCAACCTTGGCTAAAATCATGTCTGGATTACAAAACATGATTAGCAAAGTCTTACTTTCGATGAAGAATTTCAGGACATCTCCACAAACATTAAAGGCTGATGAAAAATTTGGAGTCCCTGAGTGTCACAAATGGTTAAAGGCTGAATTACTATCCAAAAGATTGGTGGTTCAAACCCACCCAGACGCACCTCGGAAGAAAGGCCTGGCGGTCTGTTTCTGAAAGGTCACAGCCTTGAAAACCCTATGGAGCAGTTCTACTCTGCACACATGAGGTCGCCATGAGTCAGAATCAACTCAACGGCAAGTAACGACAACCACTGCCTGGTTTCTTTACTGACACCATGGAATGTCTACAGGCCTCCAGGTCCCCACTGGACTCAGCAGCCAAGCCTTCACACCGAAGATCAATGCATTCAACTTGCTCCTCGAAGATTTATTACATTCTACAGTTGCTACACAAAGATTTGTGATTGCCAAAAATAGAATTGCTGAGGGACCATTTAAGTGCCCATCCAAGCTCCACGTGGTCCCGTGGGATTAAATAAGGGTTATTTTCTTTAACAGATGCAATTGTCCCGTGGAGAGCAGGGTGGAGGGGGTGGCCACCACCCCACTCATCACCCTTTGTAAGGCATGTTGATGAGATACAGGTGAACGCTACGGGACTCAGCAATGACACCAGCTACAGTTCTAGACAACTCGTCATAGATCTCAAGTCATAACATGACGTTCACTCTTTGATGAATTGTCTTAATATTACATAAGAATCCCACCTTCTACCAAGAGGCCAGTAGGAAGGAAAACAGCTCAGAGGGGCAGAAATGAGGCAGGGGTCTTAATGGACTGGGGTGTGTCATTTCCTTATGTCAGAGAACTTCTGAGGTTTCCTCAACCACAGCTTGTTTAACTGTATTCTTAAACAGGTACTCACAACCATCCATCTCAGACCTTTGTCCAGGGGGTCTTCCTTTACTGTTCTTAACCGCCAGATGCTATATTTATTTCCTCTACTGTGGTTTCTGATTCAGTCTCCAGTGGATATTTCTAAAGTCTGAAATATTTAATATTTGGGAAATCTGGTCTGTGCGAGCATTCGAATCAGCTACATGCAGGAAAAGGAGCTGGAACCATTGACAAGCGCTGGAGAAATGGCGCCTACCCCACAAACCGGGATAGTCCCTGGGAAGTGATGTGCTGGGTAGTTTACTCGGCTCCAGAGGCCGATACGGATACTTCTAGTCTTCAATACGGTGCTAAATTAAGACTTAATAGCAAACCTAGACACGTGACAGTCTTGAAATCTGGGACACATTATACTCTTAGAAACATCATCTCCAACATTAAGTGCTACTATCTTAAGGAATTGAGTCATTTTTGATTCAACGAATAGTGACTGAGCAGTCAATGAAGCCTTCCTTCCTCAGCCTCCTAGCCTCCACAGATCCAATATTTATCAGAAATAAGCAGACACTGCAAGTCGAGAAAAGATACGAGAACCTGAGCGTTTCAGACTAAAGGTCCGATATTCTAGTACCCTGAACAGTAACATACTGCACATATACGCAATGCTAACCACCAGTGCTACTGATTTTATGTAGAAGAGAAAATACATAAAAACAGGAATATTCTCTGCACTTTCATGATAGCATCTCAGATACCATTTTAACTGTGTTCAGGACATATCCGATCATGTGTACCAGCACAAGTGACAGTATTTTCCACAACAGGACATCTCTGTAGTTTCAGATAATACGTGAGAAAATAACATCTAACTTTTAGAAAAAGGAAATGCTAAGTGTAAGCATAACGACATATCTCCCCTGTGTGTGTGTATGTGTGCGTGCGTAATTATCACAAAGTTTTCATCCTTGTTGGTGTTGAAGGCTCTGTATTTGGCGAAAGCTCTTTACTTGTTATTTAAACACGTTGAAAAATCGTAACGAAGTTGAATGGCTTTGCAAGTGGATGACGGACAGTGTAATGTGTGTCTAGGTGGGACGAGGGCTGGTCTCCATCTGCAGACATCACTGGATTTCTGCCTGGACATATTAGGAGCTCAAAAAACAATGACTGAATAAATAAACATCTGGCTACCAAACCGCTGTTCTTCTTTCACTTGGAAATTAAACATGTAGGAAAAGAACTCATGATCTACCCTGGGTAAACTCTGTCTCCATGGCATTAAAACCACCAAGGGCTGCAGTACTAATATCTTTCTAGTCTCCACATAAACAACAATAACAAAAAAAATTGTCACGGAATTTCCATTATATCTTAGCTTGCACTTGTCATCATCTTCATAGTGAAAACTCTCATTGGCTCTTAATTCCACTCAGGTTATTTTTTAGTTAGTAGTCGAGCACATAACTATTAGCACCACCTATTTTTCCCCGAAAAAAGGGTATACAACCGTGCCCTCTAAAATCAGAGCAGAGCACAAGCTTTGCTGACAGCCTCAATGGGGCAGCGTCATGGGCATCCAGGCCCAGGAAGGAGGCGCACAGGAAGACTTCTCTCAGGTAGGATGGCTGTCTTCATGTGAGCAGCGTACCATATACACAAGACACATCGTGAGAGCCCAGGAGGCCTTATAAGCAGCTTTCACAACACTCTAAAACCAAGAAACGCTAGCCAGAAGAGACTTTTTATTTGTGTGTACCTTGACCTCATCTAACCAACCAACCACCTCGTAGTCTTACCCATCACCGAGATCACTCCCAAAGACAAAGCAAACGTTTGCTGCATCAGATAATATTCCTGACAGCACTGTGAACCTGGGCAAGGAGGGAAAATTCACAACTCTGAAAGCAGATTAGCTTTAGGCCAGTGGTTCTCAAATATTAATGACATGTTAATTGCTTGCCACTGCATTTTAAGACTTGGAAAAGACAGTCTGTTGGAGCATAAGAATCAGTTACATTTGTTTGTTTTTTTTTTAACGCCTTTGAAAAAGAGTGGAGAAATGGACCCTCCCCACCCAAACTGAGTAATCCCTGCGGAGAGGCGGTGCTCAGCTCTCAGGAGTTCATGAGGAATCCAGATATCTGCATTGTTGATAAGCTCCTCTCCCCCGTGCTGATGCAAATGGCAACATCTCCTGAGAAACAATGATTTAGGAGCTGTGAACGCGCATTTTTCCCAGGGCTAACCTCCATCACATCGCCACCTTTTCTGGGGGAAGAGCTGGAAAACCACAGCGTCTTGGTGGGCTCCTTAATGTCCGAGTTGTTCACGGTTCAATTAGTTTTCACTGCACCTCCAAATTCTTTCATTTACGGAATATTGTCCCAATAAATGAAGTCCTTTTCAAGTTCCTTTAAGATCAGCAGACATCAAACCTGCAGCTGATTTATTTTTCTACTTCCTGCTTCTACTTCCATGCCCATTTTAGCTCCCAAAATAAAGCCATCTGTGGTGATTTCACAGAGGTTCTGGCTTCCCTCGAGGCTTCCACATCCCCCAAACCCAACAGAGGCTTCTGTGACGGTTCTAGCAGAAAGAGCCAGATGGCACTTGTCATCCTACAAGTGCTGGCTGTCACCACCAGGCAAACGTACAGAATCCAAGTAGCCAGTCTTCACGACAAGACCACAGAGCCCGCGGGCCACCAGCGTGAGCAGAACAGGAGAAGGCCCAGGGGATGCTGAGAACCGGCATTGCAGACTCCCACCATCTACAGTCCGTTACTGTCACCACACGACCACCACCAGCGCAACAAAAGGGGGAAAAAAAGTGTTTTGGTGTCTTTTCACTCAGCTTCTCACAGGCCTCTTGACTAGATCCTAACATGTCCTTTTCTTTTGGTTTTTCAGCCCCACTGATCAACACACACACACACACACACACACACACACACAGTGTTTAATACATGCCATCTCATTCCTAAAGTTATAATGTCATTCCTACACCATTAGAGTGGTTCAAAACGGGAAGGAACCCAAGATCACTGTTTGATTCTAGTTAATTCTAGCTGGTGGTAAAACACTCCAAAGCTCTGGCCTTTGTTGACAACATTAGAAGAAGCTTTGGCAAAGCACGCTGGCTTTCTGCACTTATTAATCTTTCTTCAATTCCTCAGTTCAAAAAGCATGAGCAGATACTAATTCTCTCACCTCTTCTGCTTGAGCTGAACTTGTTCCCGAATAAGAGACCCTAACTATACTGGCCAACTCATAAATTCCTGGAGTTCCAAACTGAACAGGTGCCTCAATTACCTGGAACAAAGGGGAGAAAGCCTACAACACACTAAACATCCTTCCGTAACTGACAAGCGAAGTAGCCGAATCATTTCAAACCCAACCACCACATAAATACATACATTCTTTGTTATTGTTCTGGGGAAGCAGAAAATACAGATAACAGGGATAAAGTGGATTGGGAAGAGGTGGAGCTTGGGACCCCAACTGACGTGAGTTTATTGAGATCTTGGGGCACAGAGAGAGCTTCGGACTTAGAATTGCACCCGGTGATCCCTGTACTGGCTGAATGGCGTCTCAGGAGTTAGACTGCGGTGGGTTCATTCATCTATAAATTCACACGTCGATTATTTGCCTTGCCATTTTTTAACAGAAACAGAAAAGCGTTCGGAGTTTAGTAATCACAGGAGTTAGTTAGAAGTATACTTAATATATGTGTCATACCTGTTGCCTTAGAGTCGATTCCGACTCATAGTGACCCTACAGGATGGAGCAGAACTGCCCCGTAGGGTTTCCTAGGCTGTAATCTTTATGGAAGCAGACTGCCACATCTTTCCCCCGTGGACTGGTTCGTGGGTTCGAATCACCGACCTTTTGGTTAGCAGTTGAGTGCTTAACCACTGCACCACCAGAACCCATTGCTGTCAAGTCGATTCCAACTCATAGCAACCCTATAGGACAGAGTAGAACTACCCCATAGGGTTTCCAACGAGCAGCTGGTGGATTCGAACTGTCGACCTTTTGGTTAGCAGCTGTAGCTTGCCGTAGCTCTTAACCACTGCACCACCAGGGCTCGGCTGTGCCACCAGGGCTCCTAAATGTGCCCTAAGTGCTGCCAAAATAAAATGCTAATTTCCGCTGAAGTGACCAGACATGCCATTGCATCCTCCCAGAATTTCCATGCAAATTTCAGAAACTCAAAGTGTAAAAATAAGTGCTACCAGTCATTTTAAAATCAGTTCGTCTGTGCAATCACACACACACGTCCTAAAACCCAACCGTCCTTTCTCTACTTAAATGTCTAGAAGTGACCAGCAAAAGACGATAACGAGAAAATGCTCATTCTACAACTGAACTGTTTTCACTAATAGGAAAATAGAGCAAGTTTTTTATTTATTTTTTTTTTTGCGGGGAGGTCTTGCAGCCAGTGGGTAAACCAATCAAGAGCTGCAACACTTGTCTCAAGGGCGGCTTCTGTGTCTCGCAAACAACAGGGCTGAAGGGCACCGGGGAGGGAGGCAGGCAGCCAGCGTTGCCACCGGGTTTCTGCCACGTTCCCGTTGCCAAGGAAACCGGCTCCTGTGTGTGGCCTGCTCTCAGAGGCACTTGAGGTAGCTCCAAGTCAAAGAGTGTCTACTCCTCCGCTTGTGTGATTTCCAACAACGGGAAATTAAAAAGACAAAAGCGCCTGACAGGAGGTGGAAAAATACCCAGAAACTTCTGTGGAGTCATCCCTGTTTGGGGAGAGAAGTAAGCAAACCAACAACCGTGTGTGTTATGAGATATTTGTTGAATATGGAAGTTAAAGAAGATAGAAAAAGGAGGGATTTGAAAGACTTAGTTCCCTATATGATTTTTTTTTTTTTTTTTTTTTTTGCCAAAGGAAACCAGGAAAGCAAGGCCTGCGTTGAGAAATGTTTCATGGACTAATTGTTGTTACTCTAGGAGACACTGCCAGGGTTTAGGCCTGGCCTTTCACGGTCCAGATAACAAGGCAACGCTCTAGGCCTCTTTGCACCTCCAAGGAAGTCGGGAAAATTGATTATTGCTATTAAAACCGTGTCGCAGAAATGTTGGAAGGCTCAGTGTACGTGCAAATGTAAAACACCAGTGAGGAGTTCTGAATAAATCAAAATGCTGTATGAATAAGAAAGCGGCACGACGTAGGATAACAGTACACGCATGCGCATCTAACAGGAGCTCTGGTGGCACAATGGTTAAAAGCACTTGGCTGCTAACCGAAAGGCTCCAGGTTTGAACCCACCAGCTGCTCAGTAAGAGAAAGATGTGGCAATCTGCTTCAAAAAGATTTCAGCCTTGGAAACCCTATGGGGCAGTTCTACTCTGTCCCATAGGATCGTTATGAATTAGAATTGACTCGGCGGTAATGGGTTTGGTTTTCGGTACATACAACATGCAAATACGTAGGCTCAGAGGTAGAAAAAGAAAAGGCAAAAATAAAAATTCATTTCGGGTCCGGATGCAGTTTTTATGTCTTTTTCGTAACTTCTTTTTACTATCAATGCTATATTGTTTTCACAGTTTATAAACAATTACACAGGTAAAATAAAACAATAAAAATGACCATCAGTATCCTCTTTTCCTTCTCTTAATTCTTGCCACAATTTGCAGCTAGGCAGGGGCTTTTCCCGCTGGCTTATTTCTGGTTCTGGATTTTTCTTTTTGACTCTGCTCATTCCCACAGGCTCAGGCCAGCATCTGACCCTTTCCTACCCGACAGATGCAGGAGAAGTAGCCCTGGTACCGAAATGGTTAAGAACTCAGCTGACGACTGAAACGTTGGCGGTTTGAACCCACCCAGCGACTCCGTGGGAGAAAGACCTGGTGATCTGCTCCCATAAAGAGGACAACCTTAAAAGCCTTATGGCGCAGTTCTACTCTGTCACACGGGATCACCATGAGTCATAAAACGACTCCACCACCCCTGACAACAACAGATGTAGTAGATCTCGAGGTCTCCGTCAAGATTAACTGAAGTGCACCTCAAGTCCTCTGACCTCTATATTGAATACCACACCCTATGGTTAACACCACCCATGCATAACCAAACCAAACCCAACCCAAGCCCGTTGCTGACAAGTCAATTCCGACTCATAGCGACCCCACAGGACAGAGCAAAACTGCCCCACAGGGTTTCCAAGAACTGGCTGGTAGATGTGAACTGCTGACCTTTTGGTTAGCAGCCGAGCTGTTAATCACTACACCACCAGGGCTAACCCAGGGCTCCGTGTACAGGTGATTAAATTACAATGCTATTTGCCCATAAGGTATTTTTCTTGAAAAATGCCCTTGGAGCTAGCTTGACAGATTTGACTGCATATTCTCCCAATACCTCCAAATATCTGCTCCACTGTAACTGAGTATCCTGAGTTCTGCAAGGTGGTTTTTTTCGGGGGGGGGGGGCTCTATTTTGGCCTCTCCTTCTGCCATTTATTTTGTATTCTGCAAACAGTTTTGACCCACAATTGTTCATAAAAGGTGCAAGGGTGCTGGACCTAATGCAAAAAACAAAAACAAGAGTAAGAGTATCTAGGAGGACGTTCAAAATGCAAGCTTCAACAGTCTCCAGGTGCCTTCGGGGTGAAATGATGTGGGAACCAGGTGGAAGATGTCAGCAGGCAATGAGGATGGTGGAAGCCTCTGAAGGACATCAAGCCAGCTCTGCAGCCAGGGAGGCTCGGCGGCCCACCTAGAAGAGCGCCTGGATGAAACTTCTGTCTCAGAAGAAGTACAGTCAGAATGCTCCCTAGAAATGAGGATGCAAAGACTTCGTCTCACGTAATTTGGACATGTTGTCAGGAGGGACTAGTCCCTGGAGAAGGACATCATGCTTGGTAAAGTAGAGATCAGTGAAAAAGAGGAAAACCCTCAACTAGATGGACTGACACAGTGGCTGCAATAATGGGCTCCAGCACAGCAATGATTGTGAGGATGGCGTGGGACCGGGCAGTGTTTCGTTCTGTTGTACATACGGTCGCTATGAGTTGGAACCAATTTGGCGGCACCTAACGACAATGATTACTTCTGAGATTATGTCAGTTAAATTTAGCGATCTGTATGCCGCTTTCTATTCAAAGGTGAAACAACACCGACATTTTTAAACAAAACTGATCCCCTTAGAAATGATAAATTTGAATACCTTGCAAAAGCCTGACATTTTCCCCGTGTATACCACTCTGTCTTTAAATTTGGGAAACAAGATAAAAAATAACATCATGCTGGATACTTCCACTTTTTTTATCACAACACATCTGTAGGTGAAGCTGCAAAATCTGAGTCCACTGCCAACTTTAACTAGCTCTATGGCGCTCTGGTGGCACAGTTATTAAGCGCTCGGCTGCTAACCCAAAGGTCGGCAGTTTGAATCCACCAGCTGCTCCTCGGAAACCCTGCGGGGCAGTTCTATTATGTCCTACAAGGTTGCTATGAGTCGGAATTGACTTGACAGCAACGGGTTTGGTTTTTTTTTTTTTTTTGGTTTAGGGATACCAAGGTGAAAAAAATGTAGCGTGTGTAGTGCTCTCAGAACTCTACGTCCAGAAAGTGCGGAAAATTCAACAATTATCCTTAATGATTTGAATGTTAGACTGTGAATGCCTCTGCAAGAATCCAGCGTCCTGTCTCATAATGGAGAGGCGAGCGAAGAACAGAAACAGACAAAGCAGATGAACTGACAATAAAGGAAAACGAAATGCAGACACTAAGACATGATATGGAAAGGAAGCAGAATTTGGAAGGAAAAAAATGGTTTAATGTAAAGAGAAAAAAAAAAGTAGCTCCAGAGAACATGTACAGTCAGGCGTTAAAGAGAGAAAACAAATAAAATAAGAAAACAGATTTGGAATGGGGAAGAGGTGGAGACTGTAAAGAATAAAAAACAAATGTGCTATCAAAGAAAGACAGGGCTGCAAGTGAGGCAATTCATAGCTGTAGGGGACAGCTGACAGCAGAAGTTGTTGGCAAAAAAATTAACACAGAACGAAAGGAAGAGAAAACAGAAAATACGAACAAGACATACGGCAGGGGAAAAAAAAATCCCTCTCTTAATTTAACTCAGCTAAATCATCAGGTAAACCTGACCCTTGAAATAAGTAGTTTGAGTTCTTTAGATTTTTTTTTTCTCAATTGTTTAAAATTCTCTTTGGAAAACTGCACAGGATTGTTGGGTTTTCAAAAAGCATATACTGGGATGCCTTCTCTTGTCAGCCTTCCTTCCTTAGTTAAAAACCAGCTCTAAGCCAACTCTTTTTTTTTCACTTTGTTTTCACAAGCTGCTTGTTTTCGTTCTCCACCTGCATACTACCAAGAACACAGAACGCAATGATCTTTCTTAGACTCCATCTTTTCAGAAAACCAGAAATTCTAACTGTAACAGTGGGGCTTAACTGTATAACAAACGAAGACGTAAACACCAAAAGATAAACAGACAGCAAAGTGCTAAAGGAACTAATGCAAACGTGTGCAATGCGTTCCTTTTACTATACATTCCTAGGGGACAGATGGAACCTGGCCGTCTAGTAGATGGTTTGGGGGACTCGTAACGTTTTTCAGTCTAAAAATAGCATGGTTCCTATTATTGCCCCTAAAATATTAGCCTTTCTCATAATCCCAGCATAATGCCTCTCATTCCCATTTCTGTAAATGGAATAATTAGGCCAATTAATGAAAGAAACACATGAACATTTCCATAGAAACCTTTTCCAGACTAATATTTTCAGAACAGTGTGTCCCACAAGGATTTATCCACGTGACTCCCACTGCTGTTAACAGAAGTCAGACAATTAAATCCTCATGTAACTCTGATAATTTAGTCCTCTGCTTTTGGTAACATAATAATGCAGAAACTCAAAGTATAAATCACTTCCTCAGAGCTGTCAAATGTTAACTTTTGCATTCCTTCTCTCAATGATTATCGTTATTCATTCTTCTCAAATAAAAAAAAAAATCGGTAGACAAATGGGGTTTTAAATATTAAAATATATGGAAAACACATGTAAAATCATTAGACAAATAAGTCTTTTTTAAACCATCAAATCTTATGGAAGGCAATTCAGGGAGCAAGATAAAATTCCACTGTCTATTAATGAATGTATCTTAAGTGGTCACATGGGTATTCCAAATTATTTCTTTAGCTCTGATGCCCCCTCTTCCCATCTCTAGCTAGCCTCAAAGGAAGAAAAAAAAATCAAGGCAAGAAATATTATCAGGAGAAAGAAGGAGAAAAAGGATTTTTTAAGACAGAATCCCTTCAATTACTTTGACACTAGTTAATAAGTCAAGCTAAAAACACAGGATTCACTGTCAGCTTTACTCAACCGCTCTGGCTAAAGAAATTGAGAGACTCCATTAAGGTTCATCTTTTTCCATCCCAAATGTATTTGCAAACAACATTAAAGAGGCAATAACCTTTCTTACCAGGAGCTGTTAATACTAACAATTTGCTATCGTAACAGAATTATTTCTCCTTAAAAAAAAATAAGCGGCAGCAGCAGCTAAGCCCACAGCTGTTCATAGACTGTCTGTACAGAGTTACGAGGAGAGGAACTATGGCTTCAGTGTATATTCAAATAGCGTCACAGATAATTACATGTCCCTGCTAAAGCTGTCACCGGGCCCACTCCACTGTAATGCACTCTGGAAGAAAGCAAACGCCGGGAACAGAGAGTGACGTGGGTAGATTTTTCAAGACCTGGTTCTTCTCTGCCAGCTGAACATTTCTAAGACTTATCACTTAAAATGAGTTTCAGTGGAAACATTACCATTTTAAATTTGTAGAAATTTAGAAATTGCTGTTGTTGTTGTTAGGTGCCACTGAGTTGGTTCCAAGTCACAGCGACCTTATGTACAACAGAACGAAACACTGCCCAGTCCTGCACCATCCTCACAATCGTTGCTATGTTTGAGCCCATCGTTGCAGCCACTGGGTCAATCCAGCTCATTAAGGGTCTTCCTCTTTTTCGCTGACCCTTTACAATTTGGTACACTACTCCAATTGCTCAGAGTACCAAAATCCAAACACATTGGGCCCCTGAAACTGGGCCCAAAGAGCCTGGGACTTATTCACTTGGTGTATAAACTTTGAAGAATGTATATACTCATTTGCTGATGTGGATTGGTTTGCTGGTCTTCCATCTGATTTCATAACATTTAACACGATTTTGTTCTTATTGACATTTGAGTTGCATGGCTGAGGGGTTTCCACTTAGCCTGGCTAAAAAGAACAATCAGTGTCTCAACCTAACCCCTCCGCATGCCACACAGACACACACACACTCTCCGCACATGCTGAACTGACAACAGGTACACATTTTATTCATCCCTGCAACACTCGTGAGGGTCTACTATGCCACGGAATCATGCTATATTTGACTTTTATCTCGAAATTTGGATGTGTAAATACAAATTCTAAATACTTTCTGGCTATAACTCACAAGATCAGATATACTGACTATGAAATCTAAGATTTATGCCTAAAATACAAATAATGTAAAATTAAAGACTGAATTTAGGTGGGTCTCTTCTCTTTGCAAAATCTTCTATGTGGGCCAGACATGGTTGAAGAAGGAGTTTATTACACTGCTCTCAATATAGTAGACCAGTAGAACTGGCATCACTTGAGAGTTGGCTAGAAATGAAGAATCTCAGGAACATTCTAGAACGACTGCATCAAAATCTACATTTTTAATAGGATTTGGAGTAATTTATATGCACCTTAAAACTTGAGGGGCGCTGGCTACAGTAACTCCTCTCCCCATTCACAAGCTCCTATTAGGAATATTCAGAGACCTAGAGTTGATCCGTGTGTGGAAGGAGCTAGAAGAAAAGAAACAGCTCTACCTAAAGGAATGGAAAGTGTTATGGATTCAATTGTGTCCCCCAAAAATACGTGTTGAAATCATTTCTCTGGTACTTGTGGGTGTAATACCATTTGGGAATTGGGATTTATGTTAATGGTGCTAACAAGACTCCACGTTGGGCAGGAGGCCGACCTTCTATCAGTATAGGGTGTATCTTAAACCAATAACTTTTGAGATATAAAAAAGGGCAGATGAGGCACAGAAGCAAGGAAGCACAAATGGAAGGAGGATACACACCACATGAAGACTGCCAAGGAACCCAGCAACAGAAGCTGAAAAGAAACAAGGACCTTCTACCAGAATCTACAGAGAAAGCCTTACCCTAGAGCTGGCATCCTGAATTCAAAATCCTAGCCTCCAAAAATAGATTTCTGTTTGCTGAAGCCATCCACTTACAGCATTTCTGTTATAGCAGCACTAAGAAATGAAGACAGAAAGCATTTTGGATGTTTGCTCCCAGAAGGTGGAAGAAGTAGAAAGGAGAGTTAAACAACACGATCAAGTGGCTGAAAGAAGAACAGACAATCTAACGGCCCATTTTCAAGTCTGTATTTCTGGTAGGCTAGCCCTTTCATCTCTACAGTTCTCACTAAACAACTCCCTCCACTCAGCGGTTTTCTGCAGATGGAGAATGGTGGTTTGAACAAATTGAACCTGCATCCTAAAATTCAGAGCGTCTCCTGCAGATTCCTGAATTACGCCATTGTCATATTATCAGTTAGCAGAATTAAAAAAACAAAACAAGATCTACATCACTGACCTGGTTTTCTCTCCCTCACTCTTGTTCTGGGTACCTTTTATTTATATCTATTTTAAATTTAACGTAACCTTCTTTATCTGCGTCTATCATTCCTTTCTCTGATGAATTGGACAAGCAGGAAGCCTTTTGCAAGGCTTATTTCTACCTTCTCTATCAGGCAGAGAAAGATGATGCTCTGAGAGATGGGGAACCTCCAATTCCTCTCTAATAAAGGGGGTGGGACCAATAGCATATCTCCAAGTTACCTAAATAGTATTTTCTCCATGGTTGGCGTGTTCCCCCTTTTGATCTTCACAGGCATTAGATGGCTCCCCCTTTTGATATTCCGGGGCAGAATCTCACAGGTGTTCTTTTGTCAGGCTGTCTGTGTACACCTACTGAGTTTCTGAAGGACAGATGTCACGCATTCATTATTAAATCTGTAAACACTGAGGTAGCAGAGGCCCCGTTCTGGCTCTAACAAGACTCCACATTGGACAGGAGGCTGAACTTCTGGCCTCGGTTTCCTTATTTAGCAAAACAGAGGGTTTAAACTCCATTTTTAGTTCTACCACTAATATCTCAAGATGGCTATTGGTCATAGTGTAAGAGGAAGTCCAAGTGAGGTTTACCTTACATACAAGTGAAAAGAGTGAGTAAAAGTGCTCAAATATGTTAAAGACCTCCACCATTGTCCCCTGCAAGAGACTCTGAGTCTAATTTGCAAGGTGGGCTGGAGAATCATTCACTCAACACAGAAGCCTGAGAGGAACAGGGCAGCAAGCGCGTTACATGGACTTAAACAAGCTCTACAAAAGTTGCCTAGGGTTTTGTAAGATGATGCATTTTTAAGGTTTCCTTTTCATGGTTTTCTTTCTTCACTATAATTTGAAAAATAAACTATTTTCATGGAAAACGCTCTATAAAGCTGTTTTTTTACTCAAAACAAATCATTCAGCAGATACTTGGGAGTAGGGGAAAGTGGCAAAGGAGAAGGATATAAAAAAGCAGAGGTGAGAAGCATCGCCATGGTTTTCGGAATCCACACTAAATGATTCGCTGCTATTAGAACCTGATCTACCGGTAATCTAAAGTCTGCAGATTTTGTTTTCACCTTCCTTCAGTCAGCTTTTTTCCATATTATTCTATTTTCTTGACATTCAACAAAACAGACTCCCCTGGTTTATAGGGAAGGGGGGACTGTTGTTGGACTGTCTGTTGTAAATAGTCATCTATATTATTCTTCCACCTAAGCTTAAAATACTGTCATTGGCATTAAGCAAAAGTGTGAATGCCTGGGACACTGGAGGTGTAGGCAGCAGCCTACGGGACAGCTTACTGAAACCGTACGGGACAGCTTACTGAAACCGTACGGATCAGAGGGCCTTTACCTTCCAGACTATATATATTTGGAACGTTCTGACTTCTATTAGCAAATGAAACAGTTCTTACTAGTTTGAGAAAGAAGTCAAATGACAGTATGTTCTGTGTAACCTCGGAATCTCTCCTTTATCTACTCCTTGGACTTCAGGGACCCTGGAGGCAACCTCTGCTTTGACATACATTCCAGGACTTCAGGAAGTTAAGTAGTTGGGATCTTGAACATCTCCCTCTCAGCAACTGAGTGAACTGCTGAACGTGTGATCAGCAAAGATATGGAAGACCTGAACAGCACACTCAACCAACCAGATCTAACTGACATATATTGAAGATTTCACCCAACAGCAGCAGAACACACATTTTTTTTTCCCCAGTGTCTATGGAACATTCACCCAAGATAGACCCTGGGCCATAAAACCAACCTGAACAAATTTAAAATAATTGAAATCATAGAGGGTATGTTCTCTGAGTATAATGGAATCAAACTAGAAATCAATAACAGAAAGACCACAGTAAAATCTCCAAACACTTGGACATTAAACAACACAATTCTAAATAATCCATGGTTCAAAGAAGAAGTCTCAAAGGATACAAAAAAAAAAAAAAAACCAAAAAAACAGAGTGAAAATGAAAATAAAGCGTCTGAATATATGAGGCACAGCTAAAGGGGTGCTGAGAGGGGAATTTGTGCATTTAATTTGTAGTACTTAATGTTCACATTGGAGCCCTGGTGGCGCAGTAGTTAAGAGCTCAGCTGCTAACCAAAAGGTCAGCAGTTCGAATCCACCAACTGTACCTCGGAAACCCTACGGGGCAGTTCTACTCTGTCCTATAAGGTCACGATGAGTCGGAATCAACTAGATGGCAATGGATTTGGTTTGGTTCAATTCTTACATTAGAAAAGATAAAAGGCCTAAATCAATAATCTAACTTCCTACCTTAAGAAAGCACAAAAAGAAGAGCAAAATCAACTCAAAGTGAGCAAAAGAGAAAAAAAATTAAAATAAGAGCTCAAATCAAGGACACTGAAAACAGTAAAAACAATAAAGAAAAATCAATGAAACAAAGAACTGGTTCTTTGGAAAGGTCAATGCAATTGATAAATCTAGCAAGACTAACAAAATTTTAAAAAGCGAAGTTAAAATCACCAGTCTCAGGAATGAAACAGAGAATATCACAACAGATCCTACAGCCATTAAAAGAACAATAAAGGAATACTATGAATAACTTCACTCTCGTAAATTCACTAACTTACAAGAAATGGACCAAATCCTTGAAAACCATAAACTACCAAAACTCAACCAAGATGAAACAGATAACCTGCATATTCCTATAACCATTAAAGAAATAATGGAATTCATAACTGAAAAGCTTTGAAAATTGTCTTAAAAATATTTTTTAAAAAACTCCTGAAAATCTCCAGGACCAGATAGTTTGACTGGTAAATTCTACCAAATATATAAAAAATGATGTAGCATCAGAAAACAGAAGAACAGGGAACACTTCCCAATTCATATTATCAGGCTAATATACTGATACCAAACCAAGTTTCATTCATTCTCAAACGCCCATTTATGAAAACGTACAGGACTTTATGAGCTCATTTTTGTTGCTTTTAGGACATGCCCAGGATAGTCAAGAGCCAAGAATAATGAAGCTAAATATATCTTTTCTTAAGACAAACTGCAAAGGCCATTTGGAGTTGAAGACATGATCCAGGATCAATTCTTTTTTTTTTCTTTCCTTTGCAATGTGTGATCTGAGCATAAAAGTGGCAGCATTCTCTGCCTTTTGTTGTTACGGACCAGCTCTGCAAAGTCAGATGGAACCCCAAGCTGGATTGGGAGGCAGAAGTCAGGTTAGTTCTGCTATTAAGCCAACCTGTGCACTTGAGCAATGACTTACACACGTTATCAGCCTCTGTGACATGGGCGTGCTGGGCAAGCTCCAACATGCTAGTTTCTATCATTACCCATGCCAGCACATAAAGGCAAAACTAGTAACCATGTCTACACTGTTACGATAAAGTAGTTAACAAAACCAAAAACCAAAACCACACCTACTGCCGTCCAGTCAATTCCAACTCACAGCGACCCCATAGGGTTTCCAAGGCTGTAATCTCTACAGAAGCAGACGGCCACATCTTTCTCTCGCGGAGCTGCTGATGGTTTTGAACCTCCGACCTTTCGATTAGCAGTCTAGTGCTTTAACCACTGTGCCACTAGGGCTTAAAACCAGTCAAGCCTGAGTGCTGCTCCCATCTTGATCAATCTTGGGACCCAGAGTAACTGAGCAACACGTTCCTTTGTCTGTAAAACAAGGAAGCTGATATTTCCCCTCTAAATCTGGTGTGGGGATTAAACAATGTAATGTTTGTAAACTCTTACCATAGTAAATACCTCATGGGAGGCCCTCAGCTGATGATGGATATAACCCTTGCTAACATTTTTTGTGGCTTTAAAGATGTTTTTGAAGACGAGTAAAAGGATATCAGTACAAGTAGTAACTCAAGGCAGCATGATAACAGACTACTAAAATAAACCTAAAAACTTTAAAACATAAAATGCATCCGCATCATTACTTCATTTCAGTATTTTACCACCGAGAAAATATGTTCTCAGGTAAGATACACTCACCTCTAAGTCTTTTTAAATCAGGATGATTAAAAAACTATAGTCTTCTTAGCTATAACCTCAGAACTGCAATCCTCCCCAGACTTGGGTTATCAACAATGGCCTCATAAAGACAACTTGTCCCCCGCTATTGAGTGACCTGAAATGTCAGATTAAGGCAAGAAATAATTTTTCTACTGGAGACATTCCTATACTAAAGGCTTTTATTTTCTTCCTCAAATATGTAGCGACAGAATCCAAACATCACCGTGCAAATCTACCATAGGATTTCTCAAAAATTGCTAAACACTGCCCAACCCAAAACCAAACCCACTGTCGTCAAGTCAATTCTAACTCATAGAGTAACCTTTAATTACAATCACACCAGTGCTACCCATCGGTAGGGTAAAAAGTCCAAAAACCATTAGAAGGAAGAACATGTGCCCTTCTACTGGGACTCAGTGTAATTCCAGTGTCCTATTTGATCTACTGCAGAATATTCAATCCTCAACACAAATATTCATTGTGTATAGTTTCAAGGCCGAGGAAAGATGTAGTAACAGACAAGAGATTTCAATTCGGCCAAGAACGTGGGAGAAGGAAGGGACATTGTTTATTACAATTAAGTAAAGATTAAGAACAGTGCCAAGATGCAAACAGGGATTAAAATCTCATTTGGCTTTAGCTGACGTAATTTCGCGTCACTGTAATGCTTAATCATGTGATAAGTGAGGACAGCATGGTACAATATGGAGTCATTAGTAGATGGGGACAGGGGAGGGTCAGATCCCAGGATGCAGGACTGCAGGAGGCAGAAGGCAGAGCAAGTCAGAGAAGTCAGAGCATCACTGCGGGATGGTGTTGTTATGGACTGAATTGTGTCCCCTAAAATACGTGTTGGACTCCTAACCTCTGGATCTGTGGATGTAAAGGTGTTTGGGAATAGAGTTTTCTTTGTTAAATTAATGAGGCCAGATCGGTGTAGGGTGTGTCCTAAACCTAATCATTTCTGAGTTTAAAAAGAGCAGATCAGACAGACACAGAAGGGAGCAGAGATGGGGGAAGCCAGGGGCCATCCACAAGAAAGGAATCGACGAGGCCGAGACCCAGATTTGGACTTTGAGCCTCCATAACTGTGAGAAAATAAGTTCTGTCCTTGTGGTACTTCTGTTACAGCAGCGCTAGGTGACTAAGACAGGCGCCATGTCAACACCGGTATAGAAGTCGATAAGGATAAAGAAGGCTCAGTGTCAAGCTCTTCCAGGTAATTTTAAAAATTATCTAAAGAGGTTTTTTTTTTTCCTCTATGAAACAGCCCACCAACATAGTGTCGTTCCCTTGAATAATCTGCCATGTGCTTTTGGTCCCACCAGACTCAGCAAAAGGCCTGCCAGCTGTAGGTCCTAGAGTCTTCACCTACTGCTGACAGCCTCCTGTCAGCTGGGTTACCTGGACTTTATCAGCAGTGGATATTGCATTGAGATTTTATGGCCACCTCTCAGGTGTGGTGGAGCCCTGGTGGCACAGTGGTTAAGAGCTCAGTTGCTTACCAAAATGTCGGCAGTTCGATTCCACCAGCCACTCCTTGGAAACCCTATGGGGTAGTTCTACTCTGTCCTACAGAGTCGCGATGAGTCGAAATCGACTTGACAGCAACAGGTGTGGTTTGGTTTTTTTGGTATCAGGCGTGGCAGTCACAGTGAGTATGAGCTCAAAGGCCTCAGACCGTACGTGTACATCAACGGTGCCACTTCTGGGAGAAGATGCTGTTCCTTATTATTTCCCTTTCTCACCTCCCCACTCCCACAGACCACATCAACTGTCACTCACTTTCCTGACACAGAAACATTGCCCTTGCTTCTGTTTTGAGCCACGCTATTGCTTGGAGATGCATTCTTCGTCATTACAGTGCCATTCTCTCTCCTTACGGTTGGCATTTCCCTGGTGATAGGAAAGCACGGACCGTGTCGCAGCCACCAGGCTACCGTAGAGAATGTAGTTGGGGCCAGGTAGGTCTCGCTGAGATGGGGAGTGGGGTTGTCTCTGCAGCCCTAAATGCTCCCACAACATTTCACAAAAGAGTCAAAAATGTCACACATACTCTCCTCTGTGTTGACACACCAGTGACGTTAGTGGAGCGAGGAATCAGCAATGGAGGAGTCGGTAGGAAACCCAAGGCTTGCTGTAAATCTCGCCATCACCCTCCAGTCATCCAACTCACTCAGCTTTGACTCCTCACACTGACCCAGAGTTTAGCGGGTTCCAGCACGTTTGTAAGTACACTCCTGTACAGGAACGCTACCACAAGACTGAAACATCTCCCTATAAAACTGCGTGATACAAGGGCAGTGAGCTAAGGAAAAACAAAATCATTGGAATTCGATAGCTGCATTTTTGTTCTTCTAAAGGCATTAGTCATCAAAAAGAAAACTCACTGAAGACTCTTGACCAACATCTAGGAGACTGTAAGTAAATTCTTTGATTAACATTAGTGGAAGAAAATAAGGCATTTCAAAATGCAAGCAATGCATCAGGGCAGTATATATTTAAACTGTTAGCATCCCTCCAAAATGATAATGACTTTTTCTAATAATCACAGAAAATACTATTAAACACTTTTCTTAAAAGACTTAATTTTTTAAAAATTGTTTTGTGTGCTTATTACTGTAAAAGCATCAAGTCGATTCAGAAGTCAAAATCTATTGTGCCCCAAACTAATACAGTGTAGAAATAAAACATGGTCTGGTTGGCTGATGCAAAAACCAAAAAAAAAACCCAAATCCATTGCCGTCCAGTTGATTCCGACTCATAACGACCCTACAGGACAGAGTAGAACCACCCCGTAGGGTTTCCAAGGAGCGGCAGGTGGATTCAAACTACCGACCTTTTGGTGAGCGGCCGAGCTCTTAGCCGCTGTGCCACCAGGGCTCCAGTCACCCTATAAATTCTTCTAATTCTTCTCCCACAGACTTAAATAGGCCACGAGATGAACTAAAGAACTTACAGCCGTCCACCGCACAGAGGTATTTAATTCCTTCTCCAAAGGGACACAATGCTGGCCATGTCAGCATTAGCATTCTTACGGTATCCGTTTTCGATATTAATCCTCGGCAGGGGTTGTGTTTCTTGTCATAGTTTATTTAAAAACAAACAAACTGTGCACGTCATGTGTATTCTGCACGCACAGAGCTGTGCGTACTCTGGCGCACGCAGGCAGACCCCGTGCAGAAGTCAGATCACGGCGCAGGCACCGGGGAGCTGCAGCGGGGAACACGTGTTCTGTCACGTGACCTACTTACAGAAGGCAGGGTTTCCCAGCCAGGCGGTCTTCAGCGGGACAATCAGCAGCTTTTCCTGCAGTTTGGCCGGCAGGAATGACACAACCCTCTGCCTAGCACAAGTCACTCGGCCCTGCCGGTTCCCGCTCCGCCCTGCCGGGTTCCTGCTGTTCTCTGGGTCACGGCATCCCGTTACGAGTGTGACACAGTAGGGAAAGAGACCGGTTCACTGTGAGACCTGCTACTCACTCTCGTACAGTGTATCGGCCCCCCTTCCCACTGCACAGTGGCTGCCGGCCTCTGGGCGGGAGGCTGCCGTGGCCTCCGTCAACGTGGACCACGGGGTCAAAGCTCCTCCGAGACGCGGGCCGCGTTGCCACGGCCTTCTTGTAAAGACAGTGCTTTTTAGGCTGGTGTAGATTCAATCTAGCCTGACTCCCTAATCTTGGGAACAGGGAAAGAACTCTCTTCAAGTAAAACGTTAAAAAAAAAGAAAAACAAAAAAAACTAAAATTTTAGAAAAAAAGCATGAACTAGGGATACAGGGATCTGGTTGGCCTGCTACTTTAAAATAAACCAAAAAGGTCCCCAAGTGATGGAATTTTATGGTGACTATCTTTAGCACCCATGCCTGGGATCCTAAAGTGACCCCAAAGGAATGGAAATTTATGGGAATTGTCTTCAGCACGCATGTCCGGGATGCTAAAGTGACGTGTTCACCTTCTTGTATGTTTTGCTTTTCCACATACAGAGAATCAAGTGCTTTGCTAGCTGCTTCGAGTAAGGGAAATGAGTGGGTTTAAACTGCCAAGCTTGGATATTCATCCAAAGAGGACAACTCAGAGAACAACCTGCAAAAATCACCGTGTTAGAGGAGAAAACAGGGAAGAGACTGCAGTACCTGCTTGCTGTGCTGCCTGAGGCATCTGCTGACTCCTCGGAGCGCTGTACTGAACCGAGGCCATGGGCCGGTACTGCTGCGTGTTTGAGGTAGGGTACTGACCAGATGGGTAGTAATACACCGGCATCTGCGGGACAGTGAAGAAAAGCAGGGACTGAGAACTGTACATAAAGTAACTTTTTCAAACA
>NW_004443985.1:4084633-4085391 GCF_000243295.1 Trichechus manatus latirostris
AGGGTTGCCATGAGTTGGAACCAACTCAATGGCACTTGACAACATAATATGATTGTGTAGACTGTCTGTAAAGATGGCCCCCAGAACCACCCCCTTGCTTGTGTGTATGTGTACACTACTCCTTCCATGAAAAGGTGAAGTCTATTCCCCAAGCCCTGGAATCTGAGCTGGCTCTGCGACTGGCTTTGAGTCATGCAGAGATGCAGAAGTGACATCTGAGACTTTCAAGCCTAAACCTTAAGAAGGCTTGCACCTTCCACTTTTGCAGAGGGAAACCCAGACATCAGGTAAAGGAAGCCAGAGATATCCTGCTATGGGGAGAGGCATGTGGAGAAGAACACAGGCAGCCCAGTCAACAGCTTCCCCAAAGTTCCAGACACGTGAGTGAGCTTCCGTCCAGCCACCCCAGCCAATACCACCTGGAGCAGACACGCACCGTCTCTGCTGAGTCTGGCTGAAATTTCTGACCTAACCCTGGTCAATAAAATGGCTGCTGCCTTAAACCACTAACTGTTGTGTGTTTCAAATGCAACAATAACCAGTTAGCTACTATCATCAGGGCTTGCTGGTGATGGTTTTAAATCTTATATCTCACTTGAGTTGTTTTTCTAATGGGAACAGAGATGAGGCATGAAAAATGTTGGTTTCTAGTCTAAAAGTAGTAGAGAATGAAATTTTGAAATGTGGTAAAGTCTATAAAAGCACTTTGCACAGTCATTGGCAAATAGCTAGTACTCAAAAAAATATAAGCTCACTCT
>NW_004443985.1:4085680-4086633 GCF_000243295.1 Trichechus manatus latirostris
GAATTACTTATCTAATTGTTCAGGTTCTAGGACAAGGGTTGGGCTATGTTTACTTGAGAGTAGGGTGGGGTTACATTGTATTCAAAGGTCCCCCAGGGCTTCCTTCCTCACTCCAGGCTCTGGGCAGACCAGACCTCCTTCTTACTCATGAAGCTTCCTCCTGTGCTACTCCTTGGGGCTCCACGGCTGGGTGGTGGTAAGCACTGATTTAAATACAGTGAGAAGGAAGACTCTCTCTAAGTCTTGTGTGGAGTTCTCTACCAGTTGATAATAAAATGGTGTCCACTGACTGTTTGCACTGCTTCTTCTATAGACAGGAGGGCTGGATTCTCACACAATTCTACCTAGAGGAATAAGCAGACATGAACTCCACCATCAATGTTGTCCAGAGCTGCAAAGCACCTCTTTGAGTGAATTTTACTTGCAGGTAGAGGAAGGGAACTCACTTGAAAAATATAATAAAACACTTTGAGGTGGGATTAAAAAATCCCATTGCCATCAAGTCGATTCCAACTCATAGCGATCCTATAGGACAGAGTGGCTGGTGGATTCCAACTGCTGACCTTTTGGTTAACAGCCAAACACTTAACCACTGCACTACCAGGGCTCCAGCGTGAGGTGGGATATTCTACCCAAATTAATGCTTGGCTCTTATTTCAAAGAAAATGCTGTGAGGCTCACAGGAAGACATAAAAGAGCACCAGAAATCTGTTCTCTGAAAAATGCCCACAGATATTCAAACCTAGGAAACGCATTGTCTTTGTTTTGGGATACAGACATCTTAATACATAAAAAAGTTCGCATTCTGAGAAAAAAAAAGTAAACTTTACAGCACACACACGACAATGTGCCATTCTACGTCAAGTGCTTCCCAGTAGTAAGAACAGGAAGAGCTTTATCTAATTCACCCCTCAGCCTTCTATTTACACGCCTTTTTGGAAGAATTGCATTCT
>NW_004443985.1:4094743-4096965 GCF_000243295.1 Trichechus manatus latirostris
GCAATGAGTACATGGTCCAACTACATCACAAAAAATTCGAATCATAACTGACAATTATTAATCACCACAGGAGAAAGCAGGAGAGGTAAAGGCCATGTTTCAAGATGCTCACATCTAGTATTGGCAGATAAAAAATAACAAGAGTCAAAACATGGAGGAATGTGTTGACACACTCTTTGTGTAATTGTTTATGGGTCCTTTCTTGCCTTTTCTATAACCCCTGAAGCCCTACTGGAAAGGGTGTAGAAGAAATCTTTGTCCCCAAGCTAAAGCTACAGAAATATTCTGTAGAAACCTGAGAAAAATGCCTAGAAGGAGGAGGGATTCCAGAACGGGACTGGGGTCTTAGAGTCCAGTCCTCCTCATCTCAGCATTAAGGAAATGGTGGAACTACATATTCCAACGTCTATCGGTCCATACATTGTTCTGATATGCAGGATTTGCATGAGCACTCTTATCCAGGACAAGAGACATGTAATGGTTCTTGGAAGTCAGTCTTGGTTCTTTAATAATATATATGAAGAAAACCAATAATAAGGGGAAGGAGAGGAAAAGGTGGGAGAGAGAAAAATTGAGATAATAAAAGATACGTTCCAAGAGTTTGAATTCTAGGTTCATTTCTAATTCAATTAAGAAAAAAAAAATTCAGACTTGCCAGTACTAACTGATTTTACCTTCATGGTAAGCCAATTATGAAAAATGGAACAAATAAATAACAAAAATAATTCCTTCAGTTTATTCTCCAGCAAAATGACAATGGAAGTCAAAGAAGAGACTTCTAACATAAGAAACCCTAGAATAAAGCAAGGAAGCAATGAAAATTAATCCCAAGACAACAATATTATAGGAGCTGAATGTAAATTAAAACTTTTAACAGAAGTGTGATGAAGAAAGTTTCTTGTACCAGGAACATGATGAAGAAGGCAAAGATACTCTTGTCAACAGGAAAAAAAAAGACAGCATTTCTGAAATATTAGAGGAAACAAAAATCAATATGCAAAAAAAATTAAAATATTACGTAATTATGACCAATCAATGGAATCTAAGAAAAAAAGCATGTACTTAACCTTGAAAATTGGAATATTTTAACTTGAAATTCTAAGCATAATTATATCTTCTTCTCTTTAGAACATTACCAGTTTCTCAAATTAAATGCTATTTGTAAAACAGAATGTTAATATCATAAACCTTACTAAAGTTGTGATATTCTCCACAAATGTTGAAAGATGGACAAGGGAGGTAGAGGGAACACATTTTCTCATCATTTTGTACCTTCTGTAATGTTTAAATACTATGTCCGTATGCATGTGCTATTGTTATACTAAAAATAAAATGCAGATACAAAATAAAATCTAAAGAATTTTGGATTTTAAATGTTCTCTTTCTAACACATAGTGATGAATGAACTCATGAAGAACAAAGTGTCCAAAAAAACCCAAATGTTCAGGAGATCAGCTTCCAGAACACTGGAATAAGGTCCTTGGGGAGCTTACTCTCCCCAAAAAACAATGAAAATACTGGCAAAAAATAAAATAAAATGAAATAAACTATTTCAGAACCCTAGAAATTAATTAAAGCCAAAGTATGAACTTAAAACCCTCTATCCAATATAAATTACTGAATTATGGTAAGATAGCAGAGCCTGTGGCATTTTAACTTAGGACTATTCCCATCTACCCATCTCCAGCTCACTGATGTGGTAGCTGTGAAAATCCAGCAGCTTCACAGCCAACAGGAAGGAATGACCACTTTAGTGCTCCATGAAAAGCCCCCTCCCATCAATATTTTACCTGAACTAGCAGCTCCCTGTAAAATCTCCATTTCCAGGGCATTGTGGCTATTTGAATTGATACAGAGCTCAGTTCAGTGAAAAAAATCCTTATACCCAGGAAGTTACTAAAAGCAATAGCAATCTGCTGGCAACATCACACTGCCTAAGGCTATGGTTTCGTTGGAGCAACAAGAACCTGGCTAAAAATTTAAAAGGAAGAGCTCAAGTACTGGATGACCACAGGGAACTTTGAAAAGCTCTGAACCTAATAATCTAGAGAGCTGCATATACATGCAGTGCTGTGTACATGGCCAGGGAAGACTGGGAGAGGAGAAGGTGCCTGCAATTCTCCTCTGACTGACCTTGAGGACTTAACAAGCAGAAAGTGAAAACTAAGGCTGTCTCGTAAACCGCCCAAAGTTCAAAGATGTGCCTCCACACACAGATCCCC
>NW_004443985.1:4097873-4099437 GCF_000243295.1 Trichechus manatus latirostris
CACTTTCAAGAAATTCAGTGGATTTTAAGTAGGATATAGTCAAGGACAATCACCCCTAAATACATCACAGAGAACTGTGCATAGCCAAAGAGAAAGAGAGACTTTTGAAAGCAGTGAGAGAAAAACAACCCAGCATGTAAAAGGGATCCTCAATAGTATCAGCAGCTGACTCTCATCAGAAACCATGAAGGTCAGAAGACATCGGATGGCATCTTTCAAGTGTTGAAAGGACTGTCAGCTCAAGAATTCTCTATTCAGTAAACTCTTCTTCAAAAATGAAGAGAAATTAAGACATCCTCAGATAAAAATAAGCTAAGAGAATTCATCACTAGCAGACCTGCCACACAAAAGGCTCACAGTACAGAGCAATGAAGTTAACTTCAGACTAGTTAGGAACTATAATGGGAGCTAAGCCTTTCCCATTATTGCCCCAGATTCTGAGCCCAAATTTATGTCTGTATATGCATCAAGAAACCTTGAATGCTGCACATTCATGAACATATCCACCAAAACTAAGGAAGTTCTGATGAGTTTCATGAGCAACCACAATGCGCTGTGATTAAAAAAAAAAAAAAATTCCCAGAATCATACTCACAGAACAATGCCTACATTTAGTTTTCTTTTCTTTTTAATGTTCTTCACTTTCTAGACACTTGTTCTCCTCTCACTGTCATTTACTTTTAGCTACATTTTATTAATTTTTTTAAAGTAAATTTCTTCTGGATTCAAAACCTGCAGCTCATCTTTTTTTCCCCAAAAACAGTAATTTGGGGAAGAATGAGAGGATACTTTAATTTGCAAAACTCCATCATCCCATCTAGTGTTCTAACTCTTAGTTTTTCCAGGTTTTTTTTTTTTCCCCTTCTCTTTTGGAAAGACAAGTAGAAAACGTTAGGTCTACAAAACATTGAAAAAATTTCATAGCAACAAATACACAACTTCATCTGAAGTCATTTCAAAAATCTGTCTCACTCTGTGTTCACACACACAAATACATACACACACAAAATGGAAAGAAAAAGAATCTTTACTGTATTGTATGACTTTTGATTTACCCCAGTGAGCAGTAAGGAAGTACGAAACAACTGACCATAATTAGGATGAAAAACATAATCTCAAACTATTCAAACACCCTTTTTGATAAATTATATATTCTCTGCTTGAAATATGATTAATATGCCGTGGACCAGAACAAAGAGACGTCTCTAAATAACTGCACATGGAAAGTGCTAAGAATTCAATTAAGCCTAGAGAGATGGAAGACTTTTCTGGAAAGAGAAGAGAACATGAAAGTTTGATTTTTATGTGCTCCAAGGAGAGACGGAAAGAATGAACTGAGGAAAATGAAAGAAGTAAGATGGTTGCCTGAGAAGAGAACAAAAACAATTTCCTAAGAGAACTAGGACAGGTGACCCTGGGTTTTCAAGTCCGGCAAAGACAGCCTTTCTATATTCTATGCTTTGGTCCAATCCAGGAGCAATTACAACTGAATACAAGCAATTAGTCTGAATGACAACTGCTGAAGACGGAAAGGGAAAGAAAGAACGGGCTGGCCCTAGGCCTA
>NW_004443985.1:4100271-4101058 GCF_000243295.1 Trichechus manatus latirostris
AGCAGCACTGGATGACTAAGACAGTCCTTGTTACTGTTGTCAGCTCCCGTTGAGTCGGGCCCCCACCTCATGGTGACCCCATGCATAAGAGAACAAAATGCTGCCTCGTCTTGTGCCATCCACACGATCAGTTGTGGGTTGTACTGTTGTGAGCCACAGGGTTTCCACTGGCTGATTTTTGGAAGCAGATCACCAGACCTTTGCTTCCTAGTACATTTCAGCCTGGAAACTCCACTGAAACCGTTCAGCATCATAACAACACGCAACCCTCCCGACAGATGAGTGGTGGCTGCCCATGAGGTGCACTGGCCGGGAATCGAACCCAGGTCTCCCACGTGGAAGATGAGAATTCTACCTTTAAGCCACCAGTGCCCGTCCTAGTCCTTAGAAGGTGATATTCAAATTACAAGCAAGCTGCTGATTACGGGTAGGAATGGATTAACTCAGACATTGAAAAGAAACATTTACAGATAACACACAAAATTTTCATCAGACACTGCACACGGTGGCAGCAATTCAGACAAATAAATGCTAGAAGTCCTGTTTAAAACATAGCATTATGAAAACCTACCCGGAGCATTTGAAAGAGACCCATCCCAGAAGGCTGCTTAAGGTGAGGTTCCTGCAGATGCCATTCCCTTACATAACACACAAACTTGTGCCCGATGAAGGCAAAACAAACATGGTGAAACAACATATACAGGCATTAATGAATACGCGAGGGACACCACTGCATGCTGGCAGCTCTGGATAGGACCGAGGTGAAAGAAAATGGCTCAACCAAGAT
>NW_004443985.1:4103125-4105752 GCF_000243295.1 Trichechus manatus latirostris
CCCCTCCAAAAATGATAAAAACAGTCCAATAGCCTCCTTAGAAGTATCTCATCTGAAGCTGCCGAGTGGTTTCCAGTAACATGGTTACGCCTTCTTTTCCCCTCAAGCTTAGCATTCTCAAAATGTCTCAGTCAAACCCCATGCCTTGATAATGTGCCATATGTTTTCTTGAAAATGTGGCAATTATTCAAGTAACTATTTTACTATAGTTCGCATGTTTTTTTCTGGATTCCCTAATCACTAGTAGCCCTATATAAATGAGAAGATTGAGTCAGATCACTTTTACGAGATTCTCATCTGGTTTTGCGTTTTCAAGCTTAGCTAACTGAAGAAATGCTCTGGAATGGTCTAAATCAAACCTCCAATATGCAGAGCCAATTCCATTTTTTATCCAATTACTAACAAAGGCCTCTTAAGAAGTGACCATTGGTGTTAGGTGACATCAAGTCAGTTCTGACTCAGAGTGACCCTATGTACAACAGAACGAAACATTGCCCAGTCCTGCGCCACCCTCACAATTGTTGCTATGCTTGAGCCCATCGTTGCAGCCACTGTGTCAATCCACCTTGTTGAGGGTCTTCCTCTCTTTCGCTGACCCTCTACTTTGCCAAGCATGACGTCCTTCTCCAGGGACTGGTCCCTTCTGATAACATGTACAAAGTACTTGCGATGAAGTCTTGACATCCTTGCTTCTAGTGGGCATTCTGGCTTTACTTCTTCCAAGACAGATTTGTTCGTTCTTCTGGCGGTCCATGGCATATTCATATTCTTCACCAACACCACAATGCAAAGGCTTCAATTCTTCTAAACCAGAGTTTCTCAAACATGGTACTACTGACATATTGGGCTGGATAATTGTCTGTTGTGGGGTGAAGGGCTGTGCACTGTCGAATGTTAGCACATCCGTGGCCTCCACCTAGTAGATACCAATAGTATTTAGCCCCTCTTACAGTTGTGATAATCAAAAATGTCTCCAGACACTGTCAAATAGCCTTGTACGTGTGTATATACACGCATGTGTGCAAACTCTCCCCCAGGTGAGAAGCTTGCGCCATGAAACAGATATTCTTTTATTCAGTCTGTCTGCTGATATTAGGATCTCAATGCTCTTGTTTCTTTTGGAATCAATGTGGAAGTTAATTGATCTATTCCCATAACTATTGGAGTCGATTCCGACTCATAGCGACCCTACAGGACAGAGTAGAACTGCCCCATAGGGTTTCCAAGGAGCAGCTGGTGGAGTCGAACTGTCAACCTTTCGGTTAACAGCTGAGCTATTAACCACTAGGGAGATTCAAAAATAAAGAACCAATGACCATTTATTGTTGAAGATAACACAGTCACAGAATGATCAAAACCAGTCTAAGCCCAAATTCCTAAAACACATAAAAATTTGATCTCTGTACTTTCTTCCTCATTGCTAGTCCAGTTAACAGCTGGGTAAAATCTGAAAGCAACAGAGTAGCTTCTATGATTAAGAATCCAATCCACTCTATGTCCCAACCGATACCTTAAATTCCCGAAATATCTCTGGATACAAAAACACTTCTGATATAATGCGGGCTAACCAGAGATTTAGTCTGTGAAACACAAAGTCTTAATTAGCCCAGCCCAGCCAGTCACAGTATGGATTCTGATCTTAGCTCCTGGGAATACATCATAGACACTGTAGTCAGGGAAGAGAGGGCAGAGAGAAAAGTGGATGTTTCTGGGAAACAGCTGTATCTATATGAACATGAGTAAGGAGATGGAGATGCAGATGGATATATGGAGAGATGAAGAAGTATACAAAAACAGAGCTAGAGAGATAATAGATACAGATACAGGGGATTCCTGTCCCTAAGCAAAGGTCCTACACACTAGTTCATACATGAAGCTGTACTGCTCGGGATTTTTCAGGAATCTCGCTTATGAATTCATTACTTCAAACACTTGTGCCCTTGCCAAAGCAGAGGTGGTAAACGAACCTGTGTGTGGATTAAGAAGGATGCTTCCGGGCGGGATGCCTGTTGCAGCTTCGAGTGGAAGGAGGATGTAGCTGGTGCTGCTGGGTGCCACCTGGCCCCCCATTCCATTCTCAGGATAGGGCACGCAGCCCGAAGAACTGGCTGGCACGCCCGAGACCAGGGGTGCGCTCTGGAGAGGTGGATGGGTGCGGGACAGCGATCCCGAGGAGCCTGTGCTGCTGGAAGACTCGGAACCTGGTAGATACAGATCAACAAACCATTAGACACCCCAAGAGGAGGAGAGACAGCACGCTCCGGGTCTACATGCTGTACGAAGCACCGTTAGAGAATATGAAGTGGAGGCTGCAGGATGGGATTACTGAATGCCCCGCCCACATTTGGGGCTCCTCCATTACTGAAATCTCTGCTGCATGCTTTTCAGATGTGTCAATTTTCTAGAAAAAGAGGGATTAGAGACAAGTACTCTCTCGGCCTTCTCACATGCCACCAGGGTGATAAATTGGTAAACGGGACCCTCAGGCTCTGAACTCATGCCTGAAAACGCCCATCTTCCAGAAGAATTAATGCCACGGAAATGTCCTGCTGGGCTGGAATGGCGAGAATGAAATGACAGAGGGGCAGTAAGAGATGGCGGCTGAAGGAGGAGTCACGCTCTGGTCA
>NW_004443985.1:4107126-4108315 GCF_000243295.1 Trichechus manatus latirostris
TCACCGCCGTTGAGTTGATTCCAACTTATAGCAACCCTATAGGACAGAGGAGAACCACCCTACGGGGTTTCCAAGAAGCGGCTGGTGGATTTGAACTGCCAACTTTTTGGTTAGCAGCAGAGCTCTTAACCACTGCACCAGCAGGGCTTCAATTCTGGAGGAGGACAGTAATATTTATTGAGCACTTAGCATGTGTAAGCTCCTGGATACACACTTTATTAGTAAGTACTATTACCACCTACACATATAGGGGGTCAGATACCTTAGGCCGGCTCATAGAGCTGGTTAATGGAAGAGCTGGGATGTGGTCAAGGCAGGCTGATCTACAGCCCAAGCTTTAACCGCCACTCCACACTGCCTCTCTTATATAGCAAGGATTGCCCCAGTGTTCTCAGGGGGACATCCCCCCGGCTTTTTCCATGACTTGTTTATTGGCAATGAAAAGTCTTGGATTAATTTACGACGCTCAACCTGAATGGTTCAGAGCACCGATGAGGTTTGGAAAATGTTTGCTGAGGAAAATAAAGGCCGCAAAAGGAAGCTGGAAAACGGTCCTCCTGCTGACAGGAGTTCTGAAGCCTACAGCCGACACTGTAATTGGAGGTCACAGTCCCAGTTCACCCTGGAGCGCTTGTTCTGGACTTGCAGTGTGTGTTTTGATGCCACAGTCCAAATGTGACACTGGGTGCAGGGCAGGTAATCACAGCCGTCACAGTAATGACACAGCGAAACCCCTGCCTCCAGACACGTAAGGTCCTGCAAAAATGACATGGCACACCTCCAGGCTGAGAGGCCAGACAGTGAGAAAGCGCCGGGGCCGCTGAGGGGACGTCCCGACTCTGATTTCGGTGTGAGCTCTTGCTGGCATGGATGTGTGTTTGGGCATTGGGAGGGAGCTGATGTATACAGATTAAAGTTCACAGTCAAATCCAAAGACTGACTCAATTTTGACTTTCGGGAGATGGCTATTAATCACTCATCTGTAATATCATTCCCTCTTATAAGATGGGAAACCAACCAACCAACACACAGCAGCTTTAACAAGCAGAGCAAGGTTACAATGTAAAGGATGGGATTCTACAGGTTAAAGGAAGGAAGGAGAACTGAGTTTGGCTTAAACTCCCAATACTCGCAAAGATGGCGCTGGCAAACCTCCTGGAAGGAGTGGCTTAGCAATGACACGCAGCCA